>NC_056627.2:111201522-111554647 GCF_002870075.4 Lactuca sativa | reverse complement strand
ATTTTTTTTTTTGTTTTAATAAAAAAATAAGTTTATTTACGTATTGACATGTTATATATTATTAAAACTCTTCATTAATATTATATGACACATATGTCATTTATCAGCCTATTAATTATCCATTTCAAATTTTAAATTACCTACTCTAATTCATTAAATTAATATATGATTCTACATTTTAATTTTTCTTACAGTAATTAATAATATTAGATTAAAAAATAAAATTAATACAAATTATATGGTGATATAACTTCATGTATTTATTTAAATCAACGATTATAATTTTATATAACTAAAAAAATATCTCTTAAGTAATAATTTATTTAAAATAATTGATTAATAATTTTGATTTTTTAATATGAAGGTTTAATTAGTTTTATAACCGTGGTTCTCACGGGTTATAAACTAATTGACAATAAAAATTTAAATATCCTCCTAATCTCTCCTATAATCTCTTTTTATTATTACGCTTGACTTAATCTAAAGAGTTAAAGAGTAGAAATATTAGTAGGCATATTTTATTTCTCTTTCACAACAGAACCAATAACAAAGCTGAATCAATAGCTACAGATTATTTAGGTATTAAACGATTTAAGAGCCTTCAATGTAAATTTATTCTCTAACCATGAACTAGCAACACTTACCAAATTTAATCCGGTAAAATACCACTTTTTTCTTAGTTAATACAAGCATCCATTTTTTGTAGATCTAAATCCTTAGGTGGATCGATAATTTGAAAATAACTTTAATTGAAATATTTTATTATTTGTAATTTTCTTCCTACCAATTTAAGATGATAAAAAATGTATAAATTTAACATCTCATTCAAATTTAAATTAAATTAAATGACACTTGTCACAATTTAAAATAGATAGGAAGATATTAAGCATAAAAAATAAAAGAATATTTAATTTCTTATCAAATATTGAAGTATCTTTAAAGACCGATGCCATTTTTATCTTGTTTGTTTTCTGAAGTTAGAATTTGTGAAGTCGCATTTAGTGTTTATATAATATTTAAGTAATTTATATAATTACGAATATCAGATAATTAATCGGGTATTTTTCCTATTTTGGTATTCATTGGTCTCTAACATTTATCATTTTAAAGTTATATTCAATAATAATAATTATCAAACAACTAGTAATTTTTTATTAAGCAAGTTTTTTTTTTCTATCCACACACCATAATATGATAGTTAATAAAAGAGTAAATTACACATGGTTTAGGATAATTTACATGTTTGGTCCCTAACTTATTTTTTTAACTCGGAAGGTCCTTACTGTTTGTTTTTGTTACGCGCTTGGTTCCTATCTTACCTAAAAAGACTATTTTGCCATTGATTTTTTAACTTATTTAAATAAACACACCCTAACCCCAACCCCCTTACATTACTCTACCTACCATATCATTTTTCCCTATTTAAATAATAGCTTTTTAGGTAAGACAGAAACTAAGCATGAAACAAAAACAAAAATTATGGACCAAGCACGTAACAAAAACAAACGTTAGAAACTTTCCGAATTAAAAAAATAAGTTAGAAACAAAATGTGTAAATTACCCCAAACCATAAAAACCATTCGTCTGATTTACTCTTAATAAAATAAGGCGCAAGTGTATCTCAGAACTTCTAAGCGAATTCAAGTTATGTTTAAAATTGGACCCAGTTACTAAAGCTAAGCCAAAATACAGTCTAAGCCCCTGGTAAAATTTATATGGCACAGTGTACTTTTCATTTCAGCTTCAGTTTTAAATATAAAGATTTACAATCTTCAAACTCTATGAGTGCGTGAAAAGTCCGATAGTCAACAACTTCTGCATTTCGACTGATACCACGAGTTCATTCGTGTATAGTTTGCTTTTATATATATATATATATATATATATATATATATATATATATATATATATATATATATATATATATATATATATATATATATATATAACAGAAGTTTGGCAAACATAATTTTGATTCAACTAATGTTTAATAAAACCATTAAAATAGATTATAAATTAACGTTTAAAAAAAACTATATGAATCATGAGACTTTATCAGTTAGTTTTTAGATAGTCTGCAAAAGGTTGTCTATTTCTAATATATGTTTTGTTATATGACAGTCATCTAGTAGCTCGAGCGCTCTTTTCTTGACGGCTGCAGCTCAGAACATGTTATGTATAAAACTAGCTGACAGTTTAGGGGTGAAAATCAAAGATCCATGGATAACATGGTTTAAAGGTTCTTGTTTACCAGCCTCGGTTTCTCTTATGTTAACTCCACTCATCATCTACAAGATCTTTCCACCAGAGACCAAGCATACACCTGATGCTCCTATCTTGGCTCAAACCAAGCTTGACCAAATGGGTCCGGTTAAAAGGGACGAATGGATCATGTTAGGAACCATGCTCGTAACTGTTGCGTTATGGATTTCCGGGTATGTTGATTTTGTTTACTGCTCTACTATAATTCCCCAGTTTTGTAGCATAGTTTGTTTTTAGGATGATATCTTTCTGGTTTGGGGGTTTTAGTTCGGGTTAGCCACCTAATCACTCACTGTGTGTACGATATACTGATATCGGTTAGAATTGCGACAAACATCAGTGTATAACCTTTTTGCTAGGAAAAGTTGGTTTGGCAATTTGTTAATTATAATTCTAATTTGGATCGGCCTTACTTTTCCTTTTTGTCATTTGGACATTTAAGTGGTGTTTGTTTCGAAAGTGTCAAAATATCTTTAGTCTTTTTTGGTATTTACGGTAGAAGATGGAGACTAAAAGTATTTTTTTTATGTCTTCATACAAGAAGTGATAAAGAAGTCTTTTTGAGTTCTTTTGTCATTCAGAAAAACAAACGGTCTTTTTGGTAACATCCTACCCACAGATGTAAGTGCCCAAAAAGTTTTTTTTTGCCAAAAAAAAGAAACAAACCAGCCCTTAGACTATGTTTAATAGAAAACCAATCCAAGTGTACTTCTCATAAAAAAAATTATTTTCATCTTTATTGGCATACACAACCTTCAATCGTATCCAATATCAACTTTTATATATATATATATATATATATATATATATATATATATATATATATATATATATATATATATATATATATATATATATAAAAGATTCATAAACCTAAAAAAAACCCTAAAAATATATAAAATAAATACTTTGAGATATCTAATGTTCTTTTGACTTTATAAAATTAAAAATCTCTATTTTTTTATATAAAATCATAGAAACTATATATATATATATATATATATATATATATATATATATATATATATATATATATATATATAATGAAGTTTTATCGTATTGATTATTTAATTTAGCAAGGAATAAACCATTCATTTTAAATATACAAAGAAATTAAAATTAAAATATAATATTATGAATTTTGGGATTGAACTTTGAAATTGCCAATATTATTATTACTATTGAGAGAAAAATTTACTAAAAGTGAAATCGTATTTACGTGCTGCTGGTTCATACTTGCTGATTGAGTCAATCATATCTAGTGATATTTGAGTCGTATATCTAAGGGAGGAGGGAGTCGTTCCCACTGAACCCACTGCCACATCAGCTTTTCCCTTTGATTTTTCTTTATTTTTCCGAACCCACAACATACGGAAATCCTATCTTTTTCAACCCACTTAATTAAAAAACAATATTAAACAACTAAGGTACAAGTCTTAAAAGATATGGTACAAGAGAAAATGATAGAGAGAGGATAAAGTGGGTTCGTGAAACCAATTAAACAACCCGCCGAAAAGGGAGTGGTACCGGCGGTAACTCTATTGCTAATTAAGATTTTACCTTGATTATTTTGTATATTTTTTTTAATTGAGTGGGTTGAGTGGGTTGAGTGCGTTGAGAAAGATAGGATTTCCGTGTGTTGTAGGTTCGGAAAGTGAAGAAAAATCAAAGAGAAAAGCTGATGTGGCAGTGAGTTCAGTGGGTTCGGTGGGAACGACTCCCTCCTCCCTAATTGAATCCGACCGAGTGAGTAATAGAGTAAAAGACATATCATAAGAGCAGAACCAAGTCGTGACTTTTAAATGTTATATAAAATAGTTTGGACCTAACAAACCATATGAAAGGCTATTCAAACAGCCCCTTAATTTTACTACAAAAATAGATAACTGATCCTTGATGACATGCGACAAATGGAAAGAAATCAATTTGGGCTACCCAACATGGTCGTCGCCCCTCCTTTTTTTTCTTTCTAAATGTATTCCCTTTTATTTTATTATACATTGGTTGGCACTAACCAACAAAACCAATCTTATGTTGGTCATATGACATAGTGTTATGTATATGATTTATATTTTATATGTTTGTTTTTGGATGAAAGGTGTAGATCAACTAATGTTTCTTGAATTTATTTATATACACAGAGAAAATCTTGGCATTTCAAGTGTCGTTGCAGCAATGCTAGGTTTATCGATCCTTTTAATCCTCGGGGTCCTCACATGGGACGATTGCCTAAGTGAAAAATCAGCATGGGACACATTGGCTTGGTTCGGGGTGCTCATTGGCATGGCAACTCAACTCACCGACTTAGGAGTCGTGCCCTGGATGTCAACTTGTGTGGCCAACTTTCTTAAATCTCTTTCAGTTGGATGGCATCTCGCACTTCTTCTCCTTCAAGCTGTATATTTCTTCATTCATTATCTATTTGCCGGTCAAACAGCTCATGTTGGTGCATTGTACTCCGCATTCCTTTCGATGCATCTAACTGCTAAAGTCCCCAGAACTCTTTCGGCATTGACTTTGGCATACAATACAAACCTTTTTGGTGCCCTCACACATTATAGTAGTGGTCAGGCTGCTGTATATTATGGAGGTATGTATCAAATTTTGAGTCTTCAATCTTCCTATGGTTTTAATGGAGAGTTTGTCCTAGGACATGACATGTGTTGTGTTTGACATTCATTAGAGTGAGACCATAGCTTATGTCAATTAGACAAAAATTGTATATTTCTGTATTACATAAAAACATAAAACAAAATGGAAAAAGGGCGGTTTCGATCACTCGTTTATCCAAAGGCGTGAATGTACTCGTCATCCTTATAATTGTAATTAGCCCTATAAAGCTACATAGTCCTATCATATCCAAACATATCTCATAAACCGGCCAAATTGGATTTCATGGGACTGGATAAGTGTTGTACAGCTTCGTTTATAAAGATCTGGAGGACATTTATGTTTTTTCAGAGTCGATAAGTGTTGTATACTTTGTTTTATGTTTTTAGTTGGAAATAGAAATTGCAATTTTTATCTCATTGTTTTATTATTTTAGATTGAAAAAAAAATATTTTTTGTTTAATTGATAATAATAATAATAATAATAATAATAATAATAATAATAATTTTATTATTATTATTTATCATGTCTAGTAATGTTACTTCATATCATTTATGCAATGCACAGCAAACGGGAACTAAAATGAACAGGCTTCAATGATTGTTATGTTGTTTTGCAGCTGGGTATGTAAGACTTCCGGATGTCTTCAAGCTTGGGATTATCATGGCCATGATTAACATAATGATATGGGGACTAATAGGTACCCCGTGGTGGAAGATTTTGGGTCTTTATTGAGTTAGAATTGATATTGATAATATCTTAATATTCTAATGTTATAAGCATTTGTTTTTAAGAAGGAATGCTTATAATTGCTTGAATCCGATGTACATTTACACCTTTTATCCGTCTTATTTTTCATACTTTTATGTCATCATCAATGATAGTATTATATTTTATATAGTTTTATTCCGATTATCATAGATACCCTTTAACATTTATGGTCAAACAAAGTACTGCTCTTTCATTTTAAAAATATTACATGAGGTGAAAATTTATGGTGTATGATAAACCATAAAAAAAGCTGGTGGATTCTGTTTGATCCAGGATCCAGAACTGTGAATAGAAGTCCAGTAGGTTTTGACTAAAAAAATCAAAGTGTGCAAGTCCTGTAGTGGTTTTTTGATAGATTGGTTGAGTGTGCTTTTGCTCTTCTTTTGGAGCACATATTGGAGTGGGGTTTAGATGTAAAACCCCTTTATTCCCTGGTCCACACAATACAAAACATTTACAATTTGTAAAGGGTAAAGTACAAGTTTGTATTCCACGACCTTTATAAGAAAAGCTTTTGATTTGGGTGTAGGATTTTGAGGCATAATGGTGTGTGTTCCATCTCCACTAGTGCAAGTGTAGTACAATATCTACCTTTTTTTTTTCTTAACTTTTTTCTTTTATTTTCTTGTCTTTTTATGTTACCTTCTATATTCATTTTATGTAAGAATAGAAGATAAAAACTCTAGAATTGTGTTTGTTTTTAAAGTTAACTAACAAATATGTTTTCAAAAAACACAAATAAAAAAAGGGTAAATATCACCTCTATATATCTCTTCCACTTGGTGCCGGTTTAAACAAAACGTGTATGTGTATGTGGCTTTTGATACAAAAAAGGAGTTGTGCCTTACTACACCTCTTCATCATGAAATAAATCAACAAAATGGTACTTTTTCTTTCCATCATTGAGATTCCGAGTCTTTTTTCTTTAATCGCCACTCACATTGCACTAAAGTAATTCATAGATAAAAGGGTAGGGTAGGATGATGCGTACGATGAGGGTGAGGGTGAGGGTGGGGTGAAGCTAGGTTTACTCCATTAACCTCTATCAATTTTTGCTAGCTGTGCATTCTATGCACTTTCACCCTATCAAAACAAAAAACAAGATTCCACTTCCTTTCCTATGTTTCTCCCAAAATCCCTTTGGCTGAAGTGTCAATCGAAGAACAACAATCATAATTAATCATAAAAGATAGGGTGTGTAACAAAAATGAGAATAACAACACATAAGACATAATATTAGTGTGGTTCGATCAATATATTTATGTTTACGGACAAAAGGAATAGGGAGTATTTTTATTTACAATACCGAAAATTATATTATAATACAATACCACTCTATTGAAACAATAGTATCAACATTTATTTCTAGGGAAAATACAATATAAACCCTAGCTACAACTATGAAAGCTAGCTATTAGGCATGGAAACACTTTGTACTTAATAGAGTATGAACGACTCCTAGATGAATTTATGAAATGATCTCGGAGCCCAAGAGTTCTGAGATGAGTTGTTATAAGATACTTCCAAGATAGGAATGGAAACACTTTGTACTTAATATAGAGTATGAGATTGCACAAACTCAGACTGAATATAAGAGGTTCAAAGCTAGGAAGATCTTAGTGGACATTTGATTTGTTAAACAAATTTAGAGACTCCAAGACAAGAAGGATCTGATCTCGGACATAGAATGAGATGAAAGTTCAATACCGTTCCGGACTTGAATTCCGAGATGATCTTCTTGTAGTACTTATGAGGTAAGTTCTGAGGTAAGATTAATACCAATGTGACTATATTGGTCATGAACTCCATACGATGAAATGAGCTGTACAATTTATAACTACAAGTGGTGGTTAGACAAAAAAACATAAAATGACTCTACTTATTCCGAGAGGCAATAGTTTCCGAGATGGGATACAATTTGACTTCAAAACTTTTTCACTTTCTGATGTTGCCATCAGAGAGAGCAAGCCTTTTGAAAGAGCTGAAGATCAGGAGTCATCATATCCATTTTGTTCATAAAATCATTGAATTTGGTCTCGTCTATTGGCTTGGTAAAGACATCAACAATCTCATCATCAGATGAAACAAAAATAAGTTCGATGTTACCATTTAAAACATGATCTTCAATGAAATGGTACCGTATATCGATGTGCGTCGTCATAAAGTACTGAATTGGATTATGTGAAATGGCAATGGAACTTTGCAAATCACAATAGATTGAGATTTGTTGAAACCGGTAACCATAGTACAAGAGCTGTGATTTCATCCTAAGAACTTGAGATGTGCAACTAGCAACAACAATGTATTCCACTTCAGCTATTGAGAGTGCAATGCAATTTTGTTTCTTAGATTATGATGCTAACCAAACGACCTCCCAAAAATTGACAGCCATCAGATGTGCTTTTTCTATCCAATTGAAGACTACCATAGTTCGAATCAAAATATGCTTGAAGGAGGAAACTTTCATTTGTCGGGTACCATATTTCGAGATTATATGTACCTTTGAGGATCAGAATATTTTCCTAACGACCAAGAGATGAGACATATTTGGATTAACTTGAAATCTGGCACATAAGCATGTTGAAAACATGATGTCTGGACGACTTGCTGTAAGGTAGAGTAGTGATCCAATCATTCCTCTGTACTACTTTTCATCAACAATAACACCTGAAGGGTCCGAAAAGATTTTGTGTCCGAAACCCATAGGTACCTTGGCAGAGGCACAAGTGTCGATTAAGTATTTCTTGAGAAGTTTTGAGATGTACTTCTCTTGTTGAATGAAAATTCCTCTGTTGGTTTCCTTGATTTGGAGATCGAGGAAAAATCTCAATTCACGATTCATACTCATTTGGAATCAACTGATCATTAACTTAGCAAAGTCAGTAACCATTGATGAGTCCATGGATCCAAAAATGATATTATCAACATAAATTTGGACAAACATGAGATGTTTTCAATTTGATCTTCAGAATAGGGTAGGATCGAGAAATTCTAGGCAGTTATAGCGGTCGAAAATCAAATATCGTTCAAGGGCCGATATTTGGGATATAGGTTATCGCGGTGGGATATCAGTATTTTTATATCATGCATAATTAATATATATATATATATATATATATATATATATATATATATATATATATATATATATATATAAGTAATATAAAAAGTCAAAATTCAAAACTGTTAATGTTTGAAACATAATCTTACGTAACCCATGGAATCTTCCTCTAAGTCCACATCAACCAAGGCATCCAATTATTTTATCTAGATCATCCACATCAACTCTAATATCATCATCATCATTTAAGAATTATGTACTTAATACATCAACATGATCAAACCTATAGAAACTAGCAAGTTAACACTTAAGTATGTAACAATTAACATAACAATAAGATTGGTTAATACTTAAAACATGATTCTATGACCTAAAACTAACAATTAAGTACTTAACATAATAGCAGGTTCAGTTAAGTTAAGTCCATAAGACTTAAGGCCTTGACTTAACACTAAAAAAGCAAGTAAAATTACTTAACCGATATCCCACCTGGAAATTGCTTGGAAATATCGATAAATATCGGTAAATATCACCGATTTTTGCGGTCCGATATTTTGGACCGATATTTGACACTGATATTTTGAAAAGTACTGATAACCGATATCCCACCTGGAAATCGCCGATATTAACTGCTTAGTCGAGAATACCTCTTTGAAAACCAGAACGCTTAAGGAAGTCAGTAAGAGTCTCGTACCGGGCATGAGGAGCTTGCTTGAGGCCATAAATAGCTTTTCAGAGTTTGTAGCAGTAGTTTGGATATGAGAGACTGACAAAACCGGGAGGCTGTTGGAGATATACTTCAGTATCAAGTTCACCATTTAAAAAAGCACTTTTGACGTCTATCTGGTAAACCTTAAAGCCTTTGTGAGTAGCATAAGCAAGGAAGATTCTAATGAATTCAAGACGGGCAACAGGAGCAAAGGTCTCATCGTAGTCAAGCCCTTCGATCTGTGTGAATCCTTTAGCCACCAATCTTGCTTTATTCTGAATGATAACTCCTACGTCATTTAATTCGTTCTGAAACACCAATCTAGTACCAATAATGGGATGATTCTGAGAGGGAGGGACAAGAGTCCATACTTCATTTATATCGAATTCTGCCAATTCTTCCTGCATGGCTGTAATCCAATCAGCATGTTCTAATGCTTCTTTGATGGATTTGGGTTCATCCATTGAGATAAATGCCGAAAAATGACATTCATTTTGAACACTTGTGGCAGAGCAAGTTTGTACACCGGCGCTTGGGTTTCCAATAACTTGGTTTGGAGGATGATCCTTGGTCCATATATGTAATCTCGGAAGCTCTTGTGCAGTGGAGGATCCTATATCAACAATGGGGTTGTGTTGCTCCCCCTGAATAGTTTGAACTTATGGATGATGCTCCCCTGAACTCTAAAACCAGATAGGTTGACATTGTCTTCAGGTGGGAAATCGATGAAATTTTCATCATCATCGTTGTTAATCAGATTAGAGTTAAATTCAGTAGCTAGATATTGGAATCCATCCACATTTGATTCAAGGGAAGGTTGACCATTCTCCCCCTCAACCTGTGAAGGTTGACACAGTTCAGAATCAAATGGAGGAAAAGTAGGTCTCGGACCTGAAACAGTTTGGGAAATAGGAGATGTAGAGGATGAGGTTTGTATTGGTCGAGATTCTGAATCAAGAGCTGTTTCTAAGAGTCTGAAAAGGGTTTCAAAGTCAACTTCATGAATTATTTGACGGTTCAGATGTCACACCCCAAAACCAAGAACAGCGGAAACGTTCAGGGGTGGAGGACGTCATGTGAAGTATCATAACAATGTAAAGTAGTAAACAAGCAACAACATCATCCATTGCATTAAAAGTAAAGTTTTAATACATGTGTGTTCTTTCATTGTAATAAGAGTAATGTTTTATATCCCCTAATCTATCCCTATAATAGTTTACTGGAATGTATTTGTGGTCCAAGAAGGTTTATACACCCTTGCTACTCAAGAGTGTGGGAACTGAATGAAGAATGAAAGCTGTCATATCAATACACACACACACACACACACACACATATATATATATATATATATATATATATATATATATATATGAACATAAGTGTATAGATATAGATTTGATCAAGGACATGAAAGAGGTTTTATAAAACATTTAAGAGTTTTGAACAATAAATAACAATGACTTGATGTCATTTAATAAAAAATTTCAAAAGTAATTCATTTGATAACAAAATATTTTAAGACAGAAAACCATTTCATGTATCACATTTTGAAGTATGTGAGATTAGTTGGTTGAAAACACAGTTATAAATCACATGTGATTGATTCTATAACATACTGTTTTCTACTTGTATTCTACCCCATTAAAGCATTTAAAATCATTTAAAACATTGATTAAGGGGTATGAACTCACCTGCAGATGGTGGTTTGGATGAACTGAACGATGTAGGATGCTAAGTGTCAAGTGAGGACTTGTACACACAATGATCCTAGTTATCATGTAATCAAACATATATGTATCTAATTAGTTAATTAATAACTAATTAATCAAGTTAAGAGACCCTAGGTCATAGAAACACTTTGATTCAAGTGCTACAGGTACGAAAGGGTTGCACCGAAGGGTTGTATGGCATGACATTGGAGTTTATGGCCCATGAACCACCCCTTTATGGAGTTTATGGCCCATGGCCATTTCCCCATGAGATTAGGGATG
The DNA here is from genome assembly GCF_002870075.4 of Lactuca sativa. Taxonomy (NCBI): domain Eukaryota; kingdom Viridiplantae; phylum Streptophyta; class Magnoliopsida; order Asterales; family Asteraceae; genus Lactuca; species Lactuca sativa. The sequence goes on along the minus strand of NC_056627.2, from coordinate 111,543,239 downwards.
TAAGCTCATGGTACCAAGTGCCAAATTGTGATTTAAGGTCTTACGAGTCATGATTGGGCATCAAATGATCAAGTCCAAGCCTCTGGATAGCATTAAGGGCACAATAACACTACCTAGTAGAGTTCACGACCTAAGGACCCTTTCCTTAGGTGATTACGGCCGTAAACTCCTATGGGGAGTTGTTTTGATTGTTTTTTAAAATCTTGAACACTTATAGGAAGGATCAAGGTTGGCATCCAAGGCATAGGAAGGAGCTAAGGTCCAATTTACCACCTTGAAAGGGATTTACGGCCCAAGATCATCCTTGGCCATAAACTCCTTTGTTCTATGGTTTCTTGATGATTTTCATGTGTTATTAAGGTCATACTAAGCATACAAGAAGCTATAGCAAGTGCACTTTACAAGATCGGAGCTCGATTAGGTGTTTAAGGTCCAAGAACACTAGTGTGTGTTCTTGGTGTTTTGAAGATCTAATGAAAATCAACAATTGAATGGATGAAATGATGTATAATGACTAGGAGATAGGTTATAACAACAAATCAAGTCAAGTAATACTTACATTTTCGGAAAATCGGGTGAAGAACGGTATGCTACTTGAGAGAGAATGGCTTTGGTTCTTGAGTTTGAAAGTGAGGAAATGAAAGAATGGAGAGTAAACTCATGCCTAAGGCATAAGAGAGTTCACAGCCCAAACTCTCTTTGTTTGGCCGTGAACACCAATTCAAGGTGTTGCTCATTCCATTACATTCCCGATTAACTAGAATTCACTTCCTTTTATCCGTCTGGTTCGTGAATAATTAATTAAAATACTCAAACGGACTTTAAACTGGCTAAAAATTAGCAGAAAAACATTTAACTTTTAATTGAAGTGTTGGATTGTAGGGTTCATACGAATGAAAATTTCGGGTTGTCACATCATCCCCCCGTTAGAAGGAATTTCGTCCCGAAATTAGAGTTTAAGCAAACATGTAGTTACAATAACTAAGCAAAAAGACGAGGATATTTCAGTTTCATCTAATCCTCTCGCTCCCAAGTGAATTCAGGTCCTTGCTTGGCATTCCAGCGAACCTTCACTATCGGGATACGGCTTTGTTTCGTTTGCTTGACCTCTCGGTCCATGATCTCTACTGGTTCTTCCATGAAGTTGAGGCTCTCGTTGATCTCGATCTCGTCGAGTGGGATTACAAGAGTCTCGTCAGACAAAAACTTTTTCAAGTTCGAGACATGGAAAGTAGAATGTATGTTAGACACTTTTTCAAGTTCGAGACGTGGAAGGTAGAATGTGCGTTACTGAGTTCACGCGGTAGATTGAGTTTGTAAGCTACGGGGCCGATTCAGGAAAGAATCTCGAAAGGCCCTATGTATCTTGGATTGAGCTTCCCATGCCTTCCGAAGCGTATCAAGCCCTTCCAGGGTGAGACCTTCAGTAGAATGCGGTCGCCCACCTGGAATTCCAATGGTTTCCTTCGCTTGTCAGCTTAGCTTTTCTGTCGGTCTCTAGAGGCTTTCAATCGTTCACGAATTTGAACGATCTTCTCTGTCGTTTCCCGAATGATCTCCGGACCCGTGAGAGTGCTTTCGGGAACTCGTCCCTTAGCTAACTGAGTATCACCCACCTCAGCCCAGCATAAAGGGGATCTGCACTTTCAGTCATAGAGGGCTTCGAAAGGAGCTGCCTTTATGTTCATGTGATAACTGTTGTTGTAAGAAAATTCGACAAGGGGTAAATGCGTATCCCATGCTTTCCTAAAGTCGATCACACAGGTTCGCAACATATCTTCCAAGGTTTTTATAGTTCTCTCACTTTGCCCGTCGGTCTGTGGATGGTAGGCTGTACTAGGGGTGTCGAACGGGTAAAATTTTCGGGTTTTGGGTAGAACGGGTATTTCCTTAAGAAAATAATACCCGATACCCGACCTATATTGTAATTCGGGTTTTTGGGTTTCGGGTATTCGGGTTTGAGGTCGGGTCGGGTAATTATCGGGTATACCCGAAACTTTCTTAAATGACACTTATTGATAATTTATTTATTTATCTATTTTTATTTTTACATGTTGGTTGGTTTAATAAAGAATCGGGTAGGAAAATACTCCATACAATTAACAAGTACATATATAATAACAATACAAATCATTATAATATGTTATGTACTTTTTTAATTTCATTCTGTGCGATAGTGAGAAACTGAGAATTGTGATGACGGTTCAGGACTTCAGCTTTAGCGTTGTGTTCCCTTTGCAAGTTTGCATCGACTGTCGAGCCGTCGTTCATAAGAAGGAAACAAATGGTTTTGTTTTATTTGAAGTGTGTGTACGTGACTGCATTGTATATTTGATATTATTTAAAAAACGAATTCGGGTATTCGGGTATACCCAAAAATAAATATTCATACCTAAAACCCGACCTATATGATTATTGGGTTAACCTATTACCCGAATGTTCATACCCGTTATCCGTTCTACCCGACCCATTCTACCCGAATTCGGAACGGGTCGGGTGGGTAGAACGAGTTTCGGATTTTTTTGACAGGCCTAGGCTGTACTCATGTCCAGCCTAGTTCCTAAGGAACTTTGTAACGACTGCCAGAACCTCGAAGTGAATCTACTATCTCTGTCCGAGATAATGGATATGGGAACACCGTGCAGTCGTACAATCTCCCTAATGTAGGTTCTCGTAAGTTTCTCCATTTTGTCGGTTTCTTTGATGGGTAGGAAGTGTGCATACTTGGTTAATCTGTCGACGATGACCCGTATGGTATCAAGTCCACCCGTTGTATTGGGCAACTTGGTTATGAAATCCATAGTGATTCGCTCCCACTTCCATTATGGTATCTCCGGTTGCTACAGAAGACCGGAGGGTTTCTGGTATTCGACCTTTACCTTCGCGCAAGTAAGGCATTTACTTACGAAGGTAGCAATATCTTCCTTCATGTTAGGCCACCAGTATAACCTTTTAAGATCCAGATACATCTTATCTAAACCTGGGTGGACGGAATAACGAGTGTTGTTTGCCTCGGTCATGACCAAGTCTCTAAAGCCACTGTGTTTCGGTGTCCAGATCCGATCCATGAGGTATAAGGCTCCGCCACCCTTGACTTCCAAGTTCTTATCCATCCCTCTCAGGGATTCACCCGCCACATTTTCAGGTTTCAAAGCATCGAGCTGAGCCTCCTTAATTTGCGTGGACAAGTGTGAATGGATAGTTAGAGTCAAAGATTTGACTCTACGACCAGAATACTCTTTACGACTTAGGGAGTCAGTTACTACGTTGGATTTACCTGGATGATAAAGAATTTCGCATTCGTAATCACTGAGTAGCTCAACCAACCGTCTTTGTCTCATGTTGAGCTTTTCTGGTCGAATATATGTTGTAGAATTTTGTGGTCTGTAAAGATCGTGATTTTTGTACCATACAGGTAGTGTCTCCAGATCTTCAGAGCAAACACAAATGCTCCTAGTTTAAGATCGTGGGTGGTGTAGTTAACCTCATGTGTCTTCAATTGTCTCGAGGCATAGGCGATGACATTACCTCGCTGCATCAGAACACATCCGAGTCCTTGATTTGACGCATCGCAATAGACAACGAATTCTTCTATCCCTCCGGGGAGGGATAGTATTGATGCGGTGCACAAGGCTCGCTTGAGCGTTTGGAATGCCGTTTCCTGTTTCTCTTCCCAGTCAAAGGCCACACCGTTCTGGGTCAATGTCGTAAGAGGTTTCTGTGACAACCCGAAGTTTATTCCATCGCTGTAATCCATTCCCGTCAGTAGAACCCGTTTGTCTATCAATTTTCCCGCTCATATTTTGGATTAGGTCATTTAATTTAAGACTTTTATTATGACCTCGTAAGTATCCAAACCCGTTAGAAACATATGAAATCACCCCAAATTAGTATTTGGAAAATTTTTAGTTTCGACCACGTCGGGTTACAAACACTTAATCGGGTACGACCAAAAGCCTTGTTAAACGTCAGTATCGGGTAGAATTCCATCGTGTCTCAAACTTAAATCATATTTAAGTTTGAAAGAACTTCATTTTGAAGCTTTTCACCCTCTCTCTACTCTCTCTCTATAATTCCAAGCTTTTGATCCAAAATCACCCCATTTCAAGCTCCAATTTGGTAAGATATCCATCCTAGCTTGTCGCACCCCAAAACCGGAACGGCGGAAACGTTCTGGGGTGGATGACGTCATGTCAAGTATCACAACACATGAATATAGTAATCAAAGTACAACAAAACATTGAATTAATAGTAATAATTTTACATGGTTACATTACATATTATCACAATAATACATTTAATATAATAAGTACAGCAAGGTATTAAGCCATCTTCATCAGCAGCTCTGGTGATGTACCTGTCTAATTGCTGACCTGAGATTACAAGTTATTTGAAAAGCGACTATCAACATTTTTACAAATGCTGGTGAGTTCACAAGCATTTAGTGACATTTCATCCAAACAACTTAATAAAGAAATAGTTTAAGAGGTTTCAGTGTATTAGAGTCTTTTCCAGAAAATCCTATATTTTCTTTAAATAAAGCAGCCTTCTATCAAGACTGGTCAGTGATGAGTGGTAAAAAGTAGTTTTCCCTAAGTTGCTTATCATTATCAAAATACTAAATTTGAATATTGAGGAAAGCAAACGACATCAGGGAATATCATACGCCTCAGCAGTGAGGATTGCTGACTAAGGCAAGAACCATAGACTCCAGGAAGGTATCAATCAAATGATACGCCTGGTTCAGTCTAACAAAGAGGAGACACAGACCCCAGAAGGTACTAGGTGAAAGGTATAGCTAGTAAGGTCTAAAACAGTGAATATAGACCGAAGACGATACCAAATGAAAAGTACATCTCGCAAGGTCAAAACAAGGACTACAGACCCCAGACAGTATCAAATGAAAGATACAGCTAGCAAGGTCGAAACAGAGACTATAGACCCCAGACAGTATCAAATGAAAGATACAGCTAGCAAGGTCAAAACAGATACTATAGACCCCAGACAGTATCAAATGAAAGATACAGCTAGCAAGGTCAAGACAGAGACTATAGACCCCAGACAGTATCAAATGAAAGATACAGCTAGCAAGGTCAAAACAGAGACTATAGACCCCGGACAGTATCAAATGAAAGATACAGCTAGCAAGGTCAAAACAGTACGACTCTGAAAAGTGACGTCAGCATACAGTGCAAATTGTAGACGAAATACCGTTACCTTAAAGCCATGAATTATAAGGTAACCCAGGATACTCGTAACCATACTGACTAGAGTTCCAAACGCCCTACAAGCATCTATATAATGTGACATTTGTCACCCCTGGCTTGGTGAGCCGTGGACTGTAGCTAGCAGTCAGGGTGCGGGGGTGTCAATCCTGTATAGATCTATACACACAATGTCCGCTCTCCCTACAGGAGACTCTGCTTACCAACTAGACGACGGAGAAGGCCGTGTCCTGAAGATGCATCCCAAATAGTGGGTTTCTAATGAAAGTGTTGAACTAGAGGTAGAGACTTCCCAATAGTGAGTTTCTAATGAAAGTGTAAAATAGAGGTAGAGACTCTTAACTGAATTGACTGAAGTGACCCGTATGTCTAAGCTTGTATACATGGTATATAACTAATGAATCAAACGACCTTTGGATGGACATCCGATCCCACCAGACCACATCTCAACGAAGAAAAGGAAATAGGGCGGACAACCTTCCTAAGTCCTTCAACCATTATTTATATGTGTCTACACAAACACATACACACATCTAACTATGCTTGAGTGGGTATCAAGTAAAAGTGATTCTCGTGAAGTAGGAGTGTCTAACAAGTGAAGTAAGAGCGGTCGCAAGTGAAGTATAAGTGTCGGATAAGTATAAGCGCATCGCAAAGTGGAGATGACCACAAGTGAAGTAAGAGCGTATCAAGTATAAGTGAAGTAAAGTCAATCTCAAGTATAAGCGAAGTAGACTCGTATTACTAAGTAAGAGTGTGATTAAGTATAAGCGTCACCAGGTATAAGTGACTTCAGGTATAAGCGAAAGCATTACAGAGTAGGAGTATAAAATAAGTATAAGCGAAGCAGCAGTAATTAACAATTAAGAGTATTCATGAAACCTTTGAAAACTTTATTACTCAGGAAAATCGCATTTGTATTCTTTGATAAAATAGGTGTGAAAACCTTTAGAAATCTTTGGGAATCTTTATAAACCAGTTTGAAAATGAATCTTTGATAAGCTATGAAAGTAAGAACTTGAACAATTTAACAACCCTTTTTGAAAGCCATTTACAGTGTCCTACTCGGTAAAACAGTGTACAGTGGTAAAATCTTGTGCATGCGGGTTATCAATCACATGTGATTGATATGATAAATGGCATGTTTAACTTGTAATCCCCCCTATAAAACATTTAAAAGCATTTAAAAGGTTCATTCAGGGGTATGAACTCACCTGGTGTAAGTAGGTCCGACGGAAGTGCCGTTTAGGCGTTCGGGGTCACACAAGGACTTGAACACACAGAAGGACCTATTTTAACATATGATAACATATGTTCACATACAATTAGCATATAATATACTAATTAAGCAATTATACACACTCAAAGGAGTGGAAAACACTTTTGGTTGGGTGTTTGGGGTCCCGGGTAGCGTTTAAGGGTGCTAAGGGTCTCCTATCAGCTGTGGGACTTTGCTATACTCACATATCAAGTGTGTAAATGGATTTAAAACACCGACATGGACCAAACAAGGAGTTTACGGCCCAACCTAAGGGGGTTTACGGCCGTAAACTCCCAAGGTCAATTTCTTGGGTGTTTGATGCTTCTAGCTTGTTCATAGAATTTTTCCAAGCACTTTTCCTCAAAGGCATGAGTGGGTTTGAGGTTTCTAAGGGCCTTATAATGGAGTTTACGGCCTAAGAACAACTCCTAAAGGAGTTTACGGCCGTAAACTCCAAAATCATTGAGTTTTGTGATGTTTCAAGCCCCTATGCCTTTCTAGTGATTTCTAATGAAGTGTGATGCCATTTTGGGTGATTAAAACCAACATTTGAGGGGGTTTTGGGGAGTTTACGGCCTAGAAAATGCTTGGGCCGTAAACTCCAAGAAATCCCTCATTTTCCTTGTGTTTAAGCCCTTAATTCCTTTCTAGCATTTTATAGAAATAGCCTATGGTCATTTGGGGGGCAAAAACTACAATTTTGGGCATGATTTAGGGTGTTTACGGCCTTGACCATGTCTGGGCCGTAAACTCCTTTCTTTAATTCATTTTGGAGTGTTTCAAGGGTCTAAACTCAAGAGGATAAGTCCCTAAATTATGTAATAAGCCCTAGGATGAGTTTGGGAGTGTTTTTGGGACCTTTAAACAAGATTTTGTGGAGTTTACGGCCTAAGCTTGTGCTTGGGCCGTAAACTCTTGTTTGAGTCCTAAATCCATGAATTTTAGTGTTTAAACACCCCTAGGCTATATCCCCTAATTATTTCCAAGCTTATGGACAAGTTTAGAGGCATGTTTGGCAACATTTTAGGGGTTTACGACCCTAGAATGTTCCTGGGCCGTAAACTCCTTATACCATGCCTTCTTGGATGATTTTTGGGCTATAAACATGATTCAATACGTTTAGAATACGTTAGGGTAAGCGGACTTACAATTTGGAAGCGTTTGGTTACGAATTCAGGGCGAAAACGGGTCTAGAGTTTAGAGAGAGAGTGTAAAAAGTCTCCAATGGACTCCACTCACCCGTATATAGGTTTCACAGTCGGGGCTCAGTGGAATTTTACCCGATACTGCTGTTAAACGGGGCTTTTGGTCACACCCGATTTAGTGGTCGTACTATTAACACTTGATATTTTCCAAATGAATGAAAATGTGTGTCCTGTGTTCTTATTTCCTTTTATCACGACTTAACGGCATGTTAAAGGTAATCAAATGGAAATGTTTATTAAATTGACGCCCTCTAATTAACACAATCTTTTATACAGTGGAATATTCCGTTAACGGTAACGGGGAAACGTAACGGGACAACTTGGGTTGTCACATAGGTCTTAGATTATCATGTTTAGCTTACAATTTCGTGTCAAAATCATCCAAAAGGACCATAATCATGTGTTTACGGCCCTGGAACAGCCCTAGGCCACAAACACACATAAATGGGGTTTTGGAGCCCCAAAACCCTTCCAAACCACCTTTAGAGCTTAAATATGACTTAGGGACTTACAAGATTGGAATTAGAACACCAAAAACTTAACATTTGAGGGATAAACATGAGTTTACGGCCCAAGAACATGCTTGGACCGTAAACACCCTTTCTTAGGTCGTAAACACCTTTTAAGGTGTTAAGATGCCCCTTAAACACCTCCTAAGCTTTGGAATAAAGTCTAGAACCATCTACCAATGTGTTAGGGACCTTAAACTTGATAAAAACCATCCCTTTAGGAGTTCACGTCCGTAAAACCCCCAAGGAATGGTTCCTGGGCCGTAAACTCCTATAAAATGATCAAATGGTGCCCTAACTTCCTTCCATGGCTTGTATTTTGAGTTAGAATCACATGTGATGAATCTAGGACCACCAAACGAATGTGTATGAGAGAGCTTACAGCCGTAAACTCCTATTTTACAGCCGTAAACTCCTTAAATGGTCCATATGTTGGTCCAATTCCCTTCCATAGCCTTAGAACTAAGTCTAGCCTCACCCCACAAGTGTTATAAGGCCATTTAGCAACCAAGAACCCACCACCCATGAGTTTACGGCCGTAAACTCATGGGGATATGGTCTATAGGCCGTAATCTCCTTTAGGAGTTTACTCTTGAAGGGAAAACTCCATATCTAGGCTGTATATCCTCGTAGATGCCACCCGGGTCACTCCAAACACTTGAATTGAAGTGTTTTCGCGTCTAGAAGTGTTTATTCTTATTTAATTAATAGATCAAGGTCTAATTAGATACAAATTACGTATCTCTTCATATTACATAGGAAGCTCGCGTGTTTTCAAGCCTCAAACTGACAATTAGCATCCAACCGACACATTTCTCGTCTGGTGAGTTCATATCCCTACGCCTTTTTCCGAGTTTTTTTAATGTTTTCATGGGGGAATACAAGCAAATTATAAATGTTTTCGAAACTTAAAACTGATGTAATTCTATAAATATCTGGAAAACTTTAAGATATCTTTATGCCTTTTGTATTATGCGGAGCATAAGGGATGTTTTCTGAATATAACTACATTGATTTCAATTTCAGTGTAGGAAACAATCAAAACAATCAAATTATTATGGGAATAATTTGGGATCTTCATTTCTTGTTTTATGAGTTCGGATTTCATGCAAAGTCAATAGATAAACTATGTCTGATTCAGTTTATCTCTGTTTAATTAGAGTATCATGCCATATAATTTCTTTGTATTGAATTATTTATATTCTATTATGTTTCAAAACGATTACGATATTTGATAACGACCGAGTACACTGTGAATAATTTAATACTAGCTTGTGAGATTTGTCTTCATTAAACCTTTCGGGTTATCAGTAAATCCTCCCCGGAAGTATAACCAGAGTCTCCTGGAGGGAGAGCATGGAATTTGTGGATAGATCTATTCGGGACTGACAATCCCACACCTTAACTGCTAGCTACAGTTAGGCGGGCACGCCTGGGGTGACAAATTCTGGATATCGTCCGACGCCTGAAGAACGTCAAGGAGGTCTCGGGTCAGATTAGCATGGTTATACGACTCACAATACGTATTAATATAAATTTGTTCACGGATTTTATATCTTCCTTTAATCTATAGTTTTATGTATTAAAACTACCTACTGTTGTAATGGATGGTAATCCAGGGTTTTCAATCTATAGTTTTACGTATTAAACTATCTACTATTGTACCGAGCAGAGTTCACAAATTTTAACTTATGTTTTCTTAACATATGTCACACCCCCAAACCAGAACGGCAGAAACGTTCGGGGGCGGAGGACGTCATGTTCAGTATCATAACAGTTTATAGAAAGGAAAGTACACACCACCATATATAAAGGTTTTTAAAAATGTTTACATCATTGTATTCATTACATGTACAAAAGATAAATGCATAAACATCTTTCAAAAGAAGTAATAATGCCAGCGCGTTATTCACCAAAAGTTGATTTCCAAACCTGCTTAACGATTCCCTGAGAATACAAGTTATTTCAAAGAAAAAGTGTCAACAATTAAGTTGGTGAGTTCATAAGTGATTTAGAAACATTGAATGCCATTCAATAATGAGTGTATATTTTCCAAGAAAATCCCATATTTCCTTATAGTTGTTTGTTTAATGTCTAAGACTAACATTTTGAAGCAATCCACATGCTTTAGAAGAGTTTTAAACATAGATTTAAATAATAAACCTATTAGAAGATTTCAGTTTGTTAGATAATGAATAACTGTAGTAACTACTCATTTATTATTCAAAAGTACTATAATAGTTGTATATCCGATGAGTTTTATAACCATACTGAACATAATATACCTGTAGCGACGTTCTTCAGGCGTCGTAGCGTTATGACAAACTGTCACCCCAAAAGACGGACTGTAGCTAACAGTCAGGGCGCGGGATCATGACTTCCCGTATAGATCTATACACATTTGACACGTTCTCCGAACGGGAGACTCTGGTTATAGACAGGACTTGTAGCGATACCTTTTATCTAAAAGGTAGTGTTTGAAGATATACACGTCTCATGGATTCTCAACTAAGTCTGTATTAAATTGATAGTTTCATATGCAAAGTTTATCCTTTTTCACAATGTTTGACCAACATAAATTATAAGTTTTTAGAATATATGAAACGGTTTTAACAACAAAAGATGCTTTGGTGTTACTAAAAAAACTTTGTATAAAACTATTGCATGTAAAGTATAACAAGAGTTCCGCATAATAGAACTAAATCACAAGTGATCCATTTGATAGAAATGAGTAAATGAGATTTTACACGATAATAACAGTATGTTTACTTGTATTCCTCCCCGAAAAGAGTATAAAAGCATTAAAAATGTATTTAAAGAGTGTTCGAAGGGGGATATGAACTCACTTGATAGTTTGAAGATAGCGAGATGGAAAACCGGGCAGAGTTTCGCCTCGGGAAACGGACTTTTCTCGGGATTCTCGGGAATCTCGGGAGTAAAATCGACCTTCGGGACTTGAGCAAAAATGACCAGGGCTTCGGGTTTGAACTGGCACGGAAATCGAGGCAAGATCGTTAGAGAAAGGAGAGAATTGAGCATTTTTTTCGGAAAGCCTCGCATTCTATTTATAGGGGGGTTTGAGAAGCCTCGTACGCGGGGCGTACGCTCGTACGCAGCGCGTATGCGTACGTCATGCATTACCAAAGCCTCGACTGCCTCGGCTTCGGATGGGACGGCGGGTCGGATGGGACGGCGGGTCGGACAGGTTGGTTGGACGGGCAGGTCGGATGGGTCGGTAGCCTCGCATAGGGCGACGTGGACGATCCGAGGCCAATGCCCTCGGGTACGCAGGGCGTACAGGGGTACGCGGCGCGTACCTCGGATGGGGACGCTGACTCCTCTTCGGATAATACTAGATTTTTGAATTAAATAAATATATAATTTATTTAATAAACTTCAAAAATTCGTATCTTCTTCATATGAACTCCGTTTTCGATGGTCTTTATATCCACGCGTAGGTGAGACTACGCTCTACAACTTTCGTTTAGACTCCGTTGGCAAATTCCGAAATTATTTTTTTATCATTTATTTTATAACTCATCGTGTTTAAGGAATTTCTTTAAAAATTCATAACTTTTTTTTATCTGACGTCGGTTTTTGCCAGACTTTTTTTACCGCTGAAATACCATTGTCGAGACCTTCGATTCTCGTTTAGGTCATTCCGGCCAAAAGTTGTTCGATCTCCGATTCGAGTTTTTAGCTGTCTGCTGCTAAACCGAACTTGGAAAAATCTAAATTTCAATATACGAAGCCGGATTTGAGCATTCTCTTTAAGTATGAACCCGGTTTAATGATATTACACATAATAGGAATTTAAATGGATACTTTTTGGGCATTTTATTATCAAAGTAAATTTTATTACCCCAAGATGGTTACAATACTTGACCTTTTAGGTCATTACAAAGAGTTGAAATATCGGGTTGTTACAACATACTAGTAATAATCAGGGTTTATCTTATAGAAATCGACGAACGTGATAGAAATTATGGGATTTTCATGGTTAACAACCTTTTTCGGAAAACAAAAGGGAACTTGTTCTTTTTACATAAACAAATAGCTTATGAACTCACCAGCTTTATGCTGATTTTTAAACTGCTTGTATTCTCAGGTTCTCCTTAGACAGGTATCCCGCGTTCTTTTGCTGAAGACGGAGCGTATTGAAGTCTCGTCTTACTTTTGATTAAACTTATGTATCTACAAAACTTGTATTACTTTACTTTCAAACAAATGTAATGATTCTATGTAATGTAATGTTTTGTGTTTACTATGCTTACTATGTACATTGGTTGTGATACTCTACATGACGTCACCTCCGCCCCGGAACGTTTCCGCCTTCAATTTCGGGGTGTGACAGTTTGGTATCAGAGCCCTTGTTTATAGTGAACTAGTATACCAAACCTTACATGGTATAAGACTATAAACACTAAGGGGCCGAAGTGCTCTGAACTAAAAGTATACTTTAAAATATAAGTATTTTGAAAAAGTATACAAGTATACCTAACCGCCGGAATCCGTAACCTCAAGTAGAACAAAATATAAGTAAATGGGTGTTGTACGCTGCGGTTAAACCTGGGCAGTTATGTAGTCATGTCTAGGGACAATATAGCCTGATCAACTGTATTCATTCAAGACACGGTCAAGATGTGCTTGGGAGTGACTGTGGTATACAGCATGCCTAAAACTTACCCAATACCCAAACAACGAGCCGTCCTCACAGCGAAACATAAAATACTATGGGAGTATTTTAGCCAAAGCCGAGTACGTTGTAGAATTCATTCCGAGTATTGCTACTCGTTCCTTCTTTAGCGATAGTTTATCTCCTTTGATAACTCTTTCCTGCTTATCGCTTATGGAACCCTATATCTGTCATAGTGAGATATCCCCTGTTTCAAATCTCTTGATTTAATTTAGAGGACTTACCATCCTCTTTTTCCTAATCATTTTAGATCAAAATGTCTCCAAGGAAAGGACCCAGCTCTAGGAACAACAACTCTCCGCCACCATATTCTCCTCCGTTCAACTCTGCCTAATTTCAGGCAGCTATTACTGCCGCTGTGACGGCTGCAATGGCGCCTTTGAACCCTAGCCGGTCCAGTGGACCAGGAAGTAATATCTACCCCCAAAACCATGAAGATGATCAAGAGCACCAGAATGAGCGTAATGAGAGTAAAAAGATTTTCTGGAAAAAGCGAAAGGGTCAGAGTTCACAAGGATCCTCCAAGAAGCACAAAACAGTGGTAGTTCAAGCTGCTACTATTCCTGCCGCTGCTCCTACAGCTCAAGCACCTACCACTAGGTATGCTGGTAACCTCCCTTGGTGTAACAGGTGCAGTTACCACCATCGTATCCCTGGCCCATTTCGTGAAAAGCTCTGCAACAACTGTGGCAAGAAGGGCCACCTTGCGTGAAACTGCAAAACACTGGCTCAACCAACCAATCAAGCTTCCGGATCGAGTACCGATCAGGTCTGCTATGGATGTGGAGAAGTCGGGCATTTCAATAGAAACTGCTCCAAGACAGCAACAATTAGCAACGCTGGGATAGCTCTGACTATAAAGCAGGAGGAGGCAGTCGCCGACCCCACCGTCATTGCGGGTACGTTTCTTCTCGACAATTCTTATACTCGCATCCTTTTCGAATCTAGTGCCAACGATGTTTTATTAGTCATTCCTTCAAGCGTCTTCTTAAACATAGTTATCGTCTAGTAACCGAAACATTGACCATCGAGATGGCTAACGGTGAGAAAGAATACGCCAACGATAGATTCATAGTCTGTACCCTTATCCTGAACGATCATTCCTTTCCCATCGACCTAATGCCAGTTTCCATAAAGAGCTTTGATGTTATCATTGGCATGGATTGGTTGAGTCCCAATCATGCAGATATTCTTTGTTACGAAAAAGCCATCCGTCTTAATCTCCCCTCTGGTCATACTCTCATAAATCTACGGTGATAAACTTAGTTCCAATCTTCACATCTTCTCTTGCATCAAAGCTCAAAAGCTTCTGCGAAAGGATTGTCACGCATTCCTAGCTCATGTAATCAATGAGGAACAGGAAGTTAAAGACCTCGAGAGCATCCCTGAAGTCTGTAACTTTCCTGGTGTCTTTCCCGAAGAGCTTTTGGGAATTCCTCCCGAACGTCAAGTCGAGTTTCGCATCGACCTAATTCCTGGAGCTACCCTCGTAGTCAAGCCCCCGTATCGATTAGCACCAGCAGAAATGCAGGAGTTATCCAGTCAGCTTAATGAGCTAATCAACAAAGGATTCATCAGACCGAGTTCCTCACCCTGGGGAGCCTCGGTATTGTTTGTGAAGAAGAAAGATGGATCCTTTCGGATGTGTATAGACTACCGCGAGTTGAACAAGTTGATCGTCAAAAACTGATATCCTCTTCCTCGAATAGATGACCTTTTCGATCAATTTAAGGGAGCCAGTTACTTCTCGAAGATAGATCTTAGATCAGGGTACCATCAGCTTCGAGTTCACGAGAATGATGTTTCCAAGACAACATTCAGGACTTGATATGGAAAATACGAGTTCGTAGTGATACCCTTCGGCCTAACCACTTTCCTTGGTCATGTGGTAAGCGAGGAAGGCATACACATGGACCCGTCCAAAATCCAGGCGATAGAGAATTGGTCAGCATCGAAGACACCCACAGAAATCCGTCGATTCTTGGGTCTCGCTGGCTACTATCGCAGGTTCATCCAGAATTTTTCCAGAACTACCAAACTCTTAACTACTCTGACACAGAAAGACTTAAACATGAGGCAACGGCAATGGGTAGAGATGCTCAGTGTTTATGAGTGTGAAATCCACTACCACCCTGGCAAAGCCAATGTGGTAGCAGATGCCATGAGCCGAAAGGAGAGTTCAAGTTACAAGGCGAAGACATTAACGATGACCATCCATTCCCACTTGTCCGTACAGATCCGAGAAGATCATCCAAATCCAAGAACGATTGAAAGCTTCACGAGACAAACAGAAGAGCTATGCCGATAAACAACGGAAACCTCTGGAATTCCAGGTCTGAGATCATGTCCTGTTGAAAGTCTCACCCTGGAAAGGTGCGTTACGCTTTGGAAAGCGCAGAAAACTTAAACCGAGGTACATCGGACCTTTTGAGATCCTCGTTAGGATCGATCCCATAGCCTACAAACTCCGACCACCTTTAGAACTAAGCAACATCCATCTTGTATTCCACGTCTCTATTCTTAAGAAGTGCCTAGCTGATGAAACCCTAGTAATCCCTTTGATGAGACCGAGATCAAAGAAAGTATGAACTTCATGGAAGAACCAATCGAAATCATGGATCGAGAGATCAAACGTACGAAGCAAAGCCGCATCCCGATTGTGAAGGTTCGCTGGAATGCTATGTGGGGACCCGAATTCACTTGGGAATGCAAAGACTCAATGAAGCAGAAATACCTGCATCTCTTTCCAATTCTGTAATCTGTATCTTAAATTTTGAATTTCAAGACGAAATTCCATCTAACGGGGGGATAATGTGACAACTCGAAGTTTATACCATCGCTGTAATGCATTCCCGTCAGTAGAACCCGTTTCTCTTTCAATTTTCCCGCTAACATTTTGGATTAGGTCATTTAATTTAAGACTTTTATTATGACCTCGTAAGTATCCAAACCCGTTAGAAACACATGAAAGCACCCCAAATTAGTATTTGGAAAATTTTTAGTTTCGACCACGTCGGGTTACAAACACTTAATCGGGTACGACTAAAAGCCTCGTTAAACGTTAGTATCGGGTAGAATTCCACCGTGTCTCAAACTTAAATCATATTTAAGGTTGAAAGAACTTCATTTTGAAGCTTTTCACCCTCTCTCTACTCTCTCTCTACAATTCCAAGCTTTTGATCCAAAATCACCCCATTTCAAGCTCCAATTTGGTAAGATATCCATCCTAGCTCTTAGATTATCATGTTTAGCTTATAATTTCATGTCAAAATCATCCAAAAGGACCATAATCATGTGTTTACGACCCTAGAACAGCCCTAGGCCGCAAACACACATAAATGGGCTTTTGGAGCTCCAAAACCCTTCCAAACGACCTTCAGAGCTTAAATATGACTTAGGGCTTACAAGACTGGACTTAGAAAACCAAAACATTAACATTTGAGGGATAAACATGAGTTTACAGCCCAAGAACATGCTTGGACCGTAAACACCCTTTCTTAGGCCGTAAACACCATTTAAGGTGTTAAGATGCCCCTTAAACACATCCTAAGCTTTGGAATAAAGTGTAGAACCATCCACCAATGTGTTAGGGACCTTAAACTTGATAAAAACCATCCCTTTAGGAGTTAACGGTCATAAACTTCCCAAGGAATGGTTCCTGGGCCGTAAACTCCTATAAAATGATCAAATGGTGCCCTAACTTCCTTCCATGGCTTGTATTTTGAGTTAGAATCACATGTGATTAATCTAGGACCACCAAAACACCAAAGGAATGTGTATGAGAGAGCTTACGGCTGTAAACTCCTATTTTACAGCCGTAAACTCCTTAAATGGTCCATATGTTGGTCCAATTCCCTTCCATAGCCTTAGAACTAAGCCTAGCCTCACCCCACAAGTGTTATAAGGCCACTTAGCAACCAAGAACCCACCACCCATGATTTTATGGCCGTAAACTCATGGGGATATGGTCTATGGGCCGTAATCTCCTTTAGGAGTTTACTCTTGAAGGGCAAATTCCATATCTAGGCCCTATACCCTCGTAGATGCCACCCGGGTCACTCCAAACACTTGAATTGAAGTGGTTTCGCGTCTAGAAGTGTTTATTCTTATTTAATTAATAGATCAAGGTCTAATTAGATACAAATTATGTATCTCTTCATATTACATAGGAACCTCGCATGTTTTCAAGCCCCGAACTGACAATTAGCATCCAACCGGCACATTTCTCGTCTGGTGGGTTCATACCCCTACGCTTTTTTCCGAGTTTTTCAATGTTTTCAGGGGGGAATACAAGCAAATTATAAATGTTTTCGAAACTTAAAACTGATGTAATTCTATAAATCTCTGGCAAACTTTTAGATATCTTTACCCTTTTTGTGTTATGCGGAGCATAAGGGATGTTTTTCTGAATATAACTACATAGATTTCAATTTCAGTGTAGGAAACAATCAATACAATCAAATTATTATGGCAATAATTTGGGATCTTCATTTCTTGTTTTACGAGTTCGGATTTCATGCAAAGTCAACAGATAACCTCCCTTGGTGCAACAGGCGCAGTTACCACCATCGTATCCCCGGCCCATGTCGTGAAAAGCTCTGCAACAACTGTGGCAAGAAGGGCCACCTTGTGTGAAACTGCAAAGCATTTGCTCAACCAACCAATCAAGCTTCCGGATCGAGTACCGATCAGGTCTGCTATGGATGTGGAGAAGGCGAGCATTTCAATAGAAACTGCCCCAAGACAACAACAGTTAGCAACACTGGGATATCTCTGGCTATAAAGCAGGAGGAGACAGTCGCCGACCCCACCGTCATTGCGGGTACGTTTCTTCTCGACAATTCTTATACTCGCATCCTTTTCGAATCTAGTGCCAACGAAGTTTTATTAGTCATTCCTTCAAGCGTCTTCTTAAACATAGTTATCGTCTAGTAACCGAAACATTGACCATCGAGATGGCTAACGGTGAGAAAGAATACGCCAACGATAGATTCATAGTCTGTACCCTTATCCTGAACGATCATTCCTTTCCCATCGACCTAATGCCAGTTTCCATAAAGAGCTTTGATGTTATCATTGGCATGGATTGGTTGAGTCCCAATCATGCAGATATTCTTTGTTACGAAAAAGTCATCCGTCTTAATCTCCCCTCTTGTCAGACTCTCATAAATCTACGGCGATAAACTTAGTTCCAATCTTCACACCATCTCTTGCATCAATGCTCAAAAGCTTCTGCGAAAGGAGTGTCACGCATTCCTAGCTCATGTAATCAATGAGGAACAGGAAGTTAAAGACCTCGAGAGCATCCCCGAAGTCTGTAACTTTCCTGGTGTCTTTCCAGAAGAGCTTCCCGGAATTCCTCCCGAACGTCAAGTCGAGTTTCGCATCGACATAATTCCTGGAGCTACCCTCGTAGTCAAGACCCCATATCGATTAGCGCCAGTAGAAATGCAGGAGTTATCCAGTCAGCTTAATGAGCTAATCAGCAAAGGATTCATCAGATCGAGTTCCTCACCCTGGGGAGCCTTGGTATTGTTTTTGAAGAAGAAAGATGGATCCTTTCGGATGTGTATAGACTAACGCGAGTTGAACAAGTTGATCGTCAAAAACCGATATCCTCTTCCTCGAATAGATGACCTTTTCGACCAATTTCAGGGAGCCAGTTACTTCTCGAAGATAGACCTTATATCAGGGTACCATCAGCTTCGAGTTCACGAGAATGATGTTTCCAAGACAGCATTTAGGACTCGATATGGACACTACGAGTTCGTAGTGATACCCTTCGGCCTAAACACCCTTTCTTAGGCCGTAAACACCTTTTAAGGTGTTAAGATGCCCCATAAACACCTCCTAAGCTTTGGAATAAAGTCAAGAACCATCCACCACTATGTTAGGGACCTTAAACTTGATAAAAACCATCCCTTTAGGAGTTCACGGCCGTAAACCCCCAAGGAATGGTTCCTGGGCCGTAAACTCCTTTAAAATGATCAAATGGTGCCCTAACTTCCTTCCATGGCTTGTATTTTGAGTTATTATCACATGTGATTAATCTAGGACCACCAAAACACCAAAGGAATGTGTATGAGAGAGCTTACGGGTGTAAACTCCTAGTTTACAGCCGTAAACTCCTTAAATGGTCCATATGTTGGTCCAATTCCCTTCCATAGCCTTAGAACTAAGCCTAGCCTCACCCCACAAGTGTTATAAGGCCATTTAGCAACCAAGAACCCACCACCCATGAGTTTACGGCCGTAAACTCATGGGGATATGGTCTATGGGCCGTAATCTCCTTTAGGAGTTTACTCTTGAAGGGCAAAATCCATATCTAGGCCCTATACCCTCGTAGATGCCACCCGGGTCACTCCAAACACTTGAATTGAAGTGGTTTCGCATCTAGAAGTGTTTATTCTTATTTAATGTTTTCGAAACTTAAAACTGATGTAATTCTATAAATATCTGGCAGACTTGTCGATATCTTTACCCCTTTTGTATTATGCGGAGCATAAGAGATGTTTTTCTGAATATAACTACATAGATTTCAATTTCAGTGATGGAAACAATCAAAACAATCAAATTATTATGGGGATAATTTGGGATCTTCATTTCTTGTTTTACGAGTTCGGATTTCATGCAAAGTCAATAGATAAACTATGTGTGATTCAGTTTATCTCTTTTTAATTTAGAGTATCATGCCAAATAATTTCTTTGTATTCAATTATTTATATTCTATTATGTTTCAAAATGATTACGATATTTGATAACGACCGAGTACACCGTGAATAATTTAATACTAGTTTGTGAAATTCGTCTTCATTAAACCCTTAGGGTTATCAGTAAATCCTCCCAGGAAGTATAACCAGAGTCTCCTGGAGGGAGAGCGTGGAATTTGTGGATAGATCTATTCAGGACTGACCACCCCACACCTTAACTACTAGCTACAGTTAGGCGGGCACGCCTGGGGTGACAAATTCTGGATATCGTCCAACGCCTGAGGAACATCAAGGAGGTCTCGGGTCAGATTAGCATGGTTGTACGACTCATAATACGTATTAATATAAATTTGTTAACGGATTTTATATCTTCGTTTAATCTATAGTTTTATGTATTAAAACTACCTACTGTTGTATTGGATGGTATTCCAGGGTTTTCAATCTATAGTTTTACGTATTAAACTATCTACTATTGTACCGAACAGAATTCACAAATTTTAACTTATGTTTTCTTAACATACTAGTAATAATCAGGGTTTATCTTATAGAAATCGACGAACGTGATAGAAATTATGGGATTTTCTTGGTTAACAACCTTTTTCAGAAAACAAAAGGGAACTTGTTCTTTTCACACATAAACAAACAGCTTATGAACTCACCAACTTTATGCTTATTTTTAAACTGCTTGTATTCTCAGGTTCTCCTTAGACAGGTATCATGCTTTCTTTTGCTGAAGACGGAGCGTATGGAAGTCTCGTCTTACTTTTGATTAAACTTATGTATCTACAAAACTTGTATTACTTTACTTTCAAACAAATGTAATGATTCTATGTAATGTAATGTTTTGTGTTTACTATGCTTACTATGTACATTGGTTGTGATAGTTTACATGACGTCACCTCCGCTCTGGAACGTTTCCACCTTCGGTTTCGGGGTGTGACAGATTGGCATCAGAGCCCTTATTTATAGTGAACTAGTATACCAAACCTTACATGGTATAAGACTATAAACACTAAGGGGCCAAAGTGCTATGAACTAAAATTATACTTTAAAATATAAGTATTTTCAAAAAGTATACAAGTGTACCTAACCGTCGGAATCCGTAACCTCGAGTAGAACAAAACATAAGTAAATGGGTGTTGTACGCTGCGGTTAAACCTGGGCAGTTATGTATTTGTGTCTAGGGTCAATATAGCCGGATCAACTATATTCATTGAAGATACGACCAACATGTGCTTGGGAGTGACTGTGGTATACAACATCCCTAAAACTTATCCAATACCCAAACAACAAGCCGTCGTCACAGCGAAACATAAAATACTTTGGGAGTATTTTAGCCAAAGCCGAGTACGTTGTAGAAATTCATTCCGAGTATTGCTACTCGTTCCTTCTTTAGCGATAGTTTATCTGCTTTGATAGCTCTTTCCTGCTTAACGCTTATGGAACCTTATATCTATCATAATGAGATATCCCCTGTTTCATATCTCTTGATTCAATTCAGAGGACTTATCATCCTCTTTTTCCTAATCATTTTAGATCAAAATGTCTCCAAAGAAAGGACCCAGCTCTAGGAACAACAATTCTCCACCACCATATTTTTCTCCATTCGGCCCTGTCTTATTTCAGGCAACTGTTGCTGTAGCAGTGACGAATACAATGGCGCTTTTGAACCCTAGCCGGTCGAGTGGACCAGGAAGTAATATCTACCCCCAAAACCATGAAGATGATCAGGAGCACCAGAATGAGCGTAATGAGAGTAAAAAGGTTTTCTGGAAAAAGAGAAAGGGTCAGAGTTCACAAGGATCATCCAAGAAGCACAAAATAGTGGTAGTTCAAGCTGCTACTACTCCTGCCGCTGCTCCTACAGATCAAGCACCTACCACTATGTATGCTGGTAACCTCCCTTGGTGCAACAGGTGCAGTTACCACCATCGTATCCCCGGCCCATGTCGTGAAAAGCTCTGCAACAACTGTGGCAAGAAGGGCCACCTTGCGTGAAAGTACAAAGCACTGGCTCAACCAACCAATCAAGCTTCCGGATCGAGTAGCGATCAGGTTTGCTATGGATATGGAGAAGTTGGGCATTTCAATAGAAACTGCCCCTAGACAGCAACAATTAGCAACACTGGGATAGCTCTGGCTATAAAGCAGGAGGAGGCAGTCGTCGACCCCACCATCATTGCGGGTATGTTTCTTCTCGACAATTCTTATACTCGCATCCTTTTCGAATCTAGTGCCAAAGAAGTTTTATTAGTTATTCCTTCAAGCGTCTTCTTAAACATAGTTCTTGTCTAGTAACCGAAACATTTACCGTCGAGATGGATAACGGTGAGAAAGAATACGCCAACGATAGATTCATAGTCTGTACCCTTATCCTGAACGATCATTCCTTTCCCATTGACCTAATACCAGTTACCATAAAGAGCTTTGATGTTATCATTGGCATGGATTGGTTGAGTCCCAATCATGCAGATATTCTTTGTTACGAAAAAGCCATCCGTCTTAATCTCCCCTCTGGTCAGACTCTTATAAATCTACGGCGATAAACATAGTTCCAATCTTCACATCATCTCTTGCATTAAAGCTGAAAAGCTTCTGCAAAAGGAGTGTCACGCATTCCTAGCTCATGTAATCAATGAGGAACAGGAAGTTAAAGACCTCGAGAGCATCCCCGAAGTCTATAACTTTCCTGGTGTCTTTCCCGAAGAGCTTCCCGGAATTCCTCCCGAACGTCAAGTCGAGTTTCGCATTGACATAATTCCTAGAGCTACCCTCGTAGTCAAGACCCCGTATCGATTAGTGCCAACAGAAATGCAGGAGTTATCCAGTCAGCTTAATGAGCTAATCAGCAAAGGATTCATCAGATCGAGTTCATCACCCTGGGGAGCCTTGGTATTGTTTTTGAAGAAGAAAGATGGATCCCTTCGGATGTGTATAGACTACCGCGAGTTGAACAAGTTGATCGTCAAAAACCGATATCCTCTTCCTCGAATAGATGACCTTTTCGACCAATTTCAGGGAGCCAGTTATAGACCTTAGATCAGGGTACCATCAGCTTCGAGTTCACAAGAATGATGTTTCCAAGACAGCATTCAGGACTCGATATGGACACTATGAGTTCGTAGTGATACCCTTCGGCCTAACCACTTTCGTTGGTCATGTGGTAAGCGAGGAAGGCATACACGTGGACCCATCCAAAATCCAGGCGATAGAGAATTTGTCAGCATCGAAGACACCCACAGAAATCCGTCGATTCTTGGGTCTCGCTAGCTACTATCGTAGGTTCATCCATAATTTTTCCAGAACCGCCAAACCCTTAACTATTCTGACACAGAAAGACTTAAACATGAGGCAGCGGCGATAAGTACATATGCTAAGTGTTTATGAGTGTGAAATCCACTACCATCCCGGCAAATCCAATGTGGTAGCAGATGCGCTGAGCCGAAAGGAGAGTTCAAGTTGCAAGGCGAAGACATTAGCGATGACCATTCATTCGCACTTGTCCGTACAGATCCGAGAAGATCATCCAAATCTGAGAACGATTGAAAGCTTCACGAGACAGACAGAAGAGCTATGCCGATAAACGACGGAAACATCTGGAATTCCAGGTCGGAGATCATGTCCTGTTGAAAGTCTCGCCCTGGAAAGGTGCGTTACGCTTTGGAATGTGCAGAAAACTTAAACCGAGGTACATCGGACCTTTCGAGATCCTCATTAGGATCGATCCCGTAGCCTACAAACTCCGACTACCTTTAGAACTAAGCAACATCCATCTTGTATTCCACGTCTCTATTCTTAAGAAGTGCCTAGCTGATGAAACCCTAGTAATCCCTTTGATGAGACCGAGATCAACAAAAGTCTGAACTTCATGGAAGAACCAATCGAAATCATGGATCGAGAGATCAAACGTACGAAGCAAAGCCGCATCCCGATAGTGAAGGTTCGCTGGAATGCTAAGTGGGGACCCGAATTCACTTGGGAATGCAAAGACTCGATGAAACAGAAATACCCGCATCTCTTTCGAATTCTGTAATCTGTATCTTAAATGTTGAATTTCAAGACGAAATTCCCTCTAACGGGGGGATAGTGTGACAACCCGAAGTTTATTCCATCACTGTAATCCATTCCCGTCAGTAGAACCCGTTTGTCTTTCAATTTTCCCGCTAACATTTTGGATTAGGTCATTTAATTTAAGACTTTTATTATGACCTCGTAAGTATCCAAACCCGTTAGAAACACATTAAAGCACCCCAAATTTGTATTTGGAAAATTTTTAGTTTCGACCACGTCGGGTTACAAACACTTAATCGGGTACGACCAAAAGCCTCGTTAAACGTCAATATCGGGTAGAATTCCACCGTGTCTCAAACTTAAATCATATTTGTAACACCGTAAATTTTTAAACAAATTTTTCATTTTTAATTTCATAAAACACATGTCATTTTAAATAAACACCATTAAATAGTCAACAAAGTTTTAAAAACATTATCAAAATCCAGGATCCCCATTCGTGACTCTTTTCTCTGGTGTGTACAATCGAGCCGCTGCCTTCCTGCGATCCTGATAAGAACCTGAAACACAACACATAACACGGTAAGCACGAAGCTTAGTGAGTTCCCCAAAATACCGCATACAACACATATTAGCCACTCGAGGCTAAAACTTTGTTTGACCCTCTGGTCAATGTGTCTCAGTGAGACCCTCCAGTCCCATAACTCTGTGGACCCTTTGGTCCTAAGCTCGTTGGACCCTCCGGTCCGGTCTGCTTGAGCCTTCCGGCCTCATGAATCGTTGGACCCTCCGGTCCGGTCTATAAACTCCGCATAGCATAAATCACAAAGACATAATGCATAGCATGTCACATACAATAGGATAACATAATACTCAATGTAAGCACATACGACCTTCCGGTCACACATAACTACCACTCAAGGTAACGTAGAGTAAGAAGACTCACCTCGAATGATGAACGGCTCCTACAAATGTCGCCGTTGCGCACCAGCCTCTACCTCTGAGCCATATCTACAATGATCTCAAATTAGGATCTAATTCCCAACCCTCATTCTCTAGGTCTAAAGCTAGTCCACTAGTCCATAAATAACCCCATAACCCATTGGGCCCACCAAGGCCCAATAATAAATGGACTCTAACGAGGCCCAACTCTCAAGTCCAAGAGGCAAGCCCAAATCAAGGGCCCAAGGCACATATACATATTTCTCTGGTCCAAATCTCTAGCACAAAAAGCCCAAATTCCAGGCCCAACACTTAAGGCCCAATATAAGACTTAGCCAAAAAAAAGTCCACTGTGGGGTTACGCGGGGCGTACCTCCCTTGGTACACTTAGCGTACTCCATCGTACACGAATCTTGATCGGGGACACCAACCTAGTACGCGGGGCGTACTAGATTTACGCTCAGCGTACGCCCAGATTTACTTTTTCAACTCTTTTGGTCTTAATCAGTTAAGACCATAGCTATACTCTTAGATCTGGATTCCATAAAGGCTCACACTCAATAAAGCTCGTGACTTTAAGCCTTTGCATGGCTGATTAAGTCCCAAACACAAAAACTTTCACTCTTTACTACCCAAAAATCTCATATCTCATGCATGGATTGATTCCAACATCCAAGGACTCATTTTTATGAATCCTTTCCACTAGAAACACTTAAAGGGACATATATTAGGCTATGGAGCTTTACAACTCACAAAGCTTCAATCTTTGGGACCAAAAACCCCAAAAATGGACCCAAAACAAAACTAGTACAACAATAAGCAAGTTTCAAACTTGATACCTCTGGAAGATGCACCAACAAGAGTAGATCATAGATCCAAAAGCTAGATGCTCAAGCTATTCTCTTTCAAAGCTCCTTCTTCTTCAAAGGCCACATATAATAAGTCATCACCCCACTAGATCCATATGAGAAAACCACCAAGATTCAAACTTTATGCTTTCTGGAGCTAGATCAACATGATTAGGGCTTAGATCCATAAGCCCCAAGCCAAGCAATGCTTCCTCAAGAAACTCCTTCCACAATATGCACCAAAAACTCACTAAATCACCAAAATGCTCAAGAGTCACTCAAATGGAGGCTTAGGGTCGATTTCTAGGGTAGAGGGATGGGGGCTGAAGGTATTAGGGTTAGGTTATGAGATAAGGACCTTAAATAGGGTCCAAAACACTAAAATAGCGTTTAGGTCTGTTTGGCGTATGCCCAACGTCCATATGGTACGCCCAGCGTACTCTGAAGAACATTCACGACCCTCCCTGGTCAGTACGCCTAGCGTACTCCAAATTACGCCCAGCGTACTCTAAATTACGCCCAACGTACTCGGCTAAAACTCAAAACTTCTAAAGGCCATAACTTCTTCGTTATAAGTCCGTTTCCGACAATCTTTATATCCACGGAAAGCTAAAGAGAAGCCCTACACTTGTATCAACTTTATTCCTCCTGAATCCCACTCGAAATAAAATCCAAAATTCATGAAAAGCCCGATCCAACGCCTTAACAATACATTTGGGCTCTAAAGCACAAATCGAACTCTTTTATCACACAACCCACCTCACCTACATCCCAAAAGGGCATAAACTTTCTCTTTCAATGCCTCAAAACCTTCTCATACTCGGATTAAGGACCACGGGCCTTAAATCACAAAATAATCCAGAACAGGGTGTTACAATTCTCCCCCACTTGAAATAGATTTCGCCCTCGAAATCGCTCCTGATCAACACATAGGTCGAACCCAATGATTCAGGAAGAACCATCGAAAGAACACCATATCATACAACGATCTCTTCCAAAAACACTTAAACCCAACAGGAGCTCCCGATCCCGAATAAGGACAGACCCTTCTGCCATTGCGGTACTCAATCTGCCTCTCCAGAACTTGAAAACTCTACTGGTCTGTCTCCCTGCCAGACCACCCTCGCAATATCATCATGTTAATCGCTTATCGAATAACGTACTCTAAGAATACTCTACCAATTCTGATTCTCTAATCGATCCCGGTCGCAACTCAAAAGGGATGGAAAGGTCATATCCCACTAAGGACCTGTGACAACCCGATATTTCAACTCTTTGTAATGACCTAAAAAGTCAAGTATTGTAACCACCTTTGAGTTAATGAAATTAACTTTGATAATGAAATGTCCAAAAAGTATCTATTTAAGTTCCTACTATGGTTAATGTCATTAAACCGTGATCGTACGTAAAAAGAAACGCCCAAATCTGACTTCGTTTATTGAAGTTATGATTTTTCCAAGTTCGGCATAGCAGCAGTCAGCTAAAAACTCGAATCGGAGATCGAGCGACTTTTGGCCGGAATGACCTAAACGAGAATCGAAGGTCTCAACAATGGTAATTCAGCGGTAAAAAGTCTGGCAAAAACCGACGTCAGATAAAGAAGTTATGAATTTTTAGAGAAATTCCTTAAACACGGCCCTTTTAAAAATAAATAATAAAAATAATTTCAAAATTTGCCGACGGAGTCTAAACGAAAGTTGTAGAGCGTAGTCTCATCTACGCGTGATATAAAGACCATCGAAAACGGAATTCGTATGAAGAAGATATGAATTTTAGAAGTTTATTAATTAAATTAAATATAAATTTAATTATAAACTCTTGGTATTATCTGAAGGGAGTCAGCAGATAGGGCCGAAGTACGCCCGGCGTACCCTCGTACGCCCCGCGTACTCAAGGCCTAGGCCTCGGATCGTCCACGTCCCGGTCTATGCGAAGCTAGCAAGTCCCATCCGAAGTCCGAGGCATTCGAGGACTCGATCATGCATGACGTACGCATACGCCCCGCGTACCGAGGCGGTTCCTAGCCCCTATAAAAGGGATGCGAGGGTTCCGAAGAAAGGGCTCCATTTCTCTCATTTCCTTTGCGTTCTTGCCTCTTTTTCCGTGCCCGTTCTAACCCAAAGCCCTGGTCATTTTGCTTAAGTCCCGAAGACCGTTTCTACTCCCGAGATTCCCGAGAATCCCGAGAAAAATCCGTTTCCTGAGACGAAACTCTGCCCGGTTTCCATCTCGCTTTCTTCAAACTTTCAAGTGAGTTCATACCCCTTAATTAACCTTTTAAATGTTCTATAAATGCTTTTATATGCTTTCAAGGGGGGGGGGGGGGGGGGAATACAAGTAAAACACACGAGTATCATCGTGTGTTATGTAAAGAAATTTTTATACGTTTTTATATAACCAAATCATATGTGATTTATAAACTTTATAGGGAACTATCGTATTTAAAATATGTTACAATAGCATTCTATCTTTTGAAATATAAATTGTTGTAATGCATGTATAAACTAAACATTTTCTTAGATTATATGTATACTTGTCTATCTTAGACTCTACAAAAATCTATACTTTCATAACAAGTGATTCCTTTTCTAGGTATTTCTAAACAAACGAGACACACTTTTAGAAAACTATAATAGGTATAGTTTTATGAGGATATTGATAACTTTTACATACTAGAAACACGATTTTCAAGAAGTCACTTTCATATACAAGAACAAACGAACATTTTAACACGTAAATCTGTTTTTATACCACGATTTGTGAGACATTAACTTCACGTACGTTCGAGTACACATTTCAAGTCCTGTGTTATATACCAGAATCCCTTGGAGGGCGAGCATGGTGTTTGTGTATAGATCTATACGGGCTTGACAACCCGCGCCTTGACTGTTAGCTACAGTCCATCATTTGGGGTGATAAACGTCATAACATTCCAACGCCTGAAGAACGTTGTGTATAGGCATTCCGAGTCAATAGTATGGTTATAAAACTCACATGGGGTATTAAAAATGCATTGATTTACGAGGTTTTCAAACATATTGGTTATTTTACACTTACATACATTTTTAGAAACAAACATTGGTCTTGAGAGAAGGCTACGTTTATACTAGTAGAAAATATAGGATTTTCTAGAAACAAACAAACAAGGACAAAACATTTCATTTCATACAAACATTGTCATTTAATACTTATGAAACTCACCAGCTTAAATGCTAATCTACTCTTTCAAAATTTCTTGTATGTCCCAGGGATTCAGTAATTTCAGGTACTAATATGCTTTTGAAGAAGAGATGCTGCGGTGCCAGTTTAATCTCATATTTTGACATCATATTGTAATTGGTTTTGAACATGTAACTTTTGACAAATGTAAACTTTCAATTATATATATGATGGTTGTATTGCTTTCTTTACTATGTATTCATTTGTTACGTTACCACATGAAGTCAGCCACCCCCGAACGTTTCCGCCGTTCAGGTTTGGGGGTGTGACAGATTGGTATCAGAGCAATGTTTATAGTGAACTAAGTATATCGAATCACATAAGATATACAAACTATAAATGTTTAAGTGACTAATACACTCTGAAAAAACATTTTTCATTTGTTTTTACGCTTAAGCAGCGTTACGTTTAACTTAAATTGTTAGTTCATTTAAGTACAAATACATGCATACAACAAAATTATTTTCATGATTTTAACTATACAATAAGTATTTAGACAAGTTGACACTACGATTAAAACTCGATATATATAATCAGGTTTGGGACAAATATAGCGTGATCAACTATATTTTTCCGAGATTGGACCAATATATATCGAGGATTGCTCGTAGTAAGCAACAGGTCAAAACTTACCAAACCATTACAAGAATAAAACACAAGAATTTAAATACTATAGGAGTATTTACTACCTAAACTAGTTTAACTTACATGTTTTTCATGTTTCAACTTTATTCAATTCTTATAACCCTATTTCTCGTATAGTCAAATGGCTGGATTTCACCACCCTAGCGACCCCTACTTTCCAAACCAAGGCAACAGAGGATGGGTCGAAGATGATCCTGAAGAGGACGAGGAACCCATAGAAGTGGAGGATGACTCCGGTACCGACTCAGAGCCGGAAGTGATCAACCCACCACCCGTACAACCTCCTGTCTTCGTAAGGAACTTTCAAGGACCGACTCCCGTCTGGGGAAGTCACCTCCACCATTGGAGCCAACAACAAAACCTATGCCCTCCCTACGGCATGTACCAGGACTTCTACAATGTCCGAGGCGGAGGTTCGACTGATCGGGCACTACCAGTAATGGTGGGTAAGCTAGCCAATCAGTCCTATCAATCCGGAGTTCAAGCTCGCCGACTTCGGGATGTCAACGTGGAAGTACAGGTTCACACTTCCGACATCCGTAGGCTGGACAGAATGCAAGACAATGCTCAACTCCAAACCGAGGCATTCCAAGCGCAAATGATTGCATCCCTCGCCGAATTAAGGTAGCAACAAGCCGCTTTTGATAGGCGTCTAATGGAATCAAAGCAATTGGATGCGGAGTCAAGCTCCAAGCGCAACCTACGTCGCAAGTAGTGCTTGCAAGAATCTCAAATTTTGTTATAAGTTAGGACCTCGGCTAAAAGTCTTTAAATTTCTCAAACTTTGTAACCGGAGACCCTTATAGGGGTCAATTTTTCATGATCGTTGTATCGACTATTATATTAATATAAGTGGCACTATTATTACTACGTTGAGTATTTCATTAAATCCTTGGAAAGTCATCGCGAAAACCGATTCATATTTTCAGTCTTAAAAATAACTTTCATTCTACTATTTTAAGACTCATACTATCAGCTGTTGTCGAACTATAGCAATTTGGTTCATAAGACACATTCAGTTTCTATAATAAGTAATTCTTATCGTTATCTTTTCAACCTATAGTTGAAGGATGCCTCCGCGTAGGAATCCAAGGCGAAACAACGGTGGGGAAGCACCTATACCACCACCACCTCCACCACCTCAATTTGATGCTATCATGTTCCAAGCAGCAGTCACCGCAGCGGTAGCAGCTGCCATGTCACAGATCAATAACTCAAGTACTACTGGCTCGGGAACTGGCACACACCTATCCAACCATGGTGAGAGTCATGGGCAACCCTGAGAATGCACCTATAAGGACTTTACTAACGCCACACCCCGAATGTTTTATGGAACTGGTGGTGTGATAGCTCTGAGGCAGTGGATTGAAAGGACGAAATCAGTCTTTGAAATCTGCTCCTGTCCCGAGCACAGCAAAGTCAAATTTGCAACTTTCACCCTTATTGATAGAGCTTTAACTTGGTGGAATGGCCATGTTAAGGTACTTACCCTGATAGTGGCAAACTCCATAAGCTGGGAGAGCTTAAAGGTCATGCTGATGAGAGAATACTGTCCACGAGGGGAAATTCAAAAACTCGAGCACGAACTCTGGACTCTTGGAATGGTTGGTAACGACATCGCGACTTATACCAATAGGTTCTACCATCTGGCAATCCTCTGCCCAGATATGACTGCTCCTAAGAGCAAGAAAATAGAGAGATACATTTGGGGACTGTCGCCCCAAATTAGGTCAAGCGTGTTAGCTTCAAAACCTGACACTTTTGAAAGTGCCAAGGAACTGGCACAATCTTTTGTTGATTATGGAGGTCATCAGAACTCAGCGGTTGCTACAGCAGAATCAAAAAAGGGAAACAAAAACAACAACAACAACAACAATAGCAAGAAGAGAGTATGGAATAAAGGGAAGGGTGGGTCTTCCCAAGAATCCGTGAAGAAACAACTGGTCTCAGTGAATGCTGCCACTGTATCTACTACAGTCCCTACAAATCCCCACCCAACAAAGACTTATGGGGGTAATCTTCCTAAGTGCACCAAATGCACTTACCACCATCATGAACCTTGTCAGGAAATGCAGTGCGCCAACTGCAATAGAAAGGGGCACACTGCCCGTTTCTGCAAGGATCCCACAAAGCCGATCACTCAAGTTCCCAACGCGGGTGTAGGCCAGACTTGCTATGGTTGTGGCGAGGTGGACCACTACAAGAGGAACTGCCCAAAGGCAGCAAATACCGGCGGGGTGGGACGACTTTTAGCTATAGGCCACGATGAAGCCGTAGCTGATCCGACTGTAGTTGCTGGTACGTTCCTTCTAGATAATTCATATGCATGCATATTATTCGATAGTGGAGCGGAGAGAAGCTTCGTGAGTCAAAACTTTATTCCCTTACTTAAACCTAAACCTAGCAAGTTAGAAAAATCATTTACGGTAGAGATGGCCAATGGAAAAACCGAAAGCACTAACTGCATATACATGGACTGTACGTTAACTTTAGACGGTCATTCTTTCCCAATCAATCTCATGCCGGTCCAAATTAAAAGTTTCGACGTCATAGTCGGCATGGATTGGTTGAGTCTCCTTCGTGCCGACATCATGTGCTTTGAGAAAGCAGTTTGTCTTAATCTCCCTAACAACGAACCATTAATTATCTATGGCGACAAATCAAGTACAACCCTTCGCATCATTTCGTGCATCCAAGCTCGAAAGTGTTTGCGGAAGGATTGTCGAGCATTCCTAGCGCACATCATTGATACAAGTCAAGAACTGAAGGACATCAAGAACATTCCAGAAGTAGGCGACTTTCCCGATATCTTTCCAGAACGCCAAGTCGAGTTTAGAATCGACTTAGTTCCAGGGGCTACCCCAGTAGCAAAATTGCCTTATCGTCTCACACCAGAAGAGATGCAGGAAATTTCCAGTCAACTTAATGAACTCCTTCAAAAAGGATTCATAAGACCAAGTTTCTCACCTTAGGGAGCACCAGTCTTGTTCGTAAAGAAGAAAGACGGATCGTTTCGCATGTGCATCGACTACAGAGAACTGAACAAGCTTACTGTCAAAAATCGCTATCCTCTACCCCGTATTGACGACCTATTTGATCAACTTCAAGGAGCAAACTACTTCTCAAAAATAGATCTACGATCTAGATATCACCAATTACGAGTACTAGAGGGGGATATTCCCAAGACAGCTTTCCGAACTCGTTATGGGCACTACGAATTTGTAGTGATGCCGTTCGGATTAACCAACGCACCAGCAGTATTTATGGACCTAATGAATAGGGTATGCCGTCCTTACCTAGATCAGTTCGTCATCGTCTTTATCGATGATATACTTATCTACTCCCGAAGTAAGGAAGAGCATAGTCAGCACCTACGAAAAGTCCTAGAAACCCTGCGATCGGATAAACTCTATGTGAAGTTCTCTAAATGCGAATTTTGGATTCGAAGAGTCAAATTATTGGGCCACGTTGTTAGCGAGAAAGGGATACACATGGACCCCTCCAAAATTAAGGCCATTGAGAACTGGTCGGCACCAAAGACACCTACAGAGAGTCGTCAATTTCTAGGTCTTGCCGACTACTATCGCAGATTCATAAAGAACTTCTCTAGCATTGCGAAACATCTTACTACATTAACCCAGAAAGGCGTGTCCTTTGACTGGGAAGCGAAAGAAGAAAAGGGGTTCCAAACGCAGAAACATGCCTTGTGCACCGCACCGATACTATCCCTCCCCGAAGGGATAGAAGATTTCGTGGTCTATTGCGATGCATCCAACCAAGGACTTGGTTGTGTTCTTATGCAGAGAGGAAAGGTTATTGCTTATGCCTCCCGACAACTTAAGACACACGAAGTGAACTATACGACACACGATCTTGAGTTAGGAGCAGTAGTATTTGCTCTAAAGATCTGGAGACACTACTTATAAGGAACAAAGAGTACTATTTTCACCGATCATAAGAGCCTTCAACACATTTTTAATCAGAAGGAACTCAACATGCGACAACGACGATGGGTTGAGTTACTCAATGACTACGAATGTGAAATTCGTTATCATCCTGGCAAGGCCAACGTGGTGGCTGACGCCCTCAGTCGAAAGGAATACACTGGTCGGAGGGTCAAATCTCTGACTATGACTATCCATTCCCACTTATCCACACAAATTAAGGAGGCACAAATGGAAGCTTTGCAACCTGAAAATGTGGCGGGTGAATCCCTGCGAGGAATGGAAAAGAATCTAGAAGTCAAGGGTGGCGGAGCATATTATCTCATGGACCGAATCTGGACACCGAAACATGGTGGTTTCAGAGACGTAGTGTAACATCCCGAAATATCAAGAGTAGAGTTGAAGGGCTAAAAGAGTAAGTTGTGGAAGAGTGACTCGGCGAGTCCATGGATGGACTCGGCGAGTAGAGTCGCGGCTGGGACGAGTGTTAAGTAGACGACTCGGCGAGTCGGTAAGGAGGACTCGGCGAGTAGGCGCTGAGTGGTGAAAACCCTAATTCTCGGGGTTGAGCCCTATATAAAGAACATTATGTTTTCCTCCTAGCCTCTTTATCACCCCCTTGAGCCCCAGAAAACCCTAAATCGCAGAGAAGCACCATTGTTGAGTGGATTGGAGCTTGGAGAAGTAATTATTGAAGGAATTTGGGAGATTGAAGGCTTGGAGCAAGGGGCTTTGCTTGGATTCGAATTACATTGCAGTTGAGGCGTCCATTGGAGGTAATATCTCGTTCTTGGTCTGATTGTATGTTGTTTCTTAAATTTGGGGTTTGTGGGATCTTGTCTAAGGAAGTAAATGGAAGTTTAGAGGTTAGATCTGAGGTTGCTACCTCAGATCTGGAAGGGAGGACAATCAGAGAGCATGAAAGTCCCTGTGTTGGAGTGTTTAGTGAAGCTTGCAAGTCCCAAACCCTAGTTATAAGTGAATATGGCCTAGATCTCTATGGATTCACGTAAAGTTTTCCACTTTATGTGATGGATGAGTTGTAGGAGGCTAGATCTATGTTTTGGATCAATTGCATGGTCTGGAATGCTTCTGTATGGATTCAGATCGGTGGTACTTGGCGAGTCACATGGGTGAACTCGACGAGTTGCTTGAAGATGAGCTGGGACTCGACGAGTTGGAAGAACAACTCGGTGAGTCGGAAGAAGATAGCCTGGAACTCGGCGAGTTGTATGAACAACTCGGCGAGTAGGTTGATGATAGCCTTAGACTCGGCGAGTCTGTTCTTGGACTCGGCGAGTCGTGTCGAAGAGTCCCGATATTCTCTGGTTGAGTCGAGAATCGGTGAGTCAAGGGATGACTCGGTGGGTTGTGTGCGAGAGGACTCAGAAATTGTGGGACTCGGCGAGTCTCGGGGTGACTCGGCGAGTAGGGTCAGTCAGGGGTTGACTTTGACCTTGTCTTTGACTAAGGGTTGACCAGTGGTTTCCAGGGGTATTTTGGTAATTGTTGATTATTGTTTGAGTTCAGTGCATTGGTGGCTGTCCAGAGGTGGAGATCGTATCAGTGATCGGAGCAGCTTGGGTTATCTGCTCAGTCGGCAGTTTTGAGGTGAGTTATCCTCACTATATCAACGGGGTCTACGGCACCAAGGCCGACCCTTTATCGGATGGAAATCCGAGTAGCGTTTGTTGTTATGATATTGCGGAATATGGGCCGGAAGGCATTATGTGTTGTGGGCCGAAAATCATTAGATGTTGTGGGCCGGAAGGCATTGCTGTGTGGACCGGAAGGTCATGGCCTGGAAAGGCGTATGTATGCATTTAGTATGTTGACTGATTCGTAGGGTGATGTTATGCTAGTGACCGGCTAGGCCGGTATCTTGTTTAGAGTAATGCTATGATATGTGATCTGTTGATCGATTGCTGACTGTGAACTGTTATATGATTATGTGTTATGCGTATGATTGCTAGATCTGGGGTGTGACCCGGTATGCAGGGTCGTTCCATGATTTGTTATGTTATGTATGCATTTTATGCTATGGGCCGGAAGGCAATATGTTATGGGCCGGAAGGCAATATGTTATGGGCCGGAAGGCGATATGTTTGGACCGGAAGGTCGTGGCCTGGAAGGGCGTATATGTGGTTGGTATATTGGGGGTATCTCACTAAGCTTTCGGGCTTACAGTTGTGGTTTTATGTTTTCAGGTTCTCAGGAGTCTGTGGCAAGGCAAAGGCGTGATCGTACCGTTCCTCGCGTTGGTGTTTTATGATATGAACCTGGGAAAATACTCTGTTAAATAATGTATTGAAAACCTTTTTGTAACAACGTTATTAAAATGGGTGGTTTTTGAAAAGTCTTAATGGTTTTGAAATTTCGGTCGTTACAAGTTGGTATCAGAGCCTTGGTTTGAGTGAATTGGAGGAACATTCGTGTGACTCCAGTCTCAAATTGAGGAGGATTTTAAAAAAGAGAAAATTTAAAATGGTTTTCAAATTAAGTAAAAGGAGGACTCGGAGGTACGATCAGCCGGAGCCAGTAAGTAACCCCAAGATACCATACGTGATATTTGTTTTATGGAGCTTTGATAGAACAGCATGCTAGCGTTAGGCTAGGGATCTTCAGGATTTCATGATAATGTTGCCTGATTTGTGATGCCTGTAGCCTAGGGTCGCTTATGGGAGATTCTCAGTGTCCTCTAGTGGTGAGGGTTGATAGTTGTTATGCATGTTCTCTAGGGTATTGTGGTAGTACTTCATACAAATATGGGTAGGTGTGGAAGGTAGTATAGGCCCGTACTACTGAAAGCACAGGACCCATACGCGTATCAGGGAAACCATGATCTCTAGGGTTGGGATGAGAGAGTTGGATCCCAGGTTTATGGGATGAGTCTGAGATTTGGTATGGTGTTTTCCAGTATGGAGATTCCGAGGCATGATGAGAGCGGATTCGGATCAGGATCGGGAGCTGGAGAGCGAGTTCCGGGTGGATCGGTGCCGTCTGAGGTTATCGATCAGATGAGTACGAGCGAGTTGGATGCAAGGATTCACGAAATCCTGCATGAAGAGGTTGCTGCATTGTTCCGGGCTGAGTTACCGGAACTGTTTGGGTCGATCAAGACCGCCATGGTTGAGTATTTTGATGAGCGCTATGCGGCTCTCGCAGAGACGGCTGCCGCGGCGGCTACAGCGGCTGTAGCAGCGGCAGGGGGAGGGGCTAGTCTGGGTTTTCAGTATCGGGACTTCTATTATACGAAGCCTCCCACATTCAATGGAGTTCAGGACCCGATTGTTGCTATGAGATGGTTATCAGACGTGGAGGGGTGTTTCCTCATGTGTTTATGCCCTGCTGATCAGAGGGTGAGGTGTGCTCTGAACCTGTTGAGGCTTGGGGCGAAGGATTGGTGGAGATTGACCACGGGGTCATATTCAGATGCGCAGAGGGCTGCGGTTTCATGGAATCAGTTCAGAGAGATGTTCAGCACTTGTTATGTTCCGCAGGATGAGAGGGAGAGATTGGCTCGGGAGTTCCTTGAGCTGAAGCAGGATTCGGAGTCGGTGACTGAGATCACCAGGATGTTCACTGAGAGGGCGATGTTTTGCCCTGAGTTCGCTTCGGAGCAGGCTCAGATGTCCCGATATCTGAGTATGTTCAAGGGGGATATCAGACAGTTCATGTCTGCGCAAAGGTGCGAGACCTTGTTGGAGTTGCAGGAGGCTGCCAGGCGGCGTGAGTTAGAGGTTGAGTTGCAGTTGTGTGAGCTGAGGCAGGCTCCGATGCAGTCGCAGCCGACACCGAAACGGTCCAGGACCGTTGATGTTAGAGTGGGGGATCGGAGCGGCCACACTTGTGGGAAGTGTGGGAGGGGTCACACTGGAGTTTGTTGGTCCGGTGGTGCATGCCGCAAGTGCGGAAAGGAGGGGCACTATGCGCGGGATTGTCGGCAGTCAGTGCCGATTCGGGATTTGAGGATTTGTTATCATTGTTGTCAGGTTGGACATTTGAGGGTCAACTGTCCCCAGTTTTCTGCAGGACCGGTGCAGGCTCTAGCACCGGCCACTTTGAGGATTTCAGGTGGATGTCAGGATGGAGCAGAGCCCCCAAGGGCTTAGGGTCGTGCTTATCAGCTTGCGGCAGAGGAGGTCGGAGCAGTGTCGGAGGCAGCTGCGGGTATGTTTCTTTCTTGATGTCTTGTTATCTTGCGATTATTGTGGGTATCGTTGTGCTGGTATCTTTGTGTGGTTTTTGATGCGGCATTCGTCCTTTTGCGGGTTGTGGTTTTGGTTATGGGTTATTGTTTTGGGAATTCCGTTGGTTATCATTTCGTGAGGGTTATTAGTGGAGATGCGGCATTGGATTGGATGTCGGGTAGCATCTGCAGTCGTGGAGTGGATAACTGGAAGATCAGATTCTTTGTGAGCGGATTGACCAGTGAGGAGATGTGTTCTGCTGAGGGTTGCTTATGCTTGTGGGAAACAGTCAGAGTGTAATTATTCTCTTTGTGCGGGGTTGATCTGGAAGGTCGTTAATGGCGACCGATGGTTGTTAGTCAGTGCTTTAAGTGGGGGAGAATTGGAGAATTCTCCCGGAGATCGATGAGTATTTGAGGGTGCTTAGCTGTTGAGGTTCATCAGTGTTCTGTCAGCTCAGAGTATAGGCAGATAGGAGCGAGTGTCGGGCACGCGAGGCGGGATACAGACCTAGGGCATTTGTTTGTGGAGGCCTAGAAGCAGGCCGGGATCAAGTTTGAGTAAGTAACCGGGTTATGTGATCAGAGTATTTGTATGCTTCATGTACGTGATGTGTTGTACTGCATTAATTCTATGGGATTTATGCTGTGCATGTTTATAGAGTTGGAACCGGAAGGTTCCCAGAGTTAGAACCTGAGGGTTCACAGAGTTTGGGTGTTCGGACCCACAGAGATATAGCCTCGAGTGGCTAATATGTGTTATGAGAGTCGGTCCAGTCATGCTGGAGACTCTATTGGTATTGTTGGATCAGTTTGATATTTCGTATTGTGTATGTTGCAGTGTGATTGCATTGGAAGGTCTGGCCCCGGGTAGTGATCTTGTTTAGTTGAGGTAGTGCATGGGCTCGAGAGTCCCTGCGAGGAGAGTCAGAGTAAGTGTGGGATGGTTAGCGGACACGCTAAGGGTGGTGTAGCGTCGGGCGAGCGCCGTGGCATTTGTCGCAGTGACATTGTGGCCGGGTGGATTCCTTGTTAAAGGAAGAGAAAGAGGTAAGAGGCGTGTAACTTCGAGAGGGAGTGCAAGTGGCAGAGCAGAGTTATGATTAGAGCAATTCGAGTATGGTCTTTGAGCAGTGTGTTTGCGGCAGTGGATTAGAAGCTTATCCGGTTTGAAATGTTTGCTGCGGTTGCGGAGGGAAATCCGCAAGTGTAGAGCCAAGAGGCTCGGAAGGGATGCAGAGAGAGAGAGAGAGAGTCTTGAACTCTTAGTGTGATTCTGATCAGGGTATGGGATGTATATTAGTGGTTCATCCTGGGGGATGTTTGAGGGTATTAACAGTGTATCAGGTTTTCCCAACCTGAAGGCGTTAGAGCTAGTTCAGCATGTGTATGCGGTTGCAAGGGGGAAACTCGTGAGAGTTGCTCTGAAATCGAGAATGGGCCTCTCAGTCGTCCCGGAATGGATAGAGTGTTATTCGGATCGGGGATCCGATGGTTCATGGTTTTCTAACCCTTATGGGTCGATTGATTGTTGAGATTTAGAGCAGAATTGCATCTTGGGTAATTCTCGGTTGTTGAGAATGATAATCAGGGGTACAGTCGGTGCCCGGTTCGAGACGGTGGTCAGGGCACCGTGAAGGAGGGGAAAGTGTGTTCGAGTTTCGATAAGTATGCCTTGAGGGACCTGGTCCGGTTAAGGCCAGGTGGAGCGTTGTGGGAGTATCTTTGGAGTTAAGTTGCTGTAGGCTTCGAGGGCGAAGCCTAATATAAGTTGGGGAGAATTGTAACATCCCGAAATATCAAGAGTAGAGTTGAAGGGCTAAAAAAGTAAGTTGTGGAAGAGTGACTCGGTGAGTCCATGGATGGACTCGGCGAGTAGAGTCGCGGCTGGGACGAGTGTTAAGTAGACGACTCGGCGAGTCGGTAAGGAGGACTCGGCGAGTAGGCGCTGAGTGGTGAAAACCCTAATTCTCGGGGTTGAGCCCTATATAAAGAACATTATGTTTTCCTCCTAGCCTCTTTATCACCCCCTTGAGCCCCAGAAAACCCTAAATCGCAGAGAAGCACCATTGTTGAGTGGATTGGAGCTTGGAGAAGTAATTATTGAAGGAATTTGGGAGATTGAAGGCTTGGAGCAAGGGGCTTTGCTTGGATTCGAATTACATTGCAGTTGAGGCGTTCATTGGAGGTAATATCTCGTTCTTGGTCTGATTGTATGTTGTTTCTTAAATTTGGGGTTTGTGGGATCTTGTCTAAGGAAGTAAATGGAAGTCTAGAGGTTAGATCTGAGGTTGCTACCTCAGATCTGGAAGGGAGGAGAATCAGAGAGCATGAAAGTCCCTGTGTTGGAGTGTTTAGTGAAGCTTGCAAGTCCCAAACCCTAGTTATAAGTGAATATGGCCTAGATCTCTATGGATTCACGTAAAGTTTTCCACTTTACGTGATGGATGAGTTGTAGGAGGCTAGATCTATGTTTTGGATCAATTGCATGGTCTCGAATGCTTCTGTATGGATTCAGATTGGTGGTACTTGGCGAGTCACATGGGTGAACTCGACGAGTTGCTTGAAGATGAGCTGGGACTCGACGAGTTGGAAGAACAACTCGGTGAGTCGGAAGAAGATAGCCTGGAACTCGGCGAGTTGTATGAACAACTCGGCGAGTAGGTTGATGATAGCCTTAGACTCGGCGAGTCTGTTCTTGGACTCGGCGAGTCGTGTCGAAGAGTCCCGATATTCTCTGGTTGAGTCGAGAATCGGTGAGTCAAGGGATGACTCGGTGGGTTGTGTGCGAGAGGACTCAGAAATTGTGGGACTCGGCGAGTCTCGGGGTGACTCGGCGAGTAGGGTCAGTCAGGGGTTGACTTTGACCTTGTCTTTGACTAAGGGTTGACCAGTGGTTTCCAGGGGTATTTTGGTAATTGTTGATTATTGTTTGAGTTCAGTGCATTGGTGGCTGTCCAGAGGTGGAGATCGTATCAGTGATCGGAGCAGCTTGGGTTATCTGCTCAGTCGGCAGTTTCGAGGTGAGTTATCCTCACTATATCAACGGGGTCTACGGCACCAAGGCCGACCCTTTATCGGATGGAAATCCGAGTAGTGTTTGTTGTTATGATATTGCGGAATATGGGCCGGAAGGCATTATGTGTTGTGGGCCGGAAGGTATTACATGTTGTGGGCCAGAAGGCATTGCTGTGTGGACCGGAAGGTCATGGCCTGGAAAGGCGTATGTATGCATTTAGTATGTTGACTGATTCGTAGGGTGATGTTATGCTAGTGACCGGCTAGGCCGGTATCTTGTTTAGAGTAATGCTATGATATGTGATCTGTTGATCGATTGCTGACTGTGAACTGTTATATGATTATGTGTTATGCGTATGATTGCTAGATCTGGGGTGTGACCCGGTATGTAGGGTCGTTCCATGATTTGTTATGTTATGTATGCATTTTATGCTATGGGCCGGAAGGCAATATGTTATGGGCCGGAAGGCAATATGTTATGGGCCGGAAGGTAATATGTTATGGGCCGGAAGGCGATATGTTTGGACCGGAAGGTCGTGGCCTGGAAGGGCGTATATGTGGTTGGTATATTGGGGGTATCTCACTAAGCTTTCGGGCTTACAGTTGTGGTTTTATGTTTTTAGGTTCTCAGGAGTCTGTGGCAAGGCAAAGGCGTGATCGTACCGTTCCTCGCGTTGGTGTTTTATGATATCAACCTGGGAAAATACTCTGTTAAATAATGTATTGAAAACCTTTTTGTAACAACGTTATTAAAATGGGTGGTTTTTGAAAAGTTTTAATGGTTTTGAAATTTCGGTCGTTACACGTAGTCATGACCGAAGCACACAACACAAGATATTCCGTTCACCCAGGTTCAGATAAAATGTATCTGGATCTTAAGAAACTATACTGGTGGCCTAACATGAAAGCAGAAATTGCTACATTTGTAAGTAAATGCCTTACTTGCGCAAAGGTTAAGGTCGAGTATCAAAAACCGTCAGGATTACTACAACAACCGGAGATACCAGAATGGAAATGGGAACGGATTACCATGGACTTCATAACCAAGTTGCCCAAGACGACGGGTGGACATGATACCATATGGGTCATCATCGACAGATTGACCAAATCCGCGCATTTCCTACCAATTAAGGAGACAGACAAAATGGAAAAGCTTACAAGAACTTACATAAGGGAAGTAGTGCGACTGCACGGTGTTTCTATATCCATTATCTCCGATAGAGATAGTAGATTCACTTCAAGATTCTGGCAGTCACTACAAAGTTCCCTGCGGACTAGGCTAGACATGAGTACAACCTACCACCCACAAACAGACGGGCAAAGTGAGAGAACGATACAAACCTTGGAAGATATGCTGAGAGCTTGTGTGATTGACTTTGGAAAGGCATGGGATATCCATTTACCCCTTGTCGAATTTTCATTCAACGATAGTTATCATATAAGCATAAAGGCTGCTCCGTTTGAAGCCCTCTATGGTCGAAAGTGCATATCCCCTCTGTGCTGGACTGAAGTTGGCGATACCCAGTTAGCTAGAGGACGAGTTCCTGAAAGCACTCTCACCGGTCCAGAAATCATAAGAGAAACGACAAAGAAGATCGTTCAAATTCGTGAACGGTTGAAAGCCTCCAGAGACCGACAGAAAAGCTACGCTGACCAAAGGAGGAAACCTTTGGAATTCCAGGTAGGAGACCACGTTTTATTGAAGGTCTCACCGTGGAAAGGTTTAATACGCTTTGGGAAGCGTGGGAAACTAAATCCAAGATACATAGGGCCTTTTGAGATTCTTGCTAGAATCGGCCCTGTGGCTTACAAACTTAACCTACCGCATGAACTTAGTAACATGCATCCAACCTTCCATGTCTCGAACTTGAAAAAGTGTCTGTCTGATGAGACTCTTGTTATTCCACTCGACTAGATCGAGATAAACGAGAGCCTCAACTTTGTGGAAGAACCGGTAGAAATCATGGACCGAGAGGTCAAACAAACAAAACAAAGTTGCATACCCATCGTGAAGGTTCGCTGGAACGCCAAGCGGGGACCTGAATTCACATGGGAACGCGAAGATCAGATGAAACAAGAGTATCCTCATCTTTTCCTCTGATCCATTAGTATCTTTACTATTTTAAATTTCGGGATGAAATTACCTCTAACGGGGGGATGATTTGACAACCAGATATTTCAACTCTTTGTAATGACCTAAAAAGTCAAGTATTGTAACCACCTTTGAGTTAATGAAATTAAATTTGATAATAAAATGTCCAAAAAGTATCTATTTAAATTCCTACTATGGTTAATGTCATTAAACCGTGATCGTACGTAAAAAGAAACGCCCAAATCCGACTTCGTTTATTGAAGTTATGATTTTTCCAAGTTCGGCATAGCAGCAGTCAGCTAAAAACTCGAATCGGAGATCGAGCGACTTTTGGCTGGAATGACCTAAACGAGAATCGAAGGTCTCAACAATGGTAATTCAGTGGTAAAAAGTCTGGCCAAAACCGACGTCAGATAAAGAAGTTATGAATTTTTAGAGAAATTCCTTAAACACGACCCTTTTAAAAATAAATAATAAAAATAATTTCAAAATTTGCCGACGGAGTCTAAACGAAAGTTGTAGAGCGTAGTCTCACCTACGCGTGGATATAAAGACCATCGAAAACGGAATTCGTATGAAGAAGATATGAATTTTAGAAGTTTATTAATTAAATTAAATATAAATTTAATTATAAACTCTTGGTATTATCCGAAGGGAGTCAACAGATAGGGCCGAAGTACGCCCTGCGTACCCTCGTACGCCCCGCGTACTCATGGCCTAGGCCTCGGATCTTCCACGTCCCGGTCTATGTGAAGCTAGCAAGTCCCATCCGAAGTCCGAGGCAGTCGAGGACTCGGTCATGCATGACGTATGCGTACGCCCCGCGTACCGAGGCGGTTCCCAGCCCCTATCAAAGGGATGCGAGGGTTCCGAAGAAAGGGCTCCATTTCTCTCATTTCCTTTGCGTTCTTGCCTCTTTTTCCATGCCCGTTCTAACCCAAAGCCTTGGTCATTTTGCTCAAGTCCCGAAGACCGTTTCTACTCCTGAGATTCCCGAGAATCCCGAGAAAAATCCGTTTCCCGAGACGAAACTCTACCCGATTTCCATCTCTCTTTCTTCAAAGTTTCAAGTGAGTTCATACCCGTTAATTAACCTTTTAAATGTTCTATAAATGATTTTATATGCTTTCAAGGGGGGGAATACAAGTAAAACACACGAGTATCATCGTGTGTTATATAAAGAATTTTTATACGTTTTTATATAACCAAATCATATGTGATTTATAAACTTTATAGGGAACTCTCGTATATAAAATATGTTACAATAGCATTCTATCTTTTGAAATATAAATTGTTGTAATGCATGTATAAACTAAACATTTTCTTAGATTATATGTATACTAGTCTATCTTAGACTCTACAAAAATCTATACTTTCATAACAAGTGATTCCTTTTCTAGGTATTTCTAAACAAACGAGACACACTTTTAGAAACCTATAATAGGTATAGTTTTATGAGGATATTGATACCTTTTACATACTAGAAACACGATTTTCAAGAAGTCACTTTCATATACAAGAACAAACGAACATTTTAACACGTAAATCTGTTTTTATAGCACGATTTGTGAGACATTAACTTCACGTACGTTCGAGTACACATTTCAAGTCCTGTATTATATATCAGAATCCCTTGGAGGGGGAGCATGGTGTTTGTGTATAGATCTATACGGGCTTGACAACCCGCGCCTTGACTGTTAGCTACAGTCCATCAATTGGGGTGACAAACATCATAACATTCCAACGCCTGAAGAACGTTGTGTATAGGCATTCCGAGTCAATAGTATGGTTATAAAACTCACATGGGGTATTAAAAATGCATTGATTTACGAGGTTTTCAAACATATTGGTTATTTTACACTTACATACATTTTTAGAAACAAACATTGGTCTTGAGAGAAGGCTACTTTTATACTAGTAGAAAATATAGGATTTTCTAGAAACAAACAAACAAGGGCAAAACATTTCATTTCATACAAACATTGTCATTTAA
Organism: Lactuca sativa; assembly: GCF_002870075.4. Lineage (NCBI taxonomy): Eukaryota > Viridiplantae > Streptophyta > Magnoliopsida > Asterales > Asteraceae > Lactuca > Lactuca sativa. The sequence goes on along the minus strand of NC_056627.2, from coordinate 111,498,732 downwards.
TACTTATGAAACTCACCAGCTTAAATGCTGATCTACTCTTTCAAAATTTCTTGTATGTCCCAGGGATTCAGTAATTTCAGGTACTAATATGCTTTTGAAGAAGAGATACTGCAGCGCCAGTTTTATCTCATATTTTGACATCATATTGTAATTGGTTTTGAACATGTAACTTTTGACAAATGTAAACTTTCAATTATATATATGATGGTTGTATTGCTTTCTTTACTATGTATTCATTTGTTACGTTACCACATGAAGTCATCTGCCCCCGAGCGTTTCCGCCGTTCAGGTTTGGGGGTGTGACAGGACCCACTACCTGAACAATTATCATAACTCTTCTAGAGGAATGATCCTCAAAACTCTATCCTCAGACACAAGAAAGCGGTCAAGCAGGCTCGGAACGATCCTCTGGCACCCTAAATTATAAGCCCCAATTCCTCTCAAATGTTCCATCCGACACTAAACACCAGGTCAACTCCCGACCCTATAGTTTGACCTTTAAGGGCTACCCACTGCACACCCAAGAAAACGACTTACTGGCTTCCTTCTCACAATAACTATCTCGGCCCATCGTGACACTCAAGTCACAAAGTTCGCTTTATCCCAAGCGAATACTACAATCCCAACTGAAATCCTCTCACCCTCGACCCCTGTTGTTTACTACTCATTAGCTTCATACATCTCGTGTTCCGTCCCATACAAACAAACTGACCCACACAGGTCTAAAACATCAGATGACACACAATACCCCTCAAAAGGAACCCACCTCTAAGCTCAGAATTTCATCTTGCCTTCACATTACACCACTAGAGCCAAATCAAACTCAAGAGTCTGGCTCGACGCGAAATTGGAATCACTTGTCCCAATGAAGCTCTCAACTCATAAACCATGACTCGCAACTTTCGCGTACATTACTACATCCAATTCCTTTTGAATGCGATAACCACACCTTAACTCAGAATACAACGAATCCCGACCATTAGGGAGACCCTAGTCTCGCCCATGTCCTGTCTACCAGATTCCCATAGACTCACTGATAAGGCTACCCAAGCCTAGGAACTCCTCTGCGTCATGCTCTGGCTAGTGAAAACTACGGCTCCCCGCAGTTCCACAACGCTCTCTCACTGACCAATGAAAACTACGGCTCCCCGCAGTTTCACAATGATCCCTCACTGCTTGGCAAATACTACGGCTCCCCGCAGTATCGCCACATCATCTCGCTGGCTGGTAGATACTACGGCTCCCCGCAGTATCACCACACTCTCTCGCTAACCAGCGAATATTGCGGCTCCCCGCAGTATCACGACACTCTCTTGCTGACTAGTTAGTACTTTGGCTCCCCGCAGTACCCTGATACCCTCTTCCACTGAAGCACTCGGAACCTCAAAATATTCTCATCTGACACGTTGAAACACGAAGGAAAGATCACTGACTGAAAACACGTTGACTAAATTTCGAAGTTGCATCTTCTACTGTTCACCACCCAGCGAAACTACTCATTCCGACTCTGAAATTGGTTGACAGATGCACAGTTGCCCCTCCTGAAGTATAGATCACAATCTATACCTATACCCGCAAATCTCAGCTATTGCACCCTGAACTCATCGACCCAATCTCCTCGAACTCAACATTTGCAAATCTGAAAAAAAATCCCTAGCCATAACAAATTCTCTGACCAACGACCAACCGCCGTGGATTCAGTCACCCTTTCGTAAGCACATACACATACATCATCTTGCATCGAACTTCACCTCTTTCACCAAATACCCAGGTTTCATGTGTCCGCACCGCAAATCTTCATAACCAATCCTATAACCACACTTTAACGGATTGTTGGTCCTCTCAATAGAATACCCAGTTCTCCCCCACTCAGGGTTCGAACCTTCACCAATTGGTATACCAACAATCAATTCCATAGACTGTTTCACCAGGTATCTCACACTTGACTCTTGGAATGTGTCACGTAATCGCTTTAATGATCTTCCCGATGGAAACCAAGAAACTCCACATATCTCAACTTTGACCAAAAATCTCAGAATCCTCCCAACGTGACTGCCTTTATTCATCTCGAAGCCTCAAACCGACACACCGTCGGGTACCTCACTGCTTCGAATTAAATCTGACTCTCGGTATGGAAAATGATGCACAATCACACACCTTGACTATGACTCCTCGACCCGTTTTCCCAAATCGAAAATACTCATAAAATCAATAGACCTCGCTCTCATTGTCGATACACAATGTAGACCACGGGGGCCACCGCCCCGATATACTCCTCTTAGCCACCGGGAACTGCCAAAAAAATAATACATAAGCCTCAATAAAGCACCTCTTTGTTCTTATCCATCTTAGTCCCACTAATGATTCTCTCATGGGATAAGAATACCTCACATTAAACATACTGCCCAAATACTCTGGTGAAAAGGTCGCAACCCCTTGCTACCCCACCGCGTCTACCTCCAACTCAGAAACCGGAAGCTCAAAATCCCTCCTGCTTCTCACAGAAAATAGCACAAATCTGGTTACAGAAAGTGGCATCTCTGTTATCGGTCGACTGCTCAGCTTAGACCGCAATCTAAAAAAAACACCACCTCTACTTATCCTTGAGTCTTGCGACTCCAAATGACATCTCACCAAAAATTCCTCGAGAACTAACTCGATTTCCCTCTCAAGGTATGGTCCATCGAAATTCATTCAAATTGGCCCTCTGGCCCCATACCCTTTCATATTTGATCTTAGTGTAACCAAACATAACGGAATAACTGGTAGAACCGATAACACTAACCACCGACCACGGTCATGGTACTCGAACCAAGTGGCCACCTCTTGGTCTGATATAAATCATGGTGCTCGAACCATGTCATCTCTTCTTATTCTGCTACAAAGCATGGTACTCGAACCGTGACATCACTTATCAACCTGCTGCCAATCATGGTACTCGAACCATGAAATCACTTCTCAACCTGCTACCAATCATGGCACTCGAACCATGACATCACTTCTCAATCTACTACCAATCATGGTACTTGAACCATGACTTCACTTCTCAATCTGCTACTTAAAATCTCCAGAATACTCCCTGCATCAAGTATGGGTCCTCTGCTTTCAGTAGTACGGGCCCATACTACCTGCTACATCTACCCGTACTTTCCACACGGACCATCCTAGATTTCCTAAGTAGCTACTCAACTTTATCGTTCATCCATCTCGTTACATGTGTTCACTCCCTAGCGAAAAGCTCTACCCTGTCAGCGCACTCATCTGACCACGGTCACCCCTTAGGCTCTTCCTAGGTGCTCACACTTCCCTGCCATCAGCTGCTGAAGAACTCCTAATGATGCCAGCCGTCTACCTCCTGAATATCGTCATATTCACCTAGTAGCTGACTCCCATCATCGAGAGTTCCACAAAGCACGAAGCAAGCAGCATTCGGGCATCGAATAATCTCTATCAACACGTATCACCACTCTAGGTTACAACTCCGCTTGGTACACTCGTACTCAAAAGATATCACCGAGCTCAAGCAACTCCACCCATCGCGGGTATCCGACTATTTTCTCAGTAGGCTCCTCTACTGCTCATCTAGGTATTTCTCCTAGATTACTCCTCTACTCAGATCCCTCTCTAAAAGGATTCCTCTTGGATACTCATACTCCGCACATACTCAAAAGCAAATTATAGATAACAGTAACTCCTAGGCTAAGGCATCACAAATCAGTCCACTCTAGCCCTAAAATATAAAGTACCTAGCCTAATCTCTAGCATGCATAACATATCACATATCATTCATAACACACAACGTAAGGGTATTTTGGGAAATCACCATTCGGGCGCTGGCTGATTGTACACACTGCTCGTTTCCTCTTTCTCTTAAAATTCTCTTACTCATTTTTAGAAAAAACGTTCCTTTTGAAAACTTTTCTCAAATGTCTCAGTTTGAGTCCGGACATACCCAAAGGTGTATCTGAATCCCTCAAACCAAGGCTCTGATACCAACTTGTAACACCGTAAATTTTTAAACAAAATTTTCATTTTTAATTTCATAAAACACATGTCATTTTAAATAAACACCATTTAATAGTCAACAAAGTTTTCAAAACATTATCAAAATCCAGGATCCCCATTCGTGACTCTTTTCTCTGGTGTGTACAATCGAGCTGCTGCCTTCCTGCGATCCTGATAAGAACCTGAAACACAACACATAACACGATAAGCACGAAGCTTAGTGAGTTCCCCAAAATACCACATACAACACATATTAGCCACTCGAGGCTAAAAATCTGTTTGACCCTCTGGTCAATGTGTCTCAGTGAGACCCTCCAGTCCCACAACTCTGTGGACCCTCTGGTCCTAAGCTCGTTGGACCCTCCGGTCCGGTCTGCTTGAGCCTTCCGGCCTCATGAATCGTTGGACCCTCCAGTCCGGTCTATAAACTCCGCATAGCATAAATCACAAAGACATAATGCATAGCATGTCACGTACAATAGGATAACATAATACTGAATGTAAGCACATACAGCCTTCCAGTCACACATAACTACCACTCAAGGTAACGTAGAGTGAGAAGACTCACCTTGAATGATGAACGGCTCCTACAAATGTCGCCGTTGTGCACCAGCCTCTACCTCTGAGCCATATCTACAATGATCTCAAATTAGGATCTAATTCCCAACCCTCATTCTCTAGGTCTAAAGGTAGTCCACTAACTAGTCCATAAATAACCCCAAAACCCATTGGGCCCACCAAAGCTCAATAATAAATGGACTCTACGGAGGCCCAACTCTCAAGTCCAAAAGGCAAGCCCAACTCAAGGGCCCAAGGAACATATACATATTTCTCTGGCCCAAATCTCTAGCACAACAAGCCCAAACTCCAGGCCCAACACTTAAGGCCCAATATAAGACTTAGCCAAAAAAAAGTCCACTGTGGGGTTACGCGGGGCGTACCTCCCTTGGTACGCTCAGCGTACTCCATCGTACACGAATCCTGATCGGGGACACCAACCTAGTACACGGGGCGTACTAGATTTACGCTCAGCGTACGCCCAGATTTACTTTTTCAACTCTTTTGGTCTTAATTAGTTAAGACCATAGCTATACTCTTAGATCTGGATTCCATAAAGGCTCACACTCAATAAAGCTCGTGACTTTAAGCCTTTGCATGGCTGATCAAGTCCCAAACACAAAAACTTTCACTCTTTACTACCCAAAAATCTCATATCTCATGCATGGATTGATTCCAACATCCAAGGACTCATTTTTATGAATCCTTTCCACTAGAAACACTTAAGGAGACATATATTAGGCTATGGAGCTTTACAACTCACAAAGCTTCAATCTTTGGGACCAAAAACCCCAAAAATGGACCCAAAACAAAACTAGTACAACAATAAGCAAGTTTCAAACTTGATACCTCTGGAAGATGCACCAACAAGAGTAGATCATAGATCCAAAAGCTAGATGCTCAAGCTATTCTCTTTCAAAGCTCCTTCTTCTTCAAAGTCCACACATAATAAGTCATCACCCCACTAGATCCATATGAGAAAACCACCTAGATTCAAACTTTATGCTTTCTGGAGCTAGATCAACATGATTAGGGCTTAGATCCACAAGCTCCAAGCCAAGCAATGCTTCCTCAAGAAACTCCTTCTTCCACAATATGCACCAAAAACTCACTAAATCACCAAAATGCTCAAGAATCACTCAAATGGAGGCTTAGGGTCGATTTCTAGGGTTTAGAGGGATGGGCGCTGAAGGTATTAGGGTTAGGTTATGAGATAAGGACCTTAAATAGGGTCCAAAACCCTAAAATAGCATTCAGGTCTGTTTGGCGTACGCCCAACGTCCATATGGTACGCGCAGCGTACTCTGAAGAACATTCGCGACCCTCGCTGGTCAGTACGCCCAGCGTACTCTAAATTACGCCCAGCGTACTCGGCTAAAACACAAAACTTCTGAAGGCCATAACTTCTTCGTTATAAGTGCGTTTCCGACGATCTTTATATCCACGGAAAGCTAAAGAGAAGCCCTACACTTGTATCAACTTTATTCCTCTTGAATCCCACTCGAACTAAAATCCAAAATTCATGAAAAGCCTGAACCAACGCCTTAACAATACATTTGGGCTCTAAAGCACAAATCGAACTCTTTTATTACACAACCCACCTCACCTACATCCCAAAAGGGCATAACCTTTCTCTTTCAATGCCTCAAAACCTTCTCATACTCGGATTAAGGACCACGGGCCTTAAATCACAAAATAATCCAGAACAGGGTGTTACAATATATAAGGTTGAAAGAACTTCATTTTGAAGCTTTTCACCCTCTCTCTACTCTCTCTCTACAATTCCTAGATTTTGATCCAAAACACCCCATTTCAAGCTCCAATTTTGTAAGATATCCATCCTAGCTCTTAGATTATCATGTTTAGCTTACAATTTCGTGTCAAAATCATCCAAAATGACCATAATCATGTGTTTACGGCCCTGGAACAGCCCTAGGCTGCAAACAAAGATAAATGGGGTTTTGGAGCCCAAAACCCTTCCAAACCACCTTTAGACTTTAAATATGACTTAGGGGCTTACAAGACTAGACTTAGAACACCAAAACCTTAACATTTGAGGGATAAACATGAGTTTACGGCCCAAGAACTTGCTTGGACCGTAAACACCCTTTCTTAGGTCGTAAACACCTTTTAAGTTGTTAAGATGCCCCTTAAACACCTCCTAAGCTTTGGAATAAAGTCTAGAACCATCCACCACTGTGTTAGGGACCTTAAACTTGATAAAAACCATCCGTTTAGGAGTTCATGGTCATAAAACCCGCAAGGAATGGTTCCTGGGCCGTAAACTCCTATAAAATGATCAAATGGTGCCCTAACTTCCTTCCATGGCTTGTATTTTGAGTTAGAATCACATGTGATTAATCTAGGACCACCAAAACACCATAGGAATGTGTATGAGAGATCTTATGGCCGTAAAATCCTAGTTTACAGCCGTAAACTCCTTAAATGGTCCATATGTTGGTCCAATTCCCTTCCATAGCCTTAGAACTAAGCCTAGCCTCACCCCACAAGTGTTATAAGGCCATTTAGCAACCAAGAACCCACCACCCATGAGTTTATGGACGTAAACTCATGGGGATATGGTCTATGGGCCGTAATCTCCTTTAGGAGTTGACTCTTGAAGGGCAAACTCCATATCTAGGCCCTATACCCTTGTAGACACCACCCGGGTCACTCCAAACACTTGAATTGAAGTGTTTTCGCGTCTAGAAGTGTTTAGTCTTATTTAATTAATAGATCAAGGTCCTATTAGATACAAATTATGTATCTCTTCATATTACATAGGAACCTCGCGTGTTTTCAAGCCCCAAACTAACAATTAGCATCCAACCGACACATTTCTCGTCTGGTGAGTTCATACCCCTACGCCTTTTCTGAGTTTTTCAATGTTTTCAGGGGGGGGGGATACAAGCAAATTATAAATGTTTTTGAAACTTAAAACTTATGTAATTCTATAAATATCTGGCAAACTTTTAGATATCTTTACCCTTTTTGTATTATGCGGAGCATAAGGGATGTTTTTCTGAATATAACTACATAGATTTCAATTTCAGTGTAGGAAACAATCAAAACAATCAAATTATTATGGGAATAATTTGGGATCTTCATTTCATGTTTTACGAGTTCGAATTTCATGCAAAGTCAATAGATAAACTATGTCTGATTCAGTTTATCTCTGTTTAATTTAGAGTATCATGCCAAATAATTTCTTTGTATTCAATTATTTATATTCTATTATGTTTCAAAACGATTACGATATTTGATAACGACCGAGTACACCGTGAATAATTTAATACTAGCTTGTGAGATTTGTCTTCATTAAACCTTTCGGGTTATCAGTAAATCCTCCCCGGAAGTATAACTAGAGTCTCTTGGAGGGAGAGTGTGGAATTTGTGGATAGATCTATTCGGGACTGACAATCCCACACCTTAGCTGCTAGCTACAGTTTTGCGGGCACACCTGGGGTGACAAATTCTGGATATCGTCCGACGCCTGAAGAACGTCAAGGAGGTCTCGGGTCAGATTAGCATGGTTATACGACTCACAATACATATTAATATAAATTTGTTCACGGATTTTATATCTTTCTTTAATCTATAGTTTTATGTATTAAAACTACCTACTGTTGTACTGGATGGTATTCCAGGGTTTTCAATCTATAGTTTTACGTATTAAACTATCTACTATTGTACCGATCAGAAGTCACAAATTTTAACTTATGTTTTCTTAACATACTAGTAAGAATCACGGTATATCTTACAGAAATCGACGAACGTGAAAGAAATTATGGGATTTTCTTGGTTAACAACCTTTTTCAGAAAACAAAAGGAAACTTGTTCTTTTTACATAAACAAATAGCTTATGAACTCACCAGCTTTATGCTGATTTTTAAACTGCTTGTATTCTCAGGTTCTCCTTAGGCAGGTATCCCGCGTTCTTTTGCTGAAGACGGAGCGTATAGAAGTCTCGTCTTACTTTTGATTAAACTTATGTATCTACAAAACTTGTATTACTTTATTTTCAAAAAAATGTAATGATTCTATGTAATGTAATGTTTTGTGTTTACTATGCTTACTATGTACATTGGTTATGATACTTTACATGACGTTACCTCCACCCCCAGAACGTTTTCGCCTTCGGTTTCGAGGTGTGACAGTTTCGCTATGTGGGAGAAGTTCTGAATGAACCTGCGATAGTAGCCAACGAGACCTAGAAATTGACGAATTTCTGTAGGTGTCTTCGGTGCTGAACAGTTCTAAATGGCCTTGATTTTGGAAGGGTCCACATGTATTCCCTCTTCGCTAACAACGTGGCCCAAGAATTCGACTCTTCGAATCCAGAATTCGCACTTAGAGAACTTCACATAGAGTTTCTCCGATCGTAATGTTTCCAAGAATCTGTGGAGATGTTGACTATGTTCTTCCTTACTTCTAGAGTAGATTAGAATGTCATCGATGAAGACGATGACAAACTGATCCAAGTAAGGACGACACACCCTATTCATCAGATCCATGAATACTGCGGGCGCGTTAGTTCACCCGAATGGCATCACTACGAATTTGTAGTGTCCATATCGAGTTCTGAAGGATGTCTTGGGAACATCCTCCTCTAGCACTCGTACTTGATGATATCCGGATCGTAGATCTATCTTCGAGAAGTAGTTGGCTCCTTGAAGTTGATCAAATAAATCGTCTTTGCGGGGCAAGGGATAACGGTTTTTAATGGTAAGCTTGTTGAGTTCCCTGTAGTCGATGCACATACGAAATGATCCATCTTTCTTCTTGACGAACAAGACCGGTGCTCCCCATGGTGAGAAGCTTGGCCTAATGAATACCTTCTTGAGAAGTTCGTTAAGCTGACTGGAAAGTTCCTGCATCTCTGCTGGTGCCAGACGGTAAGGAGATTTGGCTACGGGAGTATCCCCTGGCACTAAGTCGATTCTGAACTTGACTTGGCGTTGTGGTGGTAATCCGGGAAGTTCTTCTGGAAAGATGTCGGGAAATTCGCGTACCTCGGGGATGTTCTGAATGTCTTTTACTTCTTGACTCATATCGACGATGTGTGCGAGGAATGCATGATATTCCTTTCATAAGCACTTCTGAGCTTGGATGCACGAAATGATGCGGAGGCTCGTACTCGGTTTGTCGCCATAGATATCTAAGGTTTCGTTGTTAGGAAGGTTAAGACGAACTTCTTTTTCAAAGCACATGATGTCAGTGCGAAGAAGACTCAACCAATCCATGCCGATAATAACGTCGAAACATTTAATTGGGACCAGCATGAGGTCTATCTTGAAAGTATGACCATCTAAAGTTAAAGTACAACCTACGTATATGCAATTAGTACTTTTTGTTTTCCCGTTTGCCATTTCAACCATGAATGATTTATCTAATGCACATGGTTTTTGTTTAAGTAGGTGTGCAAATTTATGACTTACAAAAATTTTCTATGCTCCACTGTCGAAAAGTATTCAAGCATATGAGTTATCGAGGAGAAACGTACCAATAACTATCGTAGGATCAGCTACGGCTTCCTTGTGGCCTATGCCCATAACTCTTCCTACTCCGCCAGCCATCCCCGCCTTAGGGCAGTTCCTCTTGTAGTGGCCTACCACGCCACAACCGTAGCAAGCTTGGCCTACACCGGCGTTAGGAACTTGGGCGGTCGGCCCTGCTGGAGTCTTGCAGAAACGGGCTGTATGCCCCTGCCTGTTGCAGTTAGAGCACTGCGTTTCCCTGCAAGGTCCGTGGTGATGGAAGTTGCATTTATAGCACCTCGGAAGATTTCCAACATAAGTTTTTGCTGGTAAGGGGTTTGCAGGGACAACAGTGGTTACCATGGCAGCATTGATTACCACAAATTGTTGTCTCTTTGAGGATTCTTGCGATGCTCCTCTTTTCCTCTTGTTCCACCCCTTCTTCTTGTTGTCGCTGTTGTTTCCCTTTTGTGGCTGGGGTGTAGGGATTGTTGGGTTCTGGTGTTTCCCGTGATCTAGGAGAGATTGTGCCAGCTCCTTGGCGCTGTCAAAAGTAACAAGCTTGGATGCTAACACACTTGACTTGATCTGGGGTGACAGTCCCCAGATATATCTCTCTATTTTCTTGCTCTCGAGAGCAACTATATCAGGGCATAGAATTTCCAGATCACAAAATCTATTCATATAGGTTGATATGTCGGAACCAACAATTTCTAGACCCTAGAGTTCCTGTTCGAGTTTTTGTATTTCCCCTCGAGGACAATACTCTCTCCTCAGCATGGCTTTCAAGTTTTCCCAGCTGATAGAATTTGCCACCACAATAGTCAGAGACTTAACATGGCCATTCCACCAAGTTAGTGCTCTGTCAGAAAAGGTACAAGTAGCAAACTCGACCTTGTTTCCCTCCGGGTAGGCGCAAATTTCAAAGACCACTTCCGTCTTTTCAATCAATTGCCTTAAGATCATAACCCCACCAGTTCCATTGAAGTTTCAGGGTTTAGCATTTGTAAATTCCTTGTAGGTGCATTCCCTGGGATGCCCATGGCTCTCGCCGTGGTTGGAAGGATGTGCACCTGTTCCCGATACACTAGGGGCAGGAGTATTGATGGCTGACACAGCAGCTGCTACGGCTGCTGTGAAGGCTGCCTGGAACATAGTGGCATCGAAAGGAGGAGGTGGTTGAGGAGGTTGAGGTGGTGGAGGAGGTGGTGGTATCGGCGTTTCGTTATTAGGGTTATGCCTTGGGTTTCTGCGAGGCGGCATCTTTTAACTACACGTTTAAAAAGATGGCAACATGGATAAGAATAAACGAATAATGAGAGTGACTCATGGACTAACTCTCCATAGTCTAACAGCACAATGAATAGTATGTTTGAATGAAGATGATAACATTTGGATAATAATTTCCATATGATTAGATATCTGTCAATAATACTGGAATTACAGAAGTAACAAGTTTGGGAAAAGTGGCCTAGAAGTAGGCCTTACATCAACCAAGATAGGAAAATTTTGACAGAACTATGACTAGATCAAGACCTAACGGGTCTAAGACTTACAAGGATAGGAAATTAGACCAAAGTTTTTACATAAACTAGGTTATATCCAAAATATGAGTCGATGAGATTCTATCAGCGACGAGAACTGCTAGCATGAGTTCTTGATCCCGACAGTAGGCATTCTATTTCCCTTATACGCTTGTCAGCTCTCACTTGCTGAGCTAGAAGTTCCCTAACTTCAGCTTGGGTTTCAGCAAGTTCTCTCTATAGAGTTGCATTGCGGACCAGAGTCGCTTCATGAGCATACTCTAGTTGGAGAATGTGGACTGTGTTAACGCCAGAGTTGGCATCAATCTCCAAGACTCGATAAATAGTTGATTGACCCAGTATCGTGTTCCGAGAAATCCTACGAATCAGGATGGGTAGGACCCTGTCAGCAGAACCTCCTTCAATGAGTTTGTAGAAGCTTCTGTCTCCATTGTAGGGGATAGGTTGACCTTGTTCCTAACTCCACCTATTCAAGTTTATGGCCCATAGAGGTGTGGGTCCTTGAAATGCGGTACGGGGGTTCAGGTTTGGGTTTTGAACAGCTGGAGGTAGGTTGTTGACTTTAGGCTCCGAGTCAGAACTATCAAAAAAACCCTCAACATTGTGATCATCCAAAGGGATTGGGTGATCATCTTCCGGTTCTTCCTCTAGCCATCCAGCGTTGCCTTGGTTTGGGAAGTATGGGTCGCCGTGGTGAAATCCAACCATTAAAATGTACGCGAGAAAAGGGATATAAGAAATAACTAAATAAACGAACTAACTACGATAATTATAAGATTATCTTTATTAGTTGCTTCAATACTTGTTCAGGGCATACCAGTTATATGTAGTTAGGATAGGGTAGACCTTCGAATAAGTGTCCCTAATCCTCAGCTCCCAACCCAACGAGGACAGGACATAAGGCAAATATTCAAAGATTCTAAGTCTATGACATCCTAGTACATATAACCTTAGTGTATCCACTAAACAACTATTAACATAATAATAAAAATCTATTTAGTTCTCAGATAAGTGGTTATAGTAAGACCAAATATCCCTATGGTATTTCTTTGTGGTTGTGTTGGTAAGTTTCTAGACTTGTTGCCACATCACAACCATTCTTGGGAATATGCTAATCACTCCTCGTACCAGCATAGTTGATCAGGCTATGCCATTCCCAAGACTAACCATACATCCCCAGACTCACTTGTGATATTCAACAATCGTAATACTTTTGTTCTTGTCGTTGTGACACCGATTTGAGTATGAATGCAGGCACGTATACTTACTTAAATATTTTATTATTTAAAAGTATAGACTCTTAGTTAGAGTGTTTTAAATCCCAATATATTTATAGTTAGTATATCTTTTATGGGCTGATATACTATATTAACTATAAACAATGCTCTTATACCAATCTGTCACACCCCAAACCAAGAACGGCAGAAACGTTTAGGGGTGGAGGACGTTATGTGAAGTATCATAACAGTGTAAAGTAGTAAACAAGCAACAACATCATCCATTGCATTAAAAGTAAAGTTTTAATGCATGTGTGTTCTTTCATTGTAATAAGAGTAATGTTTTGTATCCCCTAAACTATCCCTATAATAGTTTACTGGAACTAAAGGAAGAATGAAAGTTGTCATATCAATACATATATATATATGAACATAGGTGTATAGATATAGATTTGATCGAGGACATGAAAGAGGGTTTGTAAAACATTTAAGAGTTTTGAACAATAAATAACAATGACTTGATGTCATTTAATAAAACATTTCAAAAGTAATTCATTTGATAACAAAATATTTTAAGACAGAAAACCATTTCATGTATCACATTTTGAAGTATGTGAGATCAGTTGGTTGAAAACACAGTTATAAATCACATGTGATTGATTCTATAACATTCTATTTTCTACTTGTATTCTCCCCCATTAAAGCATTTAAAATCATTTAAAACATTGATTAAGGGGTATGAACTCACCTGTATATGGTGGTTTGGATGAACTAAACGATGTAGGATGCTAAGTGTCAAATGAGGACTTGTACACACAATGATCCTAGTTATCATATAATCAAACATATATGTATCTAATTAGTTAATTAATAACTAATTAATCAAGTTAAGACACCCTAGGTCATAGAAACACTTTGATTCAAGTGCAACAGGTACGAAAGGGTTGCACCGAAGGGTTGTATGGCATGGCATTGGAGTTTATGGCCAATGAACCACCCCTTTATCGAGTTTACGGCCCATGACCATTTCCCCATGAGTTTAGGGCCGTAAACTCATGGTACGAAGTGCCACATTGTGATTTAAGGTCTTACGAGTCATGAATGGGCATCAAATGGTCAAGTCCAAGCCTTAGGATAGCATTAAGGGCACAATAACACTACCTAGTAGAGTTCACGACCTAAGGACCCTTTCCTTAGGTGATTACGGCCGTAAACTCCTATGGGGAGTTGTTTTGATTGTTTTTTAAAGTCTTGAACACTTCTAGGAAGGATCAAGGTTGACATCCAAGGCATAGCAAGGAGCTAAGGTCCAATTTACCACCTTGAAAGGGGTTTACGACCCAAGATCATCCTTGGCCATAAAATCCTTTGTTCTATGGTTTCTTGATGATTTTCATGTGCTATTAAGGTCATACTAAGCATACAAGAAGCTATAGAAAGTGCACTTACAAGATCGGAGCTCGATTGGGTGTAACCAGATCTTTGTACTCAAGTTTTAAATTTATGAACTGATTTTATCTCAATCGAACTAATAAACACACTAGGCGATGTACCTAATCGTGCAACAATATAGTTGTGCTAAGACCAGGTATCGAAGACAAGGGGAACAATGGTGAATTAATTTGGAATTCTTGATTATGGGTTACACAAATCACACAAAAAATAGTAAAAAGGGGTATATTAAATTAAATTTTAAATAACCAATTAAACTACAAATCTCGATAAACTATCTGAAGACAAATATGTTTAGGTACTTTGGTTTTGACAAATTACATCTCAAAATAATGGCTAACTACTAATACAATGGATATTTATTCATTATTCATCGATTGCTAATATGCCTAGAATCATGGTAATACTACTAATCCTTTGATTTTAACACAACTATGAATTCATTGATCAGATGAACAAACAATCATGCAAATAAGTACTCAATTCGTATTAAGCAAGATTAGATCTTATTTAGTCCTAATGGTCATAGATGTTAAATCATGCATAGAATTATCATGTACTCATGCACACACATTAAAGTTCATGACTTTATTGTCTAACCCTAGGTTTTGGTCCATCACTAGTCATAATTACCAATGGTCATGGTCAACTATGACTCAAATTAACACAGTATGGTCATCTAAACTCTATTAGTTCAGCAATAGGGAACAAAGTAACAATCTTTAACATATATGGATCTGGCAATCAAACATGACAAAATAAAATAAATAAGAGTAAATAATCTAAATAGCAATTTAACCATATACTTAAAGATTCATAAAATCATAAACACATAGTAAAAGGTTTTAACACCTAAATCATAAAGTAAAAACATAATGGAATCATAGTGGAATGCTAGTCATGGTTAGAACAACAAACCACATGATCTCTGGCATGGATCTACTCTTTAATCCTTCAGATCTTTGCTCATGTTAGCTTAATGGCCTTCCGACCGCCTTCCACTGCCTCGTCGTCCAACACGCACTTCCACAACTGCGAAACATGGAAAGTGTTGTGGATCTAGCGGAGCTCACTCGACAAATCCAACTGGTAGGCCACCTTGCCTACCCTGGAGATAACATGTAATGGTCTCCTTTTCCTGAAGCATGTCACACCCTTCCAGGGTAAGACCTTCAGTAGCACCATTTCATGGACCTGGAACTCCAACTTTGAGCGACATTAGTCAACATAGCTTTTTTGTCGACTTTGAGCTGTCTGTAAACTTAGCCTAATTTGTTGGATGAGCTCTGTAGTCTGCAAGACTACCTCAGTACTCCTTAAGACTTTATGACCCACCTCTACCCTACAAACTGGGGTATGACATCTCCGACATTACATGAGCTCGAAGGGCGGTGCACCAAATTTGGAGTGATAGCTTTTGTTTTAGGAAAACTCCCGAAGAGGTAGGTAGGAATCCCAACTTCCACCAAAATCTTTGACACAAGCCCGCATCATATCCTCAAGTGTTTGGATGGTCCGCTCACTCTAGCTATCGATCTACGGATGATAAGCAGTGCTGAAATGTAGTCTCGTACCCAGTTCCTCATGGGATTTCTTCCAGAATCAATAAGTGAACTGAACATCTTAATCTGATACAATAGAAAACGGAAACCCATGACAAGCAACAATCTCTTGAACACACACATCGACCAACTTTTTAGCCGAGAAGCTCTCCCAGATGGGCAAAAAGTAGGCACTCTTGGTCAATCGATCCATAATGATCCAGCTAGTATCAAAACCCATGGCCATATTCGTTAGCTTGGTGATAAAATCCATGATGATTTGTTCCCACTTCAACATGGGAACTTCCAAAGGTTGTAGTTTTCCATGCGGCCTCTAATGCTCGGCCTTGACCATCCTATACGTTAAGCACCTATTAACGTACCAGACTATATCCCTATTCATACACGACCATCGGTAACTTAGTCTCAAATCCTATTATATGTTGGTGGCTCCTGTGTGTATTAACAAGCGAGACTTATGTGCCTCCTCCAAAACTATCTGCATGATCATAATCCTTGACCACGTCCAGCCACCTGCACTACCTTATGTTCAAGTTCTACTGGTCCATAAGTTATCACAAACTCTTGTGATCCATGTAAACGATACAACGAACCCCATATAGATAATGTCTCAAAATCTTGACGGAAAATACTATTGCCGTTGGAACCTGAAAGTGAACCTCTAGCAATCACTCCAAGTGGATTCAAAGTCATTCTTAAGTCCTAGGTGTGTTTAGGTACGAGTAAAGCTTGTGGTTACAGATGGAATTTGAGTTAGGAGTGAAGCTAGTGTGAGATGAAGAATTAGTATGAGACTATATGGAGCATTTATTATTCTTGTCTTTTTTGTTTGATGTAACTTTACATAAGACTAAGTCTTTTTGTCAATTTGGATAATCAAAGTGTCAGATGTAACTTGTTTATCCAGCCCTTTGTATGCATTTCAGTTTGTAAGTTGTACCTCCTTCTCCTATATAAGGAGTGTTTAATGACAAGAATAGATGACAGATTGTTGCTCCAAAGATAGTTATAGTTGAATTTACTTCACTTTCACTTTTCTCTCAAATCAAACTCTTTCAAACATTCTAATTTTTCATTTATTGTCTTTACCTTGATTATACTCTTTGTTCCATATTTAATACTTGAAGTACTTTGTTGATTTTCATCTTCAGTCTCGACTTGCCATACTTGACTGGAACACTTAATCAGAAGCAACCATTGATCTTAAGCAATAACTCAAGGTTTGTGTTTTCAAACCTTGTCCCTGCATAACCAGATCTTTGTACTCACAATTGGTATTAAAGCTTGAGTGGTTGTCCTTTTAATCGATAAGAACAGATTATTGTTGATTCGAGATTACCTTGGTATTTAGATCATTTTTGTGCTTATATATAAGTTCTCCTATATACCACTTTTGCTCAAGATATCTTAACTTCAATGGCTGCTTTTAATTCTTAAGAAATGTATTCAGTGCAAATAGCAAATAGCATGGGCTCCTCTTCTCGTGCCCCATTGCTAGTTGTTGAAGAGTATGATCACTAGAAAGTCAGAATGGAAAGATTTTACTTGGTAATGAAAAAGGTGAAAGGCTTTGGAGATCCGTTAAAGAAGGTCCTCATGTTCCAATTCAAGTTTCCCTTTAGGAAATAGTGTTTGGTGATCCTACTTCTCTCATGGGACAAGATGAAAAGCGCCAAGCACCTCTCACTACTAATGACATCGAAAAGTTGCATGCAGATCAAGTTGCCCTTTAGGAAATAGTGTTTGGTGTTCCTACTTCTCACTTTGACCACATTAAACTATCTAAATATGCTAAAGATATTTGGGACACATTTTAGAACCTGTTCGAGGGATCAGAGATCATGAAGGATAAACGTCTAACCTCAGTTGTCAACAAGTTTGACACCTTCACTACAACTCCTGGTGAATCTGTTGCCTCAGCTTCAAACAGATACCGAATCATAGGCAACAACATAAAAACTTATAGGATAGTCCTAACCCACTTGAATACAACCTCAAGTTCATTAACAACCTCAGAAAGGGATGGGGAAATGTGAAATCGTGTCTTCAGAGTGATGGATTTCTGAAAAAGTTGAAGCTCTACCAACTGTTCGATGAGCTTTAAGTTTATGAATCAAATGTTGCACAAACCCTATGAGAACTCACAAGAGGTCCTTTAGCTCTTGTTAGTTCATATGATCCTCAGATTCTGAACCTCACTGTCTCGGACCCCTTCATAGCTATTGTCCTATATATCCCACCTGCTCAACCCTCATCTCCATCCTTACCTATTCCTAAAAACATCAACTATTTAAATGGTGACCTTAACTCTGAGGAAATGGACTCCGAACTCCTCATCCAATAGGAGTTTGCTTTGCTTTCCATGGAATACAAATGTCCCTTTAACAAGCCATATCACAAACGTTTCCATGCTCCTCACCAAAATAATCCTCAACCGTTCAACAAACCTTCAGAAAACCCACCAGTTTACAAACCTAACCTTCCTACACCAAATCACACCTCAGAATCTTCACAGACTCCAAAGTCAGACAAACCTAAGATTGTATGTCACAAATTTGGTCATGAAACCATTTTGCCAAAGACTGCTTAGCTGAAGTCCCACAGAAACCCAAGATCAAGGACTCTTGTAACACCGTGATTTCCAAAAACAAAATTTTCATTTAAATAATCAATTTAATATTAAAACACTTGTTTTAAAATCTTATTCGCATTCGAATTACAAAACATAGTTTCATTTTCGTTATAATAGAAGACCAGGATCCTCCAAAACACAACTCTTTCTTCGGTGTGTACAATCGAACCGTTGCCATCCCACATTACTGTAAAAACCTGAAACAACATAACATAAACAACGTAAGCACGAAGCTTAGTGAGTTCCCCAATATACCTTACGCACATACGCCTTTCCAGGCCCGACCTTTCGGTCCATGTGTCTCAGGGGACTTCCGTCCCTGCTGGGTAAACCTTCCGGCCTTACCCACGCCGACCTTCCGATCCATCACACATCATATCGCCTTCCGGCCCATAATATAATCGCCTTCCGGCCCATAACATACATAGCGCACATAACGAATAACTTACCACATATAGCATACATATCACATATCATATCCGACCTTCCGGTCACACAGTCAAACCCTTCCGGGTACAGTATAGTGAGAAGACTCACCTCGCGGACACTGGAAGATAGCAACTCCTGAAATCTCTTGCACTTGATCCTCCGAGCTACAAGCTCCCTGTAACACCATATATCCCTTATTAATACTTCTATCTCCCACGTTAACTGACCCTAAGAAATCACATCGGTCAACTCTGGTCAACAGACCATTGTCAGCTCGACTGGACTCGGCGAGTTCCCTGGCGACTCGGCGAGTCTGGTCGTCCTTCAATCCTCTAAGAGTCCCCTTCTACTCGTCGAGTATCCTCTTTGACTCGACGAGTTACTCCTGGAGGAATCGCGGGGCCACCCCGACTCTACTCGCCGAGTCTGAAGAACAAACTCGGCGAGTCCCAGTAAATCTTCAAGCTACTCGCCGAGTCTGCTCATCCGACTCGGCGAGTCCACGCCATGCAGTCGATCGAACTGCTTCCTGAGATACATATATTCCCGAATATACAAACATGGGACCTTCTGGACCTCTAAGGGTCCTAATACAAGGTTATAAACATTGGATAACGACACAACAATCCATCTAATCTCCAAATGGGTTTCATAAACCCTAAATTCGTGTACACATCAAAATAACAGGAATGATCCGAAACATAACCTGAAAACGTACTCTCTGCGTCCCCAAACCTCAGAACTCGATCCCCTTGATCTTCCTTTGGCCAAAATCCTTCCTCTTCTTGCACCACAATTCCTTCAAAGTCAATAATGGCCTTCAAGCTTGCTCTAGATGCCACAGTCGTTTAGGGTTCTCCTCAATCGGCCAAAAGACGAACAATGACGGCATAAGATCCCTTATATACGTCCCAAACTGAAGGGCTAGGGTTTCCGCTGAACAGCGTCGACTCGCCGAGTCCATATCTGGACTCGTCGAGTCCAGTCGTGAACCCGCGACCAAATCTGCGACCCTACTCGGCGAGTCTGGCTCCAACTCGTCGAGTCTCCCCTTTAAAACACCCCCAAAATGCAACTTAACAATACTTGAGATTTTGGGCTGTTACAATTCTCCCCCACTAGAATTAGACTTCGCCCTCGAAGTCTCACTCTGAAAATAGTTCTGGCTGCTGCTCCCGCATCTCATGTTTCGGCTTCCCTAGACACTACCGATCTCTCTCGAGGCCGTTACTGAACCAATACCAGAGGTACCTCCTTGTTCCTCATAACCTTGATCTTCCGGTCTCCGACGGCCACTGGCCTCTCGACGTAACACAGGCTCGTATCCACCTAACCGTTCTCTAGTAGAACCACTGCTGACTCATCCGCTATACACCTCTTCAATTGCGACACATACAAGTGTCATGGATCCGTCCCAATTCCGTTGACAGCTCCAACGATAGGTCACCCTTCCTACCTTCGTACCTTCACGAAAAGACCCAACATACCGGGGCCCCCCATTTACCCCTCTTCCTAAATTGAAACACCCCGACAGAAATACGAGGTCGCCGACCGGAATCACATGCTCGTAACGGCGTCTGACTGCATAACCTTCCTGTTAACTCTAGACGATCACTAACTCTCTTTAACCTGCTGAGTCTGCTCTGTCAACTAAAGCACGAACTCTGAACTGCTCATCACTCTCTGTAATCGGAAATTACCCAAGATGCACTCTGCTCCAAATCTCAACGATCACTCAACCCATAAGGGTTAGGAAATCCTGAACCACCGGATCCCCTATCCAAAGCCCACTTTGCCCATTCCGGACCGACTGAGAGATCCATTCTCCCTCTCAGATCAACTCTCACAAGTTCCCTCTTGCCATCACATACACATACTGAACTAGTCCCAACACTCGCAGGTTGAAAAAAACCCGATACACTGATGATATCCTCGAACATCTCCCAAGACGAACCTCTAATATCCGTCCTATACCCTGATCAGAATCACACTGAGAATTCAAGATTCTCTATTCCCTTGCATCCTTTCTGAGTCTCGTCAGTCATCCCAACCCGGATGGGTTCCTACTTCACTGCCGCAAATACGATGCTCGAAACCATACTTGAAATACTCTGACCATAATTCTGCTCTGCAGCTTTCACTTTCGTGAACTTGCACCCCTTCGGAGTTACACACCTTCCTCTTTTCCTTTTTCCAAGGAGCCCTCTTGGCCATAATGCCACTCCAACCGGCACCACAGTGCTCGCCCCAAGCGACACCACCCTTTTTGCATAACCGCTATCCACATACTCTGGTTCTCATTGCAGGGGCTCTCAATCTCATGCACTCTCTCCACTCATTAAGATCACTGCCTCAGCTAAACAAGATCACTAACCCCGGGGCCCGACCTTCCAATGTAATCACACTGCACATACACCATCCGTAATCTCAACTGATCCAGCAATACCAACAGAGTCTCCAGCATGACTGGACCGACTCTCATAACACATACTAGCCACTCGAGGCTATATCTCTGTGGGTCCGTACACCCAACTCTGCGAACCCTCAGGTTCTAACTCTGGAACCTTCCGGTTCCAGCTCTAGAAACATGCACAACATAATCCCGTGGGATTAATGCAGTACAACCCATCACGTATCTCAAACATACCAATACTCTGATCACATAACCCCGGTCACTTACTCAAGCTTGATCCCGACCTTCTCTCAGGCCTCCACAATCGAATGCCCTAGGTCTGTATCCCGCTCCGCATACCCGACACTCGCTCTCGTCGGCCTATACTCTGCGCTGACAACCACTGTTGAATCCCAACAGCTAAGCACCCTCACATACTCATCGATCTCCCGGAGAATTTTCTAATTCTCCCCCACTAAAACACTGACTAACTGCCACCGATCTTCATTAACGACCTTACCGAACAATCCTGTACAAAGAGAACAATTACACACTGACTGCTTCCCACAAGCACAAGCAACCCTCAGCAAAACACACCTCCTCCCTGATCAACCCACTCACAAGAATCTAGTCCTTCAATCATCCACTCCACGACTGTAGATGCTACCCGACGATCAACCCAGTGCCGCATCTCCCCTAACAACCCTCACGAACGATAACCAAAGGAATCCTCGACAATAACCCATAACCAAACTCACAATCTGCCCAAAGGATGAACACCACATCGAAAACCGCACAAGACTACTGACACTAAAACACCAATTATAACCATACCCAACCATCAGGGAACAACGAATGCCAAAGCGAAAACCTGAAACACCAATCCATAACCATGCCAGACCCGCGAAACAACGAATACCGCATCGAAATCCATACAAGATACCAGCACAACCAATACGTCAAATCAATGCAAGACAATTAAGACATCATGAAAACATCATACCCGCAGCTGCCTCCGGCACTGCTCCGTCTCCCTCTGTCGCACGCAGATAAACACGACCCTGAGCCCTCTGGGGCTCCGCTCCATCCTATCCTCCTCAAATCCCGAATTGGCACTGACTGCCAACAATCCCGTGCACAGTGCCCCTACTTTCCGCACTTGCGGCATGCACCATCGGACCCGCAAGCTCCGATGTAACCCCCTTTTTACTCGATCATCGACACCTATAGTCTCATGCTTTCCTACTGCATCTCTATACTCCACTTATTACTACTCCTGACAATTCTTGCTTTCTTACATACTGCACCCGGTTCTCCCCCACTAGGGTTCGAACCAACACCAATTAGTATACAATCAACCCACGACTATCTTTCACCAGCGAAATCGTACCTGCCCCAGTAAAGTGTTGTGCAACACCCGATAGTCCCTCCCCTTATGAAGTCAATCAATCCCCTATACTCTGAACCTCTAGCTAACTCTCCAAGAACTTCTCATCGCGGCTGCCTCTAATCGTTCCAAATCCCATACTGATCTAATACTAAGCACCTGCACTGCTCGATAACATATCTGGCTCGTAGACTGCACCGCAGCATCATCGTTCCTCTCATCTCAGCCCATCAATCCGTATCCAACGCCGGATTTGTCCCAAGAACAGGGACTTACTCTCAACATAGACGACAACTCTCTACACTGCAAAACTCGTCTGAACTCTTCACTGCTACCACTATAACCCAACCTGTTATTCTCAATTAGATGTGGTGTGGTTCTCGGCTACCTCAGCCCCAACTGACTGTCTGTTCACGGTAAATCTCTGTCTCGCGGTACACCCGCTACCTGATGCTCTGAGGGAAGTCATTATCGATAACTACCTGCAGGGTGTACTCCCAAATCCAGAACTGAAACACCAGACCTCTCGCGTCTTGCACACGAGCATCAATGACACTACCCACCCAAAAGGTGACCTCTCCTCTGTCGTCTGATTGCTCAACTCAACTGAAATTTTCCCCTGTCTTTGACTCTTACCCAAAATACTCTGATAAGCACTCGCCTTTCCCCTCGAGGAACGCCTCTCCGTACTCAATCATGGTCTACAGGCTTGAAACCCATAGCGTCCAATCTCTACCTCATCGGTCATAACCGGATAACAAGATAGCCACAAGCATCATCCACTACGAACCATGGTACTCATCCCATGACATCCCTCCTCAACATGCTTCGGTGTATGGTACCTGAACCATAGCACCACTCCCCAATCTGCTCCAACGTATAGCACTCAGACCACAACATCTATCTCAATCTGTTCCGATGTATGGTGCCCGGACCATAACATCACTCTGTATCCGCTCCGATGTATGGAATCCGAACCATAACACCACCCCTCAATCGGTTCCTTAGAACCTTTAGGATGCCCCCTGTATCAAGTATGGGTCCTCTGCTTTCAGTAGTACGGGCCCATACTACCTGCCACATCTACCCATACTTTCCACACAGACCATCCCAGAGTTCCTAAGTAGCTGATCGACCTGCTCTTTTTCACCAATCCCATCTTGCATGCTCGCTCCCCAGCGAAATCCTCTACTCTACCCGCGCACCCATCTTGGCTAGGTTTAATCTCTAGCCCATTCCGCCGTCCTCCCACTTCTTTGCTATCAGCTGCTGAAGAGCTCCTGATGATGCCAAACATCTACCTCCTGAGTATCGTCATACTCACTTAGTAGCTGTCTCCCCTTCATCGAGAACTCCACAAAGCACGAAGCAAGCAGCATTCGAGCATCGAAGCATACATAGGACTCCTTAGCTGTGATAGCTCCACCTTCTCGGCTCATCCTCGGAAGTACCACTGTACTCTGTAGCTCTACCCCTCGTGCGTTCTAACTAGATACCCTCACTCATCACATATACACAAAAGCATAACGCACATATAACAGCAAACCCTAGACTAAGGCATCACAAATCAGGCCACTCTAGTCCTAAGATGTGAAATACCTAGCCTGTCTCTAGCATGCAATAATGTCTCATAAAGTGCATAATAGATATTTCATAATACAAAAGTAAAGGTATTTTGGGAAATCACCGTTTGGCTCTGGCTGATTGTACACACTGCTCTTTCTTGCTTTCTCTTTGAACTCTTATTCACTTTTAGAAAACTATTTATTTGAAAACCTTTTCTTAATTCCTCAGTTTGAGTCCAGACTCACCTGTAGGCGCGTCCGAATCCCTCAAACCAAGGCTCTGATACCAATTGTAACACCGTGATTTCCAAAAACAAAATTTTCATTTAAATAATCAATTTAATATTAAAACACTTGTTTTAAAATCTTATTCGCATTCGAATTACAAAACATAGTTTCATTTTCGTTATAATAGAAGACCAGGATCCTCCAAAACACAACTCTTTCTTCGGTGTGTACAATCGAACCGTTGCCATCCCACATTACTGTAAAAACCTGAAACAACATAACATAAACAACGTAAGCACGAAGCTTAGTGAGTTCCCCAATATACCTTACGCACATACGCCTTTCCAGGCCCGACCTTTCGGTCCATGTGTCTCAGGGGACTTCCGTCCCTGCTGGGTAAACCTTCCGGCCTTACCCACGCCGACCTTCCGATCCATCACACATCATATCGCCTTCCGGCCCATAATATAATCGCCTTCCGGCCCATAACATACATAGCGCACATAACGAATAACTTACCACATATAGCATACATATCACATATCATATCCGACCTTCCGGTCACACAGTCAAACCCTTCCGAGTACAGTATAGTGAGAAGACTCACCTCGCGGACACTGGAAGATAGCAACTCCTGAAATCTCTTGCACTTGATCCTCCGAGCTACAAGCTCCCTGTAACACCATATATCCCTTATTAATACTTCTATCTCCCACGTTAACTGACCCTAAGAAATCACATCGGTCAACTCTGGTCAACAGACCATTGTCAGCTCGACTGGACTCGGCGAGTTCCCTGGCGACTCGGCGAGTCTGGTCGTCCTTCAATCCTCTAAGAGTCCCCTTCTACTCGTCGAGTATCCTCTTTGACTCGACGAGTTACTCCTGGAGGAATCGCGGGGCCACCCCGACTCTACTCGCCGAGTCTGAAGAACAAACTCGGCGAGTCCCAGTAAATCTTCAAGCTACTCGCCGAGTCTGCTCATCCGACTCGGCGAGTCCACGCCATGCAGTCGATCGAACTGCTTCCTGAGATACATATATTCCCGAATATACAAACATGGGACCTTCTGGACCTCTAAGGGTCCTAATACAAGGTTATAAACATTGGATAACGACACAACAATCCATCTAATCTCCAAATGGGTTTCATAAACCCTAAATTCGTGTACACATCAAAATAACAGGAATGATCCGAAACATAACCTGAAAACGTACTCTCTGCGTCCCCAAACCTCAGAACTCGATCCCCTTGATCTTCCTTTGGCCAAAATCCTTCCTCTTCTTGCACCACAATTCCTTCAAAGTCAATAATGGCCTTCAAGCTTGCTCTAGATGCCACAGTCGTTTAGGGTTCTCCTCAATCGGCCAAAAGACGAACAATGACGGCATAAGATCCCTTATATACGTCCCAAACTGAACGGCTAGGGTTTCCGCTGAACAGCGTCGACTCGCCGAGTCCATATCTGGACTCGTCGAGTCCAGTCGTGAACCCGCGACCAAATCTGCGACCCTACTCGGCGAGTCTGGCTCCAACTCGTCGAGTCTCCCCTTTAAAACACCCCCAAAATGCAACTTAACAATACTTGAGATTTTGGGCTGTTACAACTCTGCTTACTATGCACATCGAGGTCAAGAAATGGCAGAGAGTGAAAGGCTATTGTTACCATTATATTAAGAGAAGTGGAAGGGTATTGGTCTTCTGGAGATGATGATGACATGGGTATTGGAAGAAACATGTGCATCATGGCTAGACAGACAATTTAATGTGATGAAGGCTACTGGTCATCTAGATCAGAGGGAGAGTATGAAGATTCTTAACCAAATTACTGCTACATATCTACCAACAACCCAGCCAGGAGAAGCATCGTTCAATATGTAAAATTTATGATTACTGACAATAACTTTGATTTGTCTCTTTGCGAACCATATCTAACCCGTATCCAATCAAATATAAACATCATTTACAAAGCCTATGAGTCAGCCATAGAAACCAGTGAGAGGATGGAGAGTGAATTGAGTCGTCTTAGATTACGTTTCGAGGATAAGAAGTTGAAAATGGAGCCTTGGGAATGAGAGATTGTAATGTCAAAAGATGAATGTATCATTCTTAAAGACAAATGTGAAATCACTTATTCTGAAAGAAATGCTTTAGTTTCTGACAACAAACGTCTCAATGCCAAAATAGATGTTTTGCATAATTCCATTGACATTCTTGAAGCAAATGAACGGATGACTCACAATTTCGTCATCCTTGGTCAAAACCTCCTAGTCTCGGAAGTGAGTTTTTGAAACCTATTGCTCATTCCTTGAAGGAGTTGCAAAACCTAACTTTTATAGGAGACGTTCCAAACCATAAACATTCGGATACCCTTGTCTCTCTTTTGTAACCCCTCCTGAGACTTCTGACCAATTTGCATCACTGATTCCTGACTTTCAGCTTATAGTTGTCAAGTGTCCCGATTCCACACCTCTTCTGCCTCTGACAAACCTGGACCTAAATCGTACCTCGAAATCAAACTCTTTTATTCCAAACACTATTTTTCAAATTCCAAACCATAGTCCTCCTAACAACTATGTCGTTGAAGAAATCATTCCAGAGATAACTGAACCTGATACTTCTGAGTTTGTTTGGGCATCCTTAGATGGTGACGTTGATGACTCATCAAATTCTTGTGATTTTGACTCACAAGTGATTTCTAAAACGAATCCTGTGCCAATCAAGTATGTGTTTCACAATCCTTCTATAGGTCAAATTTCCAAGTCCTCTTTCAACTCTAAAAAGAAACACATGTTAAATAGGAAAGTTGTTGTTGATCCTAAGGTAGAAGCCAAAAATGCTCAAAAAAAGGAAGTTAAGTCAAGCCAAAATTCCAGATTCCTTGAGAAGTCCAAAAAGAGTGTATCTCGGACTACCAACCCACCAACTAGGAATCACAATACCTTTGCACCCACTAAGATTCTCAAAAGGCCATCGAATCCACCCAGTCAGTTGGATCGTAAGAAAGTGGTCAGTCCTACCTCCAAAAGACCGTTGTGGATACTCAATCGGTCAGAACTAATTGCCCTCAGACTGTTTCATCTGTTTTTATAGCCAAATCTGATGGTACAATTTTAAAACAGCTTTCAAAACCAAGTGTATCATGAGACAAAAAACGAGATTTTAAGAAAACATTTTCACAAAAATCTTCAAAACAAAATCTTGTATGGAAAGTGAAAAGTCTCAAAAATGAAACTTCAACTCTGAAAGACACATTGATTTTGACTGCTTTGGAAGCTGCTGGTCCGAAAAAAGTTGTTCCGAAACCACATGTCATGGAGTATGATTATTGGATACATGAAAGAACCATGTCATTCTTTTTGTTCCCAAAAGAATCTCAGAATAAACTCTCTAAAACAACTGTTGCTCAAAAGTCACAAACAAAGTCCAAAGCATGTTCCCATGTCCCAAAACCTATCTCGGAGCCTAAAAACTCTACAAATCGCTAATTTTGCAGGCACTCTGTCCTTTGGAGCAAGAAACAATATGGTATATTGATAGTGCTTGCTTGATGCACATGACGGGGCAGAAGGACTTTCTGCGAGATCTTAAACTTTCACCAAATGCTAGCTACGTGACGTATGGCAAGGACTCCAACTCTCATATTAGAGATTATGGCATCCTTACATATGACAACTTCTCCATCTCAAATGTGGCATATGTAGCTGATTTGAAGCATAATCTGATATGTGTGGCTCAACTCACTGATGCGAATCGACGAGTAGAATTCTGCAAGAAACACAGCTATGTCATGACCAAAGACCGGAAGGAATGTTTAATCAAGTCAAATCACAACAAGAAAATGTATCCTCTTGACATCAACATGATCATTGGTAAGCCCCAACTCTGCTTACTCTCAAAAGTTGTTCCTGGTGTCAGTTGGTTATGGCATAGAAGGCTTGTTATCTAAACTTCTTATATATGAATGATCTTGTTTCCGTTGAAATGGTAAGATGGTTGCCACTCCTCAAGTTGGAAAATGATCATTTATGTTCTGCGTGTGAGTGTAGAAAGCAATTGAAGAAGGGTCATCCTGTTATCATTGAAAAATCCATCTCGAAGTCATTAGAACTTCTGCACATTGATCTATGTGGACCCTTAATAATAGAGAGTTTACGTCACAAAAAATACATTACTGTGATTATGGATGATTTTACTAGGTTCACCTGGGTTTTCTTCCTGAGACTCAATTAAGAAACAGCCTCCGAACTCATCAACTTTATCAAAGGAATTTCAGTTCTCATCAAACTTCTAGTAAGGCGAATCCGAAGTGATAATGGTTTTGAATTCACCAATGCCGCTACAGAGAACTTCGTCACTGAGAAAGGTATTGATCACAACTTCTCTGCTCCATACACTCCACAACAAAATGATGTAGTCGAATGACGCAACAGAACACTTGTTGAAGCTACCCGATCCATGCTTAACTTTGCAAATCTTCCACTCTATCTTTGGGCTGAAGTTGTTTCAGCTACATGCTTCAATCAGAATAGGAGTTTTATCTATCAACATCGAAACATGACACCGTACGATACAGTTAACAGTCGAAAGCCAAGTATCTCCTTTCTTCATGTTTTTGGTTGTTGATGCTTCAACAAAAACAATTTTAATCAGCTTACAAAGTTTCAACCCAAAGTTGATGAAGTAATTTTTCTTGGTTACTCTACAAAATCAAAGGCTTATCGAGTTCTTAATCGAGGTACTCGAGTTCTAGAAGAAAGATTTTAAGTCACCTTTGATGACAATTTCATTCAGAATTCTGGCCTAACCCATGTTACAACTCACATTTCGGAGTCCGGTGCTCCTCCACCATAATGTCCGATGTGACAACCTGAAATTTTCATTCGTACGAACCCTACAATCTAACACTTCAATTAAAAGTTAAATGCTTTTTAGCTAAGTTTTAGCCAGTTTAAAGTCCTTTTGAGTATTTTAATTAATTATTCACGAATCAGACGGATAAAAGGAAGTGAATTCTAGTTAATCGGGAATGTAATGGAACGAGCAACACCTTGAATTGGTGTTCACAGCCAAAGAAAGAGAGTTTGGGTCGTGAACTCTCTTAGGGCCGAAAACTCATGCCTTAGGCATGAGTTTACTCTCCATTCTTTCATTTCCTCACTTTCAAACTCAAGAACCAAAGCCATTCTCTCTCAAGTAGCAAGCCATTCTTCACCCGATTTTTTGAAAATGTAAGTATTACTTGACTTGATTTGTTGTTATAACCTATCTCCTAGTCGTTCACAGCTATTGTCCCATATATCCCACCTGCTCAACCCTTATCTCCATCCTTACCTGTTCCTACAAACATCAACTATCATTTAAATGGTGACCTTAACTCTGAAGAAATGGACTCCGAACTCCTCTTCCAATAGGAGTTTGCCTTGCTTTCCATGGAATACAAATGTCCTTTTAACAAGCCATATCACAAACGTTTCCATGCTCGTCACCAAAATAATCCTTAACCATTCAACAAACCTTCAGAACACCCACCAGCTTACAAACCTAACCTTCCTACACCAAATCATACCTCAGAATCTTCACAGACTCTAAAGTCAGACAAACCATAGATTGTATGTCACAAATGTGGTCATGCAAACCATTTTGCCAAAGACTACTTAGCTGATGTCCTACAGAAACCGAAGATCAAGGACTCTGCTTACTATGCACATCGAGCTCAAGAAATGGCAGAGAGTGAAAGGCTATTGTTACCACTATATCAAGAGAAGTGGAAGGGTATTGGTCTTCTGGAGATGATGATGACATGGGTATTGAAAGAAACATGTGCCTCATGGCTAGACAGACAATTTAATGTGATAAAGAGTTTAGCATGTAAAAGAGTTTGATAAACATTTTGAAGTAGTTTGTTTGGTAAAAGAGTTAAAAGTATAGTAAATCCATTTGTCTGATAGTTATTAATCACATGTGATTGATATAATAACTATAATGTTTCAACTTGTATTCCCCCCATAAAAGCATTTAAAATCATTTAAAAGGTGGATTAAGGGGTATGAACTCACCTGTAGTGAGTGGTTTGGATGAACGAGTGGTATAAGATGCTAAGTGCCAAGTGAAGACTTGAGCACACACACAGATCCTATTTATCATATAATGACATGTATGTACATGTAATTAGTGTCTAAACAACTAATGAAGAAGGGTAACCCCCTTAAAGACTAGGAAACTCTAAGATTTTAAGGGATACAATCACATATGATTGCATAACTAGGGTGTATGGCCACACTATTGAGTTTACGGTCCATGTGGCATGACCATAAGAGTTTACGGTTAAAGTGGTTTACGGTCCAATGGGTTCATGGTCCCATGTGTTTATGGTTCCATGGGTTCATGGTCCCATGTGTTTACGGTCTAATGACCTTACGGTCATAGGGTTTACGGTCTAAGGAGATACACTAGACCATAAACACCATTTTTTCATGGAAAAGTGACGATTTCAAGGCCAAACACAAGAACCTAACTAGATATAAGTATAAGAGGATGATACTTACGATTTGAAGGCAAAGAAAGGTGTTTTAGGTCCAAAACACTAAGGTGTTCTTGAGAATTCTTGAAGATCTAGATTAAAAGATGAAATCCATGGATGAATCAAGAGTGAATCATGGATATAGGAAGGATTAACACCCAAAGGAAGGAATCACTTACTTGTTTGAAGATTTGGAAGCAAAAATCTTATGATTTTTCAGAGAGAAATCGGCTCCTATGCTTGAAAAGTGATGAGAATGGCTGAAATGATCTACCATTATATATATATATATATATATATATATATATATATATATATATATATATATATATATATATATATATATATATATATATATGGAGGAGTTTACGGTCACCCTGACCGTAAACTGAAGGTCTCGACCGTAAACTCCCTTTTGAGGAGGTTTACGGTTGCAAGGTAGTTTAGAACTTAAACTGAAACTTCCAAATACTGATACCTTTGATGCATTAGGGTTTGAATACTCAAAATAGACCCTAAATAGTCCTAAAAGATAGCAACACAAGTCTAACTTTGATAGATTTGAACGTTTATACAAGATAGAAATTTAGGGTTATCGCATCATCCCTTCGTTAGAGAGAATTTCATCCTGAAATTAGAGTTTAAGCAATTAAGTTAATACAAATAACTAAGCGAAAAAATGAGGATATTTCAGTTTCATTTGATCCTCG
Source organism: Lactuca sativa (assembly GCF_002870075.4). Lineage (NCBI taxonomy): Eukaryota > Viridiplantae > Streptophyta > Magnoliopsida > Asterales > Asteraceae > Lactuca > Lactuca sativa. The sequence continues at coordinate 111,467,051 of NC_056627.2, read as the reverse complement.
CACTCCCAAGTGAATTCAGGTCCTCGCTTGGCGTTCCACCGAACCTTCGCTATTTGGATACGACTTTGCTTCGTTTGCTTGACCTCTCGGTCCATGATCTCTACTGGTTCTTGAACGAAGTTAAGGCTCTCGTTGATCTCGATCTTGTCGAGTGGGATTACAAGAGTCTCGTTGGATAGACAATTTTTCAAGTTTGAGAAGTGGAAAGTAGAATGTACGTCATTGAATTCGCGAGGTAGGTTGAGTTTGTAAGCTACAGGGCCGATTCTAGCGAGAATCTCGAAAGGTCCTACGTATCTTCGATTGAGCTTCCCATGCTTTCCGAAGCGTATCAAAGCCTTCCAGGTGAGACCTTCAATAAAACACAGTTACCAACCTGGAATTCCAAAGGTTTCCTTCTCTTGTCTGCATAGGTTTTCTGTCGGTCTCTAGAGGCTTTCAATCGTTCACGAATCTGAACGATCTTCTCTGTCGTTTCCCAAATGATCTCCAGACCTATGAGGGTGCTGTCGGAAACTCGTCCTTTAGCTAACTGCGTGTCACCCACCTCAGCCCAGCATAGAGGGGATCTGCACTTTCGGCCATATAGGGCTTCAAATGGAGCAACCTTTATGTTCGTGTGATAACTTTTGTTGTAGGAAAACTCGACAAGGAGTAAATGAATATCCCATGTCTTCCCAAAGTCGATCACACAGGCTCGCAACATATCTTCAAAGGTTTGAATAGTCCTCTCACTTTGTCCGTCAGTTTGCGGATGGTAGGTTGTACTCATGTCCAGCCTCGTTCCAAGGGAACTTTGTAGCGACTGCCAGAACCTCGAAGTGAATCTACTATCTCTATCAGAGATAATGAATATGGGAACACCGTGTAGTCGTACTATCTCTCTAATGTATGTTCTTGTTAGTTTCTCCATCTTGTCAGTCTCTTCGATAGATAGAAAGTGTGCGGACTTGGTTAACCTGTCAACGATCACCCAAATGGTATTGAGACCACCCGTAGTCTTTGGCAACTTGGTTATGAAGTCCATTGTGATTCGCTCCCACTTCCATTCCATTATCTCTGGTTTCTGTAGTAAACCTGAGGGTCTCTGGTACTCAACCTTAACCTTGGCGCAACTAAGGCATTTACTTATGAAGGTAGCAATCTCTGCTTTCATTTTAGGCCACCAATATAACTTTTTAAGATCCAGATACATCTTATCTGAACTTGGGTGGACGGAATATCGAGTGTTGTATGCTTCGGTCATGACCAAGTCTCCAAAGCTACCGTGCTTTGGTGTCCTGATCCGATCCATGAAATATAAGACTCCTCTACCCTTGACTTCCAAGTTCTTATCCTGTCACACCCCAAAACCGGAACGGCGGAAACGTTCTTCGGTGGATTACGTCAGGTCAAGTATCACAACATATGCAGTATAGTAATCAAACTACAACAACCATTGCATTAATAGTAATAGATTTACATGGTTTACATTACATAGAACGTCAAAGTAATACAAGTAATAGTATAAGTGCAGCTTGGTACTAAACGGTCTTCATTAAAAGCTCCGGGGATCTACCTGTCTATCGTTGACTTGAGAATACAAGTTATTTGAAAGCAAGTATCAGCATTTTTTCAAATGCTGGTGAGTTCATAAGTATTTAGTGTCATTTTATCCAAATAACTTTATATAAGTCGTAGTAGTTTAGAATCAAGGGTGCATTAGAGTCCTTTCCAGAAAATCCTATATTTTCTTAAATACAAGTAGTCTTCTACCAAGACCCATCAGAGTTATGTTGTAAAAAGTAGTTTTCCCTTAAACACTATCATTATCAAAATACGGGATTTGATTTTAAAGAAAGTAGGAGAATATCAGGGAAAATCACATATGCCTCAGCAGTGAAGACTGCTGACTAAGGCAAAGGGAATCATGGACTCCAGGAGAGTATCGAATGAACGACACGCCTGGCTCAGTCTAACAAAAGGAGACATAGAACCCAAACTGTATCAAATGAAAGATATAGCTAGCAAGGTCTAAAATAGTGAATACAGACCCTAGACAGTATCAAATGAAAGATACAGCTAGCAAGGTCTAAAACAGTGAATACGGACCCTAGACAGTATCAAATGAAAGATGCAGCTAGCACGGTCTAAAATAGTGAATACAGCGTTAAAAGCCGTTACCTTAAGGCCATGAATTATAAGGAAACCCCGAGATACTCGTAACCATACTGATAGACACTAGAGAACTTGACGCCCTACAAGCTTCGGTGTAAGTATGACATTTGTCACCCCTTGGCTTGGTAGGCCGTGGACTGTAGCTAGCAGTTTCAGGGTGCGGGGGTGTCAATACTGTATAGATCTATACACACAATGTCCGCTCTCCCTACAAGAGACTCTGGTTACCAACTTGACAACGGAGAAGGCCGTGTACTGAAGATGTATTTCGTATAGTGAGATCTGATGTAAAATACCGGACTAATGATAGAGACTCACAACCGAACTGACTAATGTAAACCTATATGTCTATGCTTGTATACATAATATATAACTAATGATCAAACGACCTTCGGACGGACATCCGATCCCACCAGACCATATCTCAATGAAGAAAAGGAAATAGGACGAACTAGCCTTCCTAAGTCCTTTAAACATTATTTATATAGCTTATACAAGCACAAGCATACCTTTAACTAAGTAGATGCATTTAACGAAGTTGAAGTGTTTAACAAGTAAAAGCGTATTGTGAAGTAGAAGCATATTGTGAAGTATAAGCGCATCGTGAAGTAAAAGTGTATCGTGAAGTATAAGCGTATGATGAAGTAGGAGCGTTAACAAAGTAGAAGTGCTAATAAGGTATAAGCGTTTACGAAGCAATAGCATTAATGAAGTAGGAGTGGTTCGTGAAGTAGTAGCAGTAATAAAGTAGGAGCGTTTGCGAAGTAGTTGTATTAACAAAGTAGAAGCGTTTACAAAGTAGTAGTATTAACAAAGTAGAAGCGTTTAACAAGTATAAGCGTATCATGAAGTAGAAGTGTATCACGAAGTAAAAGTGTATCACAAAGTAAGAGTGTATTATGATGTAAAAGTGTTATCAAAGTAGTAGCATTTAGCCAAGTAGGAGCAGTAACTACGTGGAAACATAATGAAGCAGTAGTTTCTTAACAAGTAGAAGTATAAAAACGTGGAAGACAACTTTGATGAAAAACTTTGGAAAACCTTTACACTTGAGAAAAGCACGACTTAGGGTCCGTTTGTTTACCTCTTAATAGCAAAATTAAGAGGCAATGTCTGAAAAATTCAGATTCAGATCGTTTGTCTGCATCTTAATTTTGACCTCTTAAAACTCTATTTGCCTCTTATTTTTTCAGATCTTGAGCAGTGTCTGAAAAATAAAAAAAAAGAAACGCGTGCCTATTTTGCCCTAATACCCATCAAAAGCATTCTGCCGTTTTTCTTCCATTCGCTCCTAGCAATCGCCGTTTTTCTTCCATTCGTTCCCAGCAATCGATCCGAGCCGCTCCAATCTTGCCCGTCGTCGACGAACGTAGCCGCTGGAACGCAGCTGCTGCCTGATCGTCCCTGGAACAAGCCCGCTGCCACCGATCGTCCTCCCACCTCTCGCCGACGATTCAGGTATGTCGCTACTCATCTTAAAATCGATTTATTTGCTATTCTTCTTTCTTCCTTCTTTTGAAAATCGTTTTCCTTGCTGCTCCCAAACCTGGAAATCAAAAATCAACATCATCTTATGTTATTAGTTCCTGATTTGTTAAAAAAACGAAATCAAGTATGTTATTTGTTTCTGAAAATCGTTTTTTTTTGCTATTCTTCTTTCTTCCTTCTTCTGAAACCGATTTCTTGCTGCTCCTAAACATGAAAATCGAAAATCCATATCATGTTATGTTATTTGCTCCTGATTTCTTAACCTTCCCTTCGTGAGTAAATTTCACAGCCAGAAAACGAGATAAAATTTTATAAAAAAAGGTTCAGTAGTTCATTTATACATACATGGAATATGTAATCTTTCATGTACAAATAAATAATTCATTTGGGAGATATGCATTTATCTTGTGTTAAGAAACGTAGTAGTAATAATACCTGATCAAGTTGGTGAGAATTTGTCGAATTCGTAGAACATCACCAATAACCTGAAAATGAGTTATGATGTTAATGTATAATTACTTATTTGCCCTTTATATATAATCATTTCAAATAAACAGAGATGTAATAAATTTTTTTGTATAGCATCATAAATTAACGATTTTTCATGTGCATACACTTCCAAATAGAAATTACTAAGCGTAAAGGGTAAATATGTCAAAAAGAACTTGCCTCAATAGGGACATCATCTGCTACATTTCCTTCCAAAATTAGCATCTTTTTCAGCGATGCTGCAACAGTTTGTAGTACATGCTTGATCACCTCACGAGGCTACATTTCCTTCCAAAATTGGCTCCAAATAATTCGGTCTCAAATGTAATTTCTCTTTTTCCTGGTATTCCTTTTTCAAGAACTTCCCTTTTGAAATCTTGGGATTCCTTAACTCCACCACCTTTGAATATCTCAACGTCTGTTTTTCCAATAATATCCTGAAAATTTTCAAATATTTAATCATGAAAAGTGTTGTATTAGATGAATTAAGTAGCAACTTACTTTACACGATTTTTTCCTATTACAATATTGTACTTTGAAATATTTTTTCAGAGTTATAACATTGTAGTTTCATTTTAGTTTTTCTTATTAGGATATTGTACTTTTAAAAAATCTACCTAATTATAAAAATTGCTCAGGGTTTCAATGATAGTGTTATAATTGAGTAGATTTAAAAAGTACAAATGAAAATAGAATGCTACAATAAAAAATGATATCAAAATACATTGCTACTTCTTGCATCTAACCCTAAATAAATATATAAAAGTATCTTACTATTTGTAATCATATTACCTCCTCTCCCAAACTTGGAAAATGATTATAAATAAAGCGATATCTCAAATCTTTATCTTGATGACCAATAACAACAGGCGCATTTTGAAGAACAAAATGTAAAAAATTATCTGCTCTTTTCAAGATTTGCGAAAGTTCTTCAACTGGGGATGATTGTTTCTCGAGCTTTTCAATACTTTCCTCCAATTTCTCCAATAAAATCTGTTCCCTATTCACGCTTAATTCCAACAATTTCTCCAAATTCAAAGCTCGTTGTTTCCAATATTTAACAGTATCTGTATCATCTTCCCCATCAATTTCCAATATTTGATCTTAATAAATGACATCATTTCGTCGTTTGGGAACATCAGGAATAATCTCATAAACTTCATCGAGTATAGAAATCGAACGTTTATCACCCCAGTTTTTTACGAGATACGATAACTGAAAATCCTTTTTTTTTTTTGCTATTCTTCTTTCTTCCTTCTTCTGAAACCGATTTCTTGCTGCTCCTAAACATGAAAATCGAAAATCCATATCATGTTATGTTATTTGCTCCTGATTTCTTAAAAAAACGAAAAAAAAAAATTATTTCCCTGCTATAAGTTCCTGATTTGTTATATGTTGATCTTATTTGTTCAATGTTGATGTTATATGTTGATATTATTTCCCTGCTATGAGTTCCTAATTTATTATTTTCCTGCTATGAGTTCATGTTATGTTTGATTTTTATATTCAATTGTTTATGTTCAATGTTTTTATGTTTTATTATTATGTTGAAATGTTGTTGAAATCATATTTGTGTTTGATGTTGTATTGAAATCATATATGCTCTTGTTGTTATTAGGAAATGTGCATTATATGTTGATGTTATACGCTGAGTTTGATGTTATATGTTGATGTTATGTGCATTTGTAATGCATTATATGTTGATGTTATGTGTATTTGTAATGCATAACTTGTTGCTAAAACATGCATTTTTTTGTTGAATTGATCAAAGAAATGGGAGAAAAGAAGGATAGGATTAGTTGGAAGGTAGAAGGTGTAGAGAAAACATTTCTAGAAGCTTGTTTACGTGAAGTTACGATCAATGGACGGGAAGGGAGTAGTTTGAAAGCACTTTCTTGGAGAAATGTAGCTGAAACACTAAAAATTGAACATAACTTTATTGCCAACCAAAAACAAATGAAGAACCGTTATGACTACCTAAAGTCAAAGTTTGGTGCTTTTTTGAAGTTAAAAAACAAAACCGGTAATGTGTACAATTCAACAACCAACACCTTCAATCTTTCCAAAGAAGAATGGGAACTAGAAGCGAAGGTATTTTGTTAATTTATAAAAAATAGATTATATTGTTTTTAAATAATAAAATATTTTTTTTCCAAACAGTCAAACAAACATGTGGATTCTTTGAGACGCACACCATTACCGTATCCCGACCTTTGCACACAGTTGTTTGAAGGCGCGACTGCGACAGGCATGCATAGTTGGGGACCAACTTCTACCCTTCCCCGTCCTACTCAAGACTCAAGCCACTATAGTTTGCATGACTTTGATGACATCGATTGCACTCAACAAGAAACTGTAGGTCTGAGTGACGAGTCATCTGCTCAATCAAAAAAACAAAAGACTACAGATACGGCAAAGAGTCAAAATAAAAGTAAAGATAAGGGTAAAGATAAGGGTAAAGATGCATCAAACTCAAGATTGCTTGAAATCGGGGAAGATATTGCCACAGTTGCTAAAATATTTGTGGAAAAGCATTCTTCTTCAGATTTGGGTGCGTGTATGGAAAAGCTGGAGAAGTTAGGATGGGGAATATTTGATCCAAGATACACTACTGCTGTTGCTCTTTTTGGTGAAGGCGTGGATAAGAGGCACGTATGGTTAACCATTGATCCAGCTATTTGTGAGAATTGGGTCAAGACTGTTGGAGCGCATTATGGAATGTTTCGCTAAGTAGATTTTTTGAATGTGTTGATGGTTTTTTTTGGATAACTAGATGGTTTTTTTTGGATTACTTGATGTTTGGTTTGGATTACTTGACATGAATGATTTGATGTTTTGGATTACTTGATGTTTTGGATTACTAGATTATTATATGATATGAATGACTTGATGTTTTGGATGAATTTTTATGTTATATGTTGTTAATATAATTGTTATGTATTTTCAAAATAACAGATTGTTTATGGATTCGGATGAAGAAATTGTGTTTTTCCTGTTACTATGCTGCTATTGGTTGAATCTAGCATCCAATAGAATTGGAAGGGCAATTGATAATGATTCGGAAATGAGTGGTCATCAACATACGCAAGAATTGTTACATGGTACTTCTACACAATGTAAAGACCTGATGCGTCTTTCACGTGAAGCATATGTACTTTTATGCAATCATTTTAGACGAAACAATTGGTTGCAAAGTAGTAGGCACATAAGCGTTGAAGAAAAGATGGCTATGTTCTTAACTACTATAGCACATAATAAACGGTTCAGGATTATCAAACGAAGGTTTCAACACTCCACAGAAACAGTTCATAGATGCTTTCATGAGGTGCTAAATGCAATGATGATTTTTGCAAAAGAAGTTATAGTGCCAACGAATTCTAATGCAACTGTGAATTCCTCAGAGAGGCATCGTAAGCTAAAAGAAATCTTTCCTGGAGCAATAGGTGCGCTAGATGGAACTCTTGTACATGCAGTTGTGCCTGCTGATCAACAAACTCGCTATAGGGGAAGAGGAAAAGGTGAATGCTTTCAAAATGTTTTAGGAATTTGTGATTTTGATATGATGTTCACATTCGTATGGGCCGGTTGGGAGGGTATAACACATGATTCGCGAGTTTTGAAAGAAGTTGCATGTAACCCGACTTCAGGCTTTCCGTTCCCTCCTCCAGGTTTTTAATTCTTTTTAAGATTATTCTAAAATACGATATTAAATTTCTATATATAATACTTCCTTTACTCATGTGTACAGATAAATATTACCTTTGCGATGCTGCATACACCAACACTCGTGGATTTATGACTCCTTATCGCAACACGAGGTATTGGTTAGCCGACTATCGACGGCGACGTCCGTTAACTAAGGAAGAAAAATTCAATCATGCACATGCGCAACTCAGAAATGTTATTGAACGTGCTTACAGTGTTTTGAAGACGAGATTCCCAATTCTAAAGCGAATGGCTCCTTTTCCTTTTTCAGTGCAAAGAGATATAGTCGTTGCTTGTTTTGCAGTCCACAATTTCATAAGGAAATGCGATATTCATGATGAGTTATTTATGGCGTTCGAGGAGAACAATGCTCAACCACAAGGGGGACAAAATGATGGCGAAAACGTACACGATATGGAATGGGGTTCACAAGGAAATGAATACATGGATAATTTACGTGACCAGATTGCGAATCAATTGGGGTGAAATTAAATTTGTAGGATTTTATTTGGATTTTAGTATGATATTGTGGATTTAAAAATATTTATGTTTGATTTGGATTTGTGTTTAATTTTGATTTATGCTAAATTTGGATTTTAAATGGTGTTTACATATTTTTTAATACATAATTAAGAATTTTTATTAGGTTATTTTCTAAATAAACAGTTGAATTTAATAAAAAATAAAACAGAAGGGTAAAATGGTCATTTTAATAATCCAGCAGAACAATTCAGAGGTCCCAACCAAACAGCATGTTAAACATTCAGCTCTTAAAATTTCAGACCCTCTTAGAAATTCAGACCTCTTAAAAATTCAGATCTTAAAAATTCAGATCCTGCCAAACAACCCCTTTAACTAAGTAGATGCATTTAACGAAGTTGAAGTGTTTAACAAGTAAAAGCGTATTGTGAAGTAGAAGCATATTGTGAAGTATAAGCGCATCGTGAAGTAAAAGTGTATCGTGAAGTATAAGCGTATGATGAAGTAGGAGCGTTAACAAAGTAGAAGTGCTAATAAGGTATAAGCGTTTACGAAGCAATAGCATTAATGAAGTAGGAGTGGTTCGTGAAGTAGTAGCAGTAATAAAGTAGGAGCGTTTGCGAAGTAGTTGTATTAACAAAGTAGAAGCGTTTACAAAGTAGTAGTATTAACAAAGTAGAAGCGTTTAACAAGTATAAGCGTATCATGAAGTAGAAGTGTATCACGAAGTAAAAGTGTATCACAAAGTAAGAGTGTATTATGATGTAAAAGTGTTATCAAAGTAGTAGCATTTAGCCAAGTAGGAGCAGTAACTACGTGGAAACATAATGAAGCAGTAGTTTCTTAACAAGTAGAAGTATAAAAACGTGGAAGACAACTTTGATGAAAAACTTTGGAAAACCTTTACACTTGAGAAAAGCACGACTTAGTATTCTTTAGTAAAATAAGTTTGAAAACCTTTAGAAATCCTTTGAAAACCTTTCATAAACATGTTTTAAATGAAACTTTAATAAAACATTCAGTGCGGAAGTCAATTTGAGGAAAGCTTTGAGCAAGTAAAGACGTTTTAGAGAACCATTTACAGCATCGTACTTGGTAAAACAATTAACAGTGTAATAAATCCTTGTGCATGCGGGTTATCAATCACATGTGATTGATATGATAACTGGCATGTTTAACTTGTATTCCCCCCCATAAAAACATATAAAAACATTTAAAAGGTTCATTCAGGGGTATGAACTCACCTGATGTAAGTGGATCCGACGAAGGTGCCGGTTGGGTGCTCAGTGTCAAGTAAAGACTTGAACACACTTAGTGACCTATTAACATATGATAACATATGTTGACATACAATTAGTACATATAATACTAATTAAACACGTATACGCATCCTAAAGTGTGGAAAACACTTTGGTTAAGTGCTTGGAGTGTCCCGGGTAACGTTTAAGGGTGTGTATGGCTTAAATAGGGAGTTTACTCTCCAAGAGTAAACTCTTTGTAGAGTTCATGGCCCTGGGACTAACTCCTATGAGTTTACGGCCATAAACTCATGGTGAGGATGTTCTAGGATGCCAAAGTGTCTTATATCCCTTTTAGAATTATGCTAAGTCCAAATATAAGGCACTTGTGTGGATTTAGGGCAACAAAGGGACCATTTGAGGAGTTTACGGCCCTAAACCAGGAGTTTACAGCCGTAAGCTCCTATGTGTATACTTTTAGTGTTTTAAGGACTTAAATGATAGAGAATAAAATCCTATGCATTTTCCAAGTCAAATGGGGAGTTTAGGGCATCATTTGGGCACCTTATAGGAGTTTAGGGCCCATGGACCTTTCCTAGGGGGGTTTACGGCCGTAAACTCCCATTTCCTTGGTTACTTTAATGTTTAAATCATTTACATCAATGGGATTTGCTTCTAGACATTTTTCCAAGGCCATAGGAGGTGTTTGGGCATTTCTAACACTTGAACTCGAGTTTACTCCCCATGAAGAGGAGTTTACGGCCCAAGCAAGTTCTTGGGCAGTAAACTCAAGTTTACTCCCCAAAAGTCTAGTTCAAGGTGTTCTAAGTCCGAATGTGCAACTCTACAAGTCATATCTAAGCCTTAGGGGCAATTTCGAGGGGTTTTGGGGCTTAAAAACCCCATTTAGGGGTGTTTACGGTCCAAGAGTGTTCTTGGGCTGTAAACACCTACTCTTGCCCCTATTGGATTCCTTAAACACGAATTTGCATGTTAGTTAAGCTATACAACAAGTTAGGGTAGATGGCTTACTCGTTTGGGGCTTGAAACGGGCGTTTTTGGCGCGAAAATAAGTTGTAGACAGAGAGTGTAGAGAGAGGGTGAGAAGGGTGGAAATGAAGTCCACTCCCCCTTATATAGGTGTTTGAGTTGGGGCTTAGTGGAAATCTACCTGATACTGCCGTTAAACGGGGCTTTTGGTCGCACCCGATTTAGTGGTCGTATTTTGACTTGGTTGAAACTAAAATTTTCCAAGGGATAATGAGGGTGTTTCTAATTTTTTTCAACCCTTACTAAGTCATTTATAAAAGTCCCAAATTAATTAGCCAGTCCAAAAGTTAACGGACAGTTAAATAAAATGAAGCTTAATAACGGAAAAAGGGGTTAAAAATGACGGAATAAATTTCGGGTTGTCACATCATCCCCCCGTTAGAGGGAATTTCGTCCCGAAATTCAGGTTTAGGCAAGGAAGTAGGTATGAATGACTGAGTAGAGGCAAGAGGGTACTTCCTATTTGGTTTGTCCTCGCACTCCCAAGTGAACTCTGGCCTGTGTTTTTCATTCCAATAATTCTTCACCTACGGGATGCGGATTCCGTCTCGTGCAGTAGCGATTTCCTACAGGTTCGTCTACGAAGTTAGGGTTCCCAATGGTTTTTGTAGAGATGAGTGGGATACAAAGAGTGACATTGGGCACGTACAGATCAAGTCTAGAAACTTGTGGGATTTCCGAAAGTAGTAGTTGTCTGATGAGGGTTGGACCAATCTCCGTAAAGGATCTTGGATGGTCCAAAGCTCTCGGAAGGGTACAGCTTTTCAGTACTTAGAACATAGTGTACTTCTATAGTAAGATCATCACTAGTGTGATCGCCATTCCGAAGTTCCTAACGTTCTCTCTCACACTGGAAGTGTAGTCCTTCAGGTTGGTTCTTAGGAAGCTCGGGTTGTCCTTAGTTTCGCGTTTCCTGTCAATTGGATTTTTGATATCCTTTTGTTGTAGAGTGGCTATCTCAATCTTTTGCAAAATGAACCTGCACTAATGAATCTTGAGATATTCCTAACGGAAACTCTCAGGGTCGGGGAGATATGGCTTCACCAGACGAGCATTGGACTATCTCAGGAGGTGGTTCTACTATTTCTACATGAGATAGTATTCGTGGAACACCTGATAGTCCAATGAATCTTGTAAGACGTGTTCTAATCTGCAAGGCGTTGGTTTATTTTAGTGTGGAAAGCGGGTGCTCTTGCATAACCCATCGACTAACACCTAGACTGGTGTCAAATCTATAATCTCTTCGGGATCTAGGTTATAAGGCTTAACGCAACTACTTCCATATTTTGACCAAGTATTCTTGGCTGCGGAGGTTATCCTGTGGTTCTCGGTATTCTAGTGTTCACTTCGGAGAATGCAGTCTATCGTCTACAAGGCGACGGTGACTTCCTCCATGTGATGGGGCGGAGGATCCTAGGCACTACTTGTCTGTAACGGGGTGGACGCAGTGCCTGAGTAGTGCGAACATCTTCAGCAACTACTCTTTCGAAGGTTCTGAGTTTCCTCGGTCTAGGTTAAATCTAGTGAGTATGGGGTTCCATCACTCGGAACTTTAATCTCCTCATCCACTCTTTTCAGAGTTTAATTCACCGCAGCTCTCGGATTTCCGGGATATTCGCTGTGATGCTTAATTCGGGGGATTAAGCGTGAATGGATGGTCGCAGTCAATGTCCTTGACTCTTACGACTCAGATTTCTTTACCAACTGAGGGTGTTAGCTACGATGTTGGCTTAACCGGGATGACAACAATTTCGGATTTGTGGTCAATATAGTGGCTCAACCTGTAGTGGTTCTCATGACTCCGACTCCTATTCTATGGAACAGGATGAAGGGTCTTTCTGGGAAATCTACGAGGTATGCTTCGGGTGGTTATCGTCTTCTGGAATGCCTACAATGTCTTTCGCTTCGATTTCTATCCGTCTAAGGAGGGTTGGGTAACAACGTGCGGTACATTCTCCTGGGTACTTCGGAAGGTTTGAAATAAGAGTGATGACTGGCGGATCGTATTAGTCTTTAGTATTTTTATTATGTTTTGGTTCGGAAGAACCTTTATTTGCCGAAATGGCTACGGAGAAAATTCATTTTACACAACACTAAGGATTTACACATGGTTGCACTACGTCAAACCTTGATTGATAGAGTCGTCGAAGTTGGCACACTTCGACATGATACGGTAGGAGGGTCGATAGAGTCATGTGCCGAACAAGCACAGAAGTTCTAGGCGTCTCGGGTTTCGTCCTGTGTATCACTGTCGTGGATACTTGGACCGATAGAGTCGACGCAGAACTATAGAGGGTCTTGAATGTTTATGAGTAGATTACCTTTTCATGAATGGATTCTCACGAGGCATTTCTATAATCGCCTAACATATACTAGTCATGTATAATTAAGGCGGGGAGGACTATTGACTGAGCGACTCCGCCTTAAATCCACAACCAAATGAGGAACAGGAAATGAGGCGACATTCACTCACTCTAGGTCTATCCATCTCAATTATACATGGCCATAATGTATATACTTAGCCATTATAGTTTTACCTAATGAAATTTTTACGTTTTATAACCGTGCTGCGACTTTCGCCTTAATGGGGGAAATAATTACATTTAGAATTAGCCTTTTAATGTTTTCGGTTAGTTATCTGAGATTGAGAGACGTACCAAAATCTACCGAGTTCCTTGATGCTTCTCCAAAAGCATTAGGGTCAGGCTCCTCCTGAGTCTTTGTTGTTTCCTTTAGTTTGGATAGTTCTTCTTGAAGTGTCCATCCTTACCACATAGGCGGCAAACTGGGTTGTCTGCCACATTGGTGGTTGATGTAATAAACTCCACCAGGATTCTGCAGACGTGAGCAGCATGGCCTTTCATATTGCACCTAGCACAAAAGAGTTTTCGACAACTATCATGATGGTGGCAACTGCTCTTGCTGTAGTGGGGAAGGTTTCCTAGGTATGGTCTTCTAGAGGCCAGGATGGGAGGGCTGGCATGGGTATTGACTTTCTCAGCTCGTTGACCTATGAAAGGTCCTACAGCTGAGTGCTTCCCTCCCCGATCTTGAGTTTTCTCTTTAGTGAAGTTGGTTGTGGTTCTTGGGTGGCTGCGTACACAAAGGTTGGTTGCTGCTGTCCACCACTAGGATCGGAATTCCCGATAGGGCTCTTGCTAACCTTGGCGTTGTTAGCAATCAACTGAGTCTGGACAACGGCAACGGCTGCCGAGGCGGCAGTCTGGAAGGTAGCTTCATCGAGTAGAAGAGTAGGTTTCTTTCTAGTGGATTGGTTACGCTTGCTCGGAGGCATGGTTTTTCCTATACGGAAAGGAACTCAAGCGGATGAGATACGATGGTTAACCCTGGACATATCTATCCTTACTATGTTAGGCCTAAATTTTTCCCGTGCCTCGGATATTGGTTGTCTGAGTGTCAACCTACATCCCTATGACGTAGTCTTGGTATACAAGGTAGGAGTATGAGTATCAGAAAAATCCATAAAATGGGAGTCGTTCCTACTAAGTTACCTTTATACTGGGAAAGGTTTCACTCTCCGATGTGGAAAGATTTGAGAACAGTTCGGAATGAACACCGAGGGAAGAGAGGCTCATGAAGGCTTATGGCCAAACACTCTCAATAGAGTTGTGGGGATCCACTCTAATCGTGTAACTGGCAACGGGAAAAGGCGATTTTACCTAACACATAGCGTGAGTAGTGTAACCACCAACTCACTAAATTGCATTATTTTATGGGTGTATTAGTGTGACGAATACGAGGAAAAGACACTTCTCGGGTTCCATGTACTGGCTCCCCCTGTCTGCCTCGTATCATTGACTGGAATCGGCGTTGGTTTCCTTCGGGTAGTTACCTAGGGTTCTTTCCTCGTGAAGACATATTGAATTTCTACTCCGCCTTACTTCCGAATCCGACTCTGGGTGTCATCTCTTCATGATGGATGACTGGAAATCTCGGAAGTTTAGGCGAATTTCTCACCGATGTCCCTAAGAAGATATAGGCACTCGGTGATTTCAATAGTCTCGACCTAGTTCATTTATTTCCGAACTGGAAATCTTCTAAATGAACCTCTTCTGGGTCTGAATCAACTCTTCTGCCAAGTCCTGAAGTGGATATGGTTTTCTACAGGGTTCGTGCGAGAATGGAAATGTCTAAAGAATCGTAAGAGATTATTAACATTTCACTGGATGATCCATATTGAGTCCTTCTACGATTACACAGGGTATACAAATCATATATAGCTTAGATCCGATAGGCCTTCGAATATGTGATACTACTAGATATCCACATCCCAACGAGGAAAAGAAGTACAGCGAAACCACACATTCTGAGCCTATGGGATCCTTATTATATTTAACCTTGGGAGTATACTCTCTGTAATTGTAGGTATATCAATAAAGATCATTTTAGTTCTTCACACAAGGTTGTCTGTGGATCCTAAAATACCCCTATGGTATTTTAATTTCTTGTTTGTTTCTTATCTTCTGAATTTGATTATGGGATTAATGTGAGTCTTTTAGTATTCCAAAATACTCCCATAATATTTTAAACTTTATGTTTGGCTCTAGCATTCCTAGTTGGTAAGTTTCAGACCTGTTGCAACACCACTATCACTCCCAAGCACACGTTCATCTCATCTCTAATAAATGTAGTTTATCAGGTTACATTTATTCCAGCTTACGATTACATAACTGCCCAGGTTTGACGGTAATACTCAACACCCGAAGACTTTTATTCTTGTTCTTCTTGTGATACTTGTGTTCAAGTGTTTAGATTCTGGATATTCTTATAATTTGGTAAAATATGGTTATATTTTAAAGTATAATTCTTCGTCAGAGTGTTTTATCCCTAAGTATTTGTAGGCTGTATATCTTTTGTGAATTGATATACTTAGCTCACTATAAACAATGCTCTGATACCAATCTGTCACACCCAAAAACCGGAACGACGGAAACGTTCTGGGGTGGATGACGTCATGTCAAGTGTCACAACATATGCAGTATAGTAATCAAAGTACAACAACCATTGCATTAATAGTAATAGTTTTACATGGTTTACATTACATAGAACATCAAAGTAATACAAGTAATAGTATAAGTGCAGCTTGGTACTAAACGGTCTTGATTAAAAGCTCCGGGGATGTACCTGTCTATTGTTGACCTGAGAATACAAGTTATTTGAAAGCGAGTATCAGCATTTTTACAAATGCTGGTGAGTTCATAAGTATTTAGTGTCTTTTTATCCGAATAACTTTATATAAGTAGTAGTAGTTTAGAATCAAGGGTGCATTAGAGTCCTTTCCAGAAAATCCTATATTTTCTTAAATAAAAGTAGTCTTCTACCAAGACCCGTCAGAGTTATGTTGTAAAAAGTAGTTTTCCCTTAAACACTATCATTATCAAAATACGGGATTTGATTTTAAAGAAAGTAGGAGAATATCAGGGAAAATAACATATGCCTCAGCAGTGAAGATTGTTGAGTAAGGCAAAAGGAATCATGGACTCCAGGAGAGTATCGAATGAACGACACGCCTGGCTCAGTCTAACAAAAGGAGACATAGACCCCAAACTGTATCAAATGAAAGATATAGCTAGCATGTAGTATTAACAAAGTAGAAGCGTTTAACAAGTATAAGCGTATCATGAAGTAGAAGTGTATCACGAAGTAAAAGTGTATCACAAAGTAAGAGTGTATTATGATGTAAAAGTGTTATCAAAGTAGTAGTATTTAGCCAAGTAGGAGCAGTAACTACGTGGAAACATAATGAACCAGTAGTTTCTTGACAAGTAGAAGTATAAAAACGTGGAAGACAACTTTGATGAAAAACTTTGGAAAACCTTTACACTTAAGAAAAGCATGACTTAGTATTCTTTAGTAAAATGAGTTTGAAAACGTTTAGAAATCCCTTGAAAACCTTTCATAAACAAGTTTTAAATGAAACTTTGATAAAACATTCAGTGCGAAAGTCAATTTGAGGAAAGCTTTGAACAAGTAAAGACGTTTTAGAGAACCATTTACAGTATCATACTTAGTAAAACAGTTAACAGTGTAATAAATCCTTGTGCATGCAGGTTATCAATCGCATGTGATTGATATGATAACTAGCATGTTTAACTTGTATTCCCCCCATAAAAACATGTAAAAACATTTAAAAGGTTCATTCATGTAACACCCATAGATCAGGGCTAGTCATTTTAGAGACGATAAGCATCAAAAAATGACTTTTTGATGGAAGATTATTTAGAAGGATTAATCTTAACCAAGTTGTTGTATATGTCAAAAGGTTTCTGTGCATATAAAGAACGTCGAAATCCGAGTTATAACGAAGAAGTAATGACCTGTCGAAGTTTCGCGACAGAACCGACACGACGCTGAATGATGTAAAAAGTGAATTTATGTTAGAGCGATATTTAGCCTTAGTGATCTAAATGAAAGTTATAGAGTTCGTTAAACAGTGAGCATGCATAAAAAGAACGTCCAAATCTAACTTCGTATGAGGAAGTTATGATTTTTCTAAGTTTCGACTTAGCGGTATGCAACCCGAATACTCGATTTAAGATCAAGCGGTTTTTAGCCGAAAAAATCTAAATGAGAATTGAAGATCTCATCATTAGTAGTGCAACGGTAAAAAGACAGACAAAAACGGACGTCGGATGAAGAAGATATTATTTTATAATGAAGTTTTCCTGTCCCGGCCTACTAAAAATAATATAATAAAAATAAAGTCAAAATTAGCCAATGGAGTCTAAATGAAAGTTGTAGAGCATAATCTCACCTTCGTGTGGATATAAAGAACGTCGAAAACGGAGCTCGTATGCGAAAGTTAAGCAGTTTAGAAGTTCGACGAGTTAATTACGCCCAGCGTACTCAGTCGGATGCAACTTATCTGACCAATACTCGAGTGCCACCAGTCAACGTACGCAATGACGTCAAAGTACGCCCTGCGTAACTCGAGTACGCCCTGCGTAATTTGAGATTACGCCCCGCGTAATCCTAGACCCAACAGCCTATAAATAGAACTCGAGATCAGCCATTTCCTTGCAATTTTTCTTACTTTCTCTCAAAGTTTTTGCCTCGATTTGCATGCCAATCATATCCCGAAGCCCTGGTATTATTCCCGATCCCCGAAGCCAGATCCGAAGCCCCGAGGATCCCGAAGAGCGTTATTCCCGAGTCGAAGCGCTGCCCGTGAGGAGCCGGTTTTTGTGAAGATCTTCCAGATCGACGGAGAAACACTACTTCTGCAAGCCGTAGTGCTGCTCGATCGTCTTCTGATCAAGTGAGTGTATAGTCACTTTCATCTTACACATAAATATGAAGTAGTTGATAAAATACATGTTATGTGTGTGTATATATATATATATATATATATATATATATATATATATATATTGTTGTTTATGTGTGTGAGTGCATAGTTACTTCTTCTAATACGTAAATATAAAGTATTAGCTATGAAATACGTGCTATGTGTTATATATTAATTATCCATTTGAGATGGATTTGGAATTGATGTTTTTATACGGGTGTTAAATGATTTAAGTTGTGTTTGTATTTATATCTACAAAAATGTTGGGTAGAACATGGGTAGATGGAACAGTTGGTGACGATGTGACTTCGTGCCTATTGAGTAAGCCTTTGTGACGATGCGACTTCGTGCCTATTTGATAAACCTTGGTGACGATGTGAATTTGTGCCTTTTGTGTAAACCCAAGTGACTATGAGACGTAATGCCTATTGTGTAAACCCTGGTGACTATGAGACGTAGTGCCAATTGTATGAACCCTGGTGACTATGCGACGTAGTGCCTGTTGAATAAATCGTGGTAGAAAATGGACTGTGTGCCAGTTCCTTAGGTAAACCCTTAGGAATAAATGAAGAAAGTATAATCGATTCTTAGGGTAAAACCTTAATAAATAAAGAAGATAATAGGGATGGGTATTTGGGGTTGATTGTTGATAATTGAATATGATAAATGTATTATTGTGGGTTGAAAACCCTATATGCTCACCAGGCTCCCAAGCCTGACCCACTCATTTTTCTTTGTATCACAGGTATCAATACGAAGACATATTTCATTGAGAGAATAAAGGAGATGTAAATCATTAGTGTAAATAAATGTAAGTTCTGTTTATGCTTATGTGTCTGTATCGGAACATGACATCCTGATATTTTGTTATATAATGAAAATACTTTTCTTTAAGAAATGCTTTGATAAATTCTTATCATATTTATTCTATTTTGGGGACAAATTCCGCAACAATTTTCTTTAAACGATTACTCTGATTTTAAAAAGAAAGCATAAACAAATCGGTCTTTTCTGGCCATGAAATTGGGGATGTCACAGTTGGTATTAGAGCATTAGTTTAAGCGAACTAGGAATTTGTAGGAAATTTGTAGACTTAAACTTAGAATGCTAAGTAATGATTGTGAGGAGTGTGTCTAAAATATGTTAGGTAGTACACCTAAATTGACACAAGCACTAGTTTATTTTAGGAATGATGCCTAAAATGCTTTTATGTGCAAAATGTTTTGTGTGATAGCTATATTGATGCTATTATTTGTTCGGATCTATGGTCTGGTGCCGACCGGATCTGGAAACCTTATGTGTTTAGGATTCTAAGTGTATGGCTACGATATTAGAACTAGCATATAAATGTTTCGGAGTGATAAGGATGATTTGAATAGCTATCATGAATGAGGATCTAATTTCACCTTATTCAGCCTGTAGATCAAATATGGTGAGAACAAGAAGTGGAGTTGGAAATGCTGATGAAAACAGGAATCAACCACCCGTGATTGAGCAAATACCTGTCGTAGCAGCAACACCTAAGCCGATAACAATGGCTGGTGTACAATTGATGATTCAAATGATGTTGGATCATCAAATGGAAGAAACTAGATGTCTGCTTCAACAAAATCGTGAAGAACTTTCAATCCAAGTTGAAGAGCCCGAAGTGAATGGAGGGCTATCGGAAGGTGGAAACTTCAGTGGTACCGTTGGTCAAGCCAACCCACCAATTGTTAGACAAAACAATTGTGATGGAGGAAATGATGGAAGAGGATGTAAATACAAGGATTTCATGGCATCCAAACCACCGTGTCTATCTGGGAGCCCGACGCCGGTGCAAGTCATGGACTGGATCTCCGAGATGGAGACAATGTTTGAAAGTTGCGAGTGTAGTAACAGACAGAAGACCGCTCTTGCAATTCCTATATTAAAATCTGGAGTACTGAGCTGGTGGAAGTTGCTGGCTGGTTCGATGCCCAAGGGGGAAGCTAGCAAGATGTCTTGGGAAGAGTTCGTGGTACAATTGAAAAATGCAATACTGCTCTGAGCAGGATCTCCTGGAAATCAACAATGAGTTCCAGAATCTGAAGAGGGTAAAATTGAGCATCACTGAATACGCCACAAGCTTTACGGAAAAGATGAAGCTTATTCCATACCTACTTCCAACTGAACTTTCCAAGGTCAACAAGTTTGCCAATGGATTACCAGCGGACTTTGGTCCGATAGTCATGCAAGCAACCACTTTGAAATCCGCCATCTGGGTAGCCAAAAATGTTGAAACCCAAATAAAAGAAAAGGGTCTGGAGAGAGCTGAAGTTGGAGAGAAAAGTAAACATGAAGGATCTTCAATAATCAACAATGAAACCAAATTCTCGAAATCTGGAGGAAGAGATGAAGCTAAGTGGTGCGAGAAGTGTAAAAAGAAACACTTCGGGAAGTGTAGCAAGGATATGACTTGCTACAAATGTGGGAAGACGGGGCATTATGCCAACAAGTGCGCATCCAACAAAAAGGTGTGCTACGGATGTAACAAGGAAGGGCATATTTCTAGAGAATGCCCAAAGAAAAATGCACCGCCACAGCCAAGGGCATTCCACATGATCCTCGACGAAGCGAATCAAGGATGAGGAATTTATATCCAAGGATCAACTTATGATGTAGCCAATTAAAGGCATAGTATAGGGTGAACTTGAACTTTTGTGTAATCATTTCAACTTATATTGTAAACCCTGGTTTTGATATTTATGTGATATTTATGGTTTTAGTACCTGATGTGTTAAATGATTGTGTGATTTTTGTAAAGTGACTTGGTTCGACTGAGAGACAATACTTGGGACGAGTATGAGTAGGTGTGAAAGGTAGTAGATACATATACTACCGGAAGCACAGGACTCGCACTTGGATCAGGGAAAGTCACAAGGTTACCAAGAAGCTAGTGATTGATTCCATTTTATTCTGGTATGTCATTACCATTGTTTCGGTAATGACTAGTAAGATGGTTCTTGTTCCGACCCTAATGGTCATGTTTAAATTTGAGTTCGACTACGAGGACTATGTTACGTGGTCTAGAGGACCAAGCTAGATGTAACATCTGACTTAAGTCAGAAGGTTGAAGTTAATGCGATTGATAGTGTCACGCTCGTTGTTAAATGAAGTTTGTATGTAGAAATGCTACATGCTGAAATGTGATTATATCACATTAGAATATTAAGGAAGGTATATTCCATTTTGGAATTTAACTCTAAGAGACCTGAGTCTAAGCATTGCATCATTCGATGAGAGGTCAGTAGAGCACGACCCATCGGTTTGTTACAATAGATAAAGGAAAGTATTTATCCTAAGAAGAAGAAGGAGTCCACAATAAGGACTTATTTGGCAACTTGAAGGTTACGATTGAAAGTACAACATGATACGATAAGCAGATGCAAGATTAGGCATCTTCTGCGGTCAAGAAAGCCATAAGAGTTAAATACTCTTTCGAGGAAACATGGAAGTTACGGTTATTACCTAGGAAGAAATAACGTGTGGAAACATTATCCAAGTCCTATTTTGTTGATGATTCCGGGACGTGATCATCCTAAGGGGGAGATAATTGTAACGCCCGTAGATCAGGGCTAGTCATTTTAGAGACGATAAGCATCAAAAAATGACTTTTTGATGGAAGATTATTTAGAAGGATTAATCTTAACCAAGTTGTAGTATATGTCAAAAGGTTTCTGTGCATATAAAGAACGCCGAAATCCGAGTTATAACGAAGAAGTTATGACCTGTCAAAGTTTCGCGACAGAACCGACACGACGCTGAATGACGTAAAAAGTGAATTTACGTTAGAGCGATATTTAGCCTTAGTGATCTAAATGAAAGTTGTAGAGTTCGTTAAACCGTGAGCATGCATAAAAAGAACGTCCACATCTAACTTCGTATGAGGAAGTTATGATTTTTCTAAGTTTCGACTTAGCGGTATGCAGCCCGAATACTCGATTTGAGATCGAGCGGTTTTTAGCCGAAACAATCTAAATGAGAAGTGAAGATCTCATCATTAGTAGTGCAACGGTAAAAAGACAGACAAAAACGGACGTCGGATGAAGAAGATATGATTTTATAACGAAGTTTTCCTATCCCGACCTACTAAAAATAATATAATAAAAATAAAGTCAAAATTAGCCGACGGAGTCTAAATGAAAGTTGTAGAGAATAATCTCACCTTCGCGTGGATATAAAGAACGTCGAATACGGAGCTCGTATGCGAAAGTTACGCAATTTAGAAGTTCGACGAGTCAATTACGCCCAGCGTAATTTGAGTACGCCCAGCGTACTCAGTCGGATGCAACTTGTCTGACCAATACTCGAGTGCCACCAATCAACGCACGCAATGATGTCACAGAGGTGCGAGACCTTGTTGGAGTTGCAGGAGGCCGCTAGGCGGCGTGAGTTAGAGATTGAGTTGCAGGTGCGTGAGTTGAGGCAGGCTCCGGTGCAGTCGCAACCAGCGCCAAAGCGGTCCAAGACCGTTGATGTTAGAGTGGGGGATTTGAGCAGCCACACTTGTGGGAAGTGTGGGAAGGGTCACACCGGGGTTTTTAGGACCGGTGGTGCATGCCGCAAGTGCGGAAGGGATGGGCACTATGTGAGGGATTGTCGGCAGTCAGTGCCAGTTCGGGATTTGAGGATCTGCTATCATTGTCATCAGGTTGGACATTTGAGGGCCAACTGTCCACAGTTTGCTGCAGGATCGGTGCAGGCTCCAGCACCGGCCACTTTGAGGATCACAGGTGAAGGTCAGGGTGGAGCAGAGCCCCCGAGGGCTCAGGGTCGTGCTTATCAGCTTGTTGCAGAGGAGGTCAGGGCAGTGCCAGAGACAGCTGCGGGTATGTTCCTTTCTTGATGTCTTGTTATCTTGAGATTTTGTGGTGTATTGGTTTGTGCTGGTATCTTTGTGTGGATTTCGATGCGGTATTTCTCGGTTTGCGGGTTGTGGTTTGAGTTATGAATTGTGTTTCGGGTTTTCGTCTTGGTATCCGTTGTTCCCTGAGGGTTGGTATGATTATAGTTTGGTGTTTTGGTGCTTTCGTTGGTTAGCATTCGTAAGGGTTATTAGTGGAGATGCGGCATTAGGTTGAATGTCGGGTAGCATCTACATTCGTGGAATGGATAATTAGAGATCGAATTCTTTTGAGCGGTTTGATCAGTGAGGAGATGTGTTTTGCTGAGGGTTGTTTATGCTTGTGGGAAGCAGTCAGTGTGTAAGTGTTCTCTTTGTGCAGGGTTGTTCTGGAAGGTCGTTGATGGCGACCGGTGGTTGCTGGTCAGTGCTTTAAGTGGGGGAGAATTGGAAAATTCTCCGGGAGATTGATGAGTATTTGAGGGTGCTTAGCTGTTGGGATTCAGCAAGTGTTCTGTCAGCCCAGAGTGTAGGCTGATAGGAATAAGTGTCGAGCATGTGGGGCAGGATACAGACCTAGGGCATTTGATTGTGGAGGGCCTAGGAGCAGGCCGGGATCAAGTATGTATGATGGAGTTAGAGTTCGGAACCCCTAGAGGGCTAGAACGGTATGCATGGGAGATTTTCTGGGAGGATAGCCCGGAATGTTGAATGCTAGTTGAGCGGTCCGGATAGACTGAGGGCCGGTAGGCGTACCAGTCAGGCCGAACGCTCGGAGAACGGTCCAGTCAAACTGAAGGCACTGAGAGCGGTCCAGATTGGCTGAAGGTTCTGAGAGTGTGGTCCAGATGGGCTGAAGGCCTGGTGAGGCGGTCCAGTCATGCTGAAGACTCTGCAAGTATTGTTGGATCAGTTTGAGGATATGGATTGTGTTCGTTGCAGTGCGTTTGCATTAGAAGGTCTGGCCCTGGGTAGTGATCTTGATTAGTGGAGTTAGTGCATGGGCTTGAGAGCCCCTGCGACGAGAGTCAGAGTATGTGTGTTGGATGGATAGCAGATACGCTAAAGAGTGGTGTAGCGTTGGGCGAGCACCGTGGCACTTGTTGAAGTGGCTTTATGGCCAAGTGGATTCCTTGGAAAAGGAAGTGAGAGAAGTGTGTAACTCCGAGAGGGAGTGCAAGTTCACGGAAGTGAAAGCAGCAGAGCAGAGTTATGAATAGAGTAATTCGAGTATGGTTATTGAGCAGCGTGTTTGAGGCAGTGGAATAAAAGCTCATCCAGTTTGGGATGTTTGCTGAGATCGCGGAGGGAATTCCGCAGATATAGAGCCAAGAGACTCGGAAGGGATGCAGGGAGAGAGTCATGGGCTCTCAGTGTGGTTCTGATCAGGGTATTGGGTGTGTATTAGTGGTTCATCCTGAGGGATGTTGGAGGATATCATCAGTTTATCGGGTTTTCCAAACCTGAGGGTGCTAGAGCTAGTTCAACATGTGTATGCAATTGCAAGAGGAGAACTCGTGGGAGTTGCTCTGAGAAGGAGTAGGAGTCTTTCCGTCGTCACGGAATGGATAGAGTGAGATTCGGATCGGGGATTTGATGGTTCATGGTTTTCTAGCCTTATGAGTCGAGTGATAGTTGTGATTTGGAGCAGTGTTGCATTATGAGTAGTACTCAGTGATTAAGTGAAGTTATCAGAGGGTGAATCCGGTGCCCTATTTGAGACGGTGGTTAGGACACCGTGAGAATGGGAAAGTACATTTGAGTTTCGTTTGGGTATGCCTTGAGGGACCTGGTCTGGTTGAGGCCAGGTGGCGCGTTGCGGGTGTATCTTGGAAGTGGAGTTGATGTAGGCTTCGAGGGCGAAGCCTAATGTAACTGGGGGAGAATTGTAACATCCCGGAATAGCAAGAGTAGAGTTGAAGGGCTAAAAGTGTTATTGGGAAGGAGTGACTCGGCGAGTCCATGGATGGACTCGGCGAGTAGAGTCGCGACTGGGTCGCGTGTTAAGTAGCCGACTCGGCGAGTCAGTGAGATGGACTCGGCGAGTAGGCGCTGAGTGGAGAAAACCCTAATCCTCGGGGTTGAGCCCTATTTAAAGAACATTATACCCTTCCCCCAGCCTCTTTATTCCCCTTTGAAGTCCAGAAACCCTAGAAAGTGCGATTGAAGAAGATTGGAGTGTATTTGGAGCATTTGAGGAGTTTGTTGAAGGAATTTTGTGAGATTGAAGGCTTGGGGCAAGGGGCTTTGCTTGGAATCGAATTTTATAGCAGTTGGGGTGTCCATTGGAGGTAATATCTCGTTCTTGGACTGATTGTATGTTGTTTCTTCGTTTTGGGGTTTGTGGGATCTTGTTTATGGATGTAATTGGAAGTCTAGAGGTTAGATCTGAGGTTGCTACCTCAGATCTGGAATGGAGAAGAATCAGAGAGCATGAAAGTCCCTATGTTGGAGAGTTTAGTGAAGCTTGCATGTCCCAAACCCTAGTTATAAGTGAATAAGGCCTAGATCTCTTTGGATTCACGTAAAGTTTGCCACTTTACGTGATGGATGAGTTGTATGAGGCTAGATCTATGTTTTGGATCAATTGCATGGCCTGGAATGCTTCTGAATGGATTCAGATCAGTGGTACTCGGCGAGTCACATAGGTGAACTCGACGAGTTGCTTGAAGATGAGCTGGGACTCGACGAGTTGGAAGAACAACTCGGCGAGTCGGATGAAGATAGCCTGGAACTCGGTGAGTTGTATGAACAACTCGGCGAGTAGGTTGATGATAGCCTTAGACTCGGCGAGTCTGTTCTTGGACTCGGCGAGTCTTGTCGAAGAGTCCCAATATTTTATGGTCGAGTCAAGAATCGGCGAGTCAAGGGATGACTCGGTGAGTTGTATGCGAGTGGACTCAGAGTTGTTGAACTCGACGAGTCTCGGGGTGACTCGGCGAGTTAGGTCGCGGATTGAGTGAAGTTCTGATTATGGGAACTCGGCGAGTCATAGGGTTGACTCGGCGAGTAGGGTCAGTCAGGAGTTGACTTTGACCTTGTCTTTGACCAAGGGTTGACCAGTGGTTTCCAGGGGCATTTTGGTAATTGTTGATTGTTGTTTTGAGTTCAGTGCATTGGCGGTTGTCCAGTGGTGGAGATCGAATCAGTGATCGGGGCAGTTCGGGTTCTCTGTTCAGTCGGCAGTTTCGAGGTGAGTTATCCTCACTATATCAATAGGGTCTAAGGCACCAAGGTCGGCCCTTATCGGATTGAGATCCGGGTAGTTGTTGTTATGTTGTTGCTACGTTATGTTTGCATCCTGAGAGCTAGGATGGTATATAGAGAGCTGTTTGTGATCGGTATCCTGAGAGATAGGGAGATGCTATGCTAGTGACCTGTTAGGTCGGTATCCTGGTTAGGAGGAGAATATGCTATGCGATCTGTTTGATCTGCCTGTTGCCTGTGAATTGCTATATGATTGTATGTATATGTGCACATGGTTGTTTGGACTGGAGTTAGGTTGAGGCAGGTCCTACTGCGTGCTGTAGGCCAAGATACCCAGGGCGGACCGGTTGTCCCGAAGGCCCAGCGAGTGGTCCGGATAGGCTGTAGGCCCGAAAGGGCGGACCAGACGCGCCGAAGGCTCGGAGAGTGGACCAGATAGACTGAAGGCCCGGTGCGGGCGAACCAGTCATACTGTAGACTCGGAGAGTGGACCAGATAGACTGAAGGCCCGGTACGGGCGGACCAGTCATACTGTAGACTCAGAGAGTGGACCAGGTGGATTGAAGGCCCGGGACCGGGCGGACCAATCACACTCTGGACTCGATGGACGTGGATAGACTCATAGGGTGGACCAGGTGGACTGTAGGCCGGTGCGGCGGACCAGTCACACAGTAGACCCGAAGTGCATGGCTGTTCTGTGATCGGATATGTTATGGCAAGTTATGCGTGTATGGTATTTGTGGTTGGTATTTTGGGGATATCCCACTAAGCTTTCGCGATTACAGTTGTGGTTTCATGTTTTTCAGGTTCTTCAGGAGATCGTGGTAAGGCGAAGGCGTGATCGTACCGCTCCTCATGATTTTGTAGTGTGTGATTCTGGGAACACGTTAAACGTTTTGTATTGAAAACCCTTTTTGTAATGAATTAATGGAATCGAGATGTTTTTGAAAAATTCAAAATTGGTTGTATTTTCGGTCGTTACACCCGATCATCTTCTGATCAAGTGAGTGTATAGTCACTTTCATCTAACACATAAATATGAAGTATTTGATAAAATACGTGTTATGTGTGTGTATATATATATATATATATATATATATATATATTGTTGTTTATGTGCGTGAGTGCATAGTTATTTCTTCTAATACCTAAATATAAAGTATTAGCTATGAAATACGTGCTATGTGTTATATATTAATTATCTATTTGATATGGATTTGGAATTGATGTTTTTATACGGGTGTTAAATGATTTAAATTGTGTTGGGTAGAACATGGGTAGATGGAATAGTTGGTGACGATGGGACTTCGTGCCTATTGAGTAAGCCTTTGTGACGATGCGACTTCGTGCCTATTTGATAAACCTTGGTGACGATGTGACTTCGTGCCTTTTGTGTAAACCCAGGTGACTATGAGACGTAGTGCCTATTGTATAAACCCTGGTGACTGTGAGACGTAGAGCCAATTGTATGAACCCTGGTGACTATGTGACGTAGTGCCTATTGAATAAACTGTGGTAGCAAATGGACTGTGTGCCAGTTCCTTAGGTAAACCCTTAGGAATGAATGAAGAAAGTATAATCGATTCTTAGGGTAAAACCTTAATAAATAAAGAAGATAATGGGGATGGGTATTTGGGGTTGATTGTTGATAATTGAATATGATAAATGTATTATTGTGGGTTGAAAACCCTATATGCTCACCAAGCTCCCAAGCCTGACCCACTCAGTTTTCTTTGTATCACAGGTATCAATACGAAGACATATTTCATTGAGAGAATAAAGGAGATGTAAATCATTAGTGTAAATAAATGTAAGTTCTGTTTATGCTTATGTGTCTGTATCGGAACATGACATCCCGAGATTTTGTTATATAATGAAAATACTTTTCTTTAAGAAATGCTTTGATGAATTCTTATCATATTTATTTTATTTTGGGGACAAATTCCGCAACAATTTTCTTTAAACAATTACTCTGATTTTAAAAACAAAGCATAAGCAAATCGGTCTTTTCTAGCCATGAAATTGGGGATGTCACAATTCAGGGGTTCGAACTCACCTGATGTAAGTGGATCCGACGAAGGTGTCGGTTGGGTGCTCGGTGTCAAGTAAAGACTTGAACACACTTAGTGACCTATTAACATATGATAACATATGTTGACATACAATTAGTACATATAATACTAATTAAACACGTATACGCATCCTAAAGTGCGGAAAACACTTTGGTTAAGTGCTTGGAGTGTCCCGGGTAACGTTTAAGGGTGTGTATGGCTTAAATAGGGAGTTTACTCTCCAAGAGTAAACTCTTTGTAGAGTTCATGGCCCTGGGACTAACTCCCATGAGTTTACGGCCATAAACTCAAGGTGAGGATGTTCTAGGATGCCAAAGTGTCTTATATCCCTTGTAGAATTATGCTAAGTCCAAATATAAGGCACTTGTGTGGATTTAGGGCAACAAAGGGACCATTTGAGGAGTTTACGGCCCTAAACCAGGAGTTTACAGCCGTAAGCTCCTATGTGTATACTTTTGGTGTTTTAAGGACTTAAATGATACAGAATAAAATCCTATGCATTTTCCAAGTCAAATGGGGAGTTTAGGGCATCATTTGGGCACCTTATAGGAGTTTAGGGTCCATGGACCTTTCCTAGGGGGGTTTACAGTCGTAAACTCCCATTTCCTTGGTTACTTTAATGTTTAAATCATTTACATCAATGGGATTTGCTTCTAGACATTTTTCCAAGGCCATAGGAGGTGTTTGGGGCATTTCTAACACTTGAACTCGAGTTTACTCCCCATGAAGAGGAGTTTACGGCCCAAGCAAGTTCTTGGGCAGTAAACTCAAGTTTACTCCCCAAAAGTCTAGTTCAAGGTGTTCTAAGTCCGAATGTGCAACTCTACAAGTCATATCTAAGCCTTAGGGGCAATTTCGAGGGGTTTTGGGGCTTAAAAACCCCATTTAGGGGTGTTCACGGTCCAAGAGTGTTCTTGGGCTGTAAACACCTACTCTTGCCCCTATTGGATTCCTTAAACACGAATTTGCATGTTAGTTAAGTTATACAACAAGTTAGGGTAGATGGCTTACTCGTTTGGGGCTTGAAACGGGCGTTTTTGGCGCGAAAATAAGTTGTAGAGAGAGAATGTAGAGAGAGGGTGAGAAGGGTGGAAATGAAGTCCACTCCCCTTTATATAGGGGTTTGAGTTGGGGCTCAGTGGAAATCTACCCGATACTGCCGTTAAACGGGGCTTTTGGTCGCACCCAATTTAGTGGTCGTATTTTTCACTTGGTTGAAACTAAAATTTTCCAAGGGATAATGTGAGTGTTTCTAATTTGTTTCAACCCTTACTAAGTCATTTATAAAAGTCCCAAATTAATTAGCCAGTCTAAAAGTTAACGGACAGTTAAATAAAACGAGGCTTAATAACGGAAAAAGGGGTTAAAAATGACGGAATAAATTTCGGGTTGTCACAGCATCCCCTCGTTAGAGGGAATTTCGTCCCGAAATTCAGTTTTAGGCAAGGAAGTAGGTATGAATGACCAAGTAGAGGTAGGAGGGTACTTCCTATTTGGTTTGTCCTCGCACTCCCAAGTGAACTCTGGCCTGTGTTTTTCATTCCAATAATTCTTCACCTACGGGATGCCGATTTCGTCTTGTGCAGTAGTGATTTCCTACAGGTTCGTCTATGAAGTTAGGGTTCCCAGTGGTTTCTATAGAGATGAGTGGGATACAAAGAGTGACGTCGGGCACGTACTAATCAAGTCTAGAAACTTGTGGGATTTCCGAAAGTATTAGTGGTCTGATGAGGGTTGGACCAATCTCCGTAAAGGATCTCGGATGGTCCAAAGCTCTCGGAAGGGTACAACTTTTCAGTACTTAGAACATAGTGTACTTCTATAGCAAGATCATCACTGGTGTGATCTCCATTCCGAAGTTCCTAACGTTCTCTCTCATACTGGAAGTGTAGTCCTTCAGGTTGGTTCTTAGGAAGCTCGGGTTGTCCTTGGTTTCGCATTTCCTGTCAATCGGCTTTTAGAGACTTTCTAGATCATCGGATGGGTTGTATGTCTACGGTATCTTTTTGTTGTAGAGTGGCTATCTCAATCTTGTGCAAAATGAACATGCACTAATGAATCTTGAGATATTCCTAACGGAAACTCTCAGGGTCGGGGAGATATGGTTTCACCAGACGAGCGTTGGACTATCTCAGGAGGTGGTTCTACTATTTCTGCGTGAGATAGTATTCATGGAACACCTGATAGTCCAATGAATCTTGTAAGACATGTTCTAATCTACAAGGCTTTGGTTTATTTTAGTGTGGAAAGCGGGTGCTCTTGCATAACCCATCGACTAACACCTAGACTGGTGTCAAATCTATAATCTCTACGGGATCTGGGTTATAAGGCTTAATGCAACTACTTCCATATTTTGACCAAGTATTCTTGGCTGCGGAGGTTATCCTGTGGTTCTCGGTATTCTAGTGTTCACTTCGGAGAATGTAGTCTATCGTCTACATGGTGACGGTGACTTCCACCATGTGATGGGGCGGAGGATCCTAGGCACTACTTGTCTGTAACGGGGTGGACGAAGTGCCTGAGTAATGCGAACATCTTTGGCAACTACTCTTCCGAAGGCTCTGAGTTTCCTCGGTCTAGGTTAAATCTAGTGAGTATGGGGTTCCATCACTCGGAACTTTAATCTCCTCATCCACTCTTCTCAGAGTTTAATTCACCGCAGCTCTCGGATTTCCGGGATATTCGTTGCGATGCTTAATTCAGGGGATTAAGCGTGAATGGATGGTCGTAGTCAATGTCCTTGACACTTACGACTCAGATTTCTTTACCAACCGAGGGTGTTAGCTACGATGTTGGCTTAACCGGGATGACAACAATTTCGGATTTGTGGTCATTATAGTGGCTCAACTCATAGTGGTTCTCTTGACTCTAGCTCCTATTCTATGGAACATGATGAAGGGTCTTTCTGGGAAATCTACGAGGTATGCTTCGGGTGGTTATCGTCTTCTGGAATACCTACAATGTCTTTCGCTTCTATTTCTATCCGTCTAAGGAGGGTTGGGTAACAGCGCACGGTACATTCTCCTGGGTACTTCGGAAGGTTTAAAATAAGAGTGATGACTGGCGGATCATATTAGTCTTTAGTACTTTTATTATGTTTAGGTTCGGAAGAACCTTTATTTGCTGAAATGGCTACGGAGAAAGTTCTTTTTATACAACACTAGGGATTTACACATGGTTGCACTATGTCAAACCATGATTAATAGAGTCGTCGAAGTTGGCACACTTTGACATGATACAGTAGGAGGGTCGATAGAGTCATGTGCCGAACGAGCACAGAAGTTCTAGGCGTCTCAGGTTTCGTCCCGTGTATCACTGTCGCGGATACTTGCACCGATAGAGTCGACGCAGAACTATAGAGGGTCCTGAATGTTTGTGAGTGGAGTACCTTTTCATGAATGGATTCTCACGAGGCATTTCTATAATTGCCTAACATATACTAGTCATGTATAATTAAGGTGGGGAGGACTGTTGACTGAGCGACTCCGCCTTAAATCCACAACCAAACGAGGAACAAGAAATGAGGCGGCATTCACTCACTCTAGGTCTATCCATCTCAATTATACATGGACGTAACGTATATACTTAGCCATTATAGTTTTACCTAATGAAAATTTTAAATTTTATAACCGTGCTGCGACTTTTGCCTTAATGGGGGAAATAATTACATTTAGAATTAGCCTTTTAATTTTTTCGGTTAGTTATCTGAGATTGAGAGACGTACCAAAATCTACCGAGTTCCTTGATGCTTCTCCCTAAGCATTAGGTTCAGGCTCCTCCTGAGTCTTTGTTGTTTCCTTCAGTTTCGATAGTTCTTCTTGAAGTGTCCATCCTTACCACATAGGCGGCAAACTGGGTTTTCTACCACATTGATGGTTGATGTAATAAACTCAACCAGGATTCTGCAGACGCGAGTAGCATGGCCCTTCATATTGCACCTAGGACAAAAAGAGTTTTCGACAGCTATCATGATGGTGGCAACTGCTCTTGCTGTAGTTGGGAAGGTTTCCTAGGTATGGTCTTCTGGAGGTCAGGATCGGAGGGCTGGCATGGGTATTGACTGTCTCAGCTCGTTGACCTTTGAAAGGTCCTTGAGCCGAGTGCTTCCCTCCCCGATCTTGAGTATTCTCTTTAGTGAAGTTGGTTGTGGTTCTTGGGTGGCTGCGTACACAGAGGTTGGTTGCTGCTGTCCACCACTAGGATCGGAATTCCCGATAGGGCTCTTGCTAACCTTGGCATTGTTAGAAATCAGCTGAGCCAGGACAGCTGCAACGGCTGCCGAGGCTGCAATCTAGAAGGTAGCTTCATCGAGTAGGAGAGTAGGTTTCTTGCTAGTGGATTGGTTACGCTTGCTCGGAGGCATGGTTTTTCCTATACGGAAAGGAACTCAAGCGGATGAGAGACGATGGTTAACCCTGGACATATCTATCCTTACTATGTTAGGCCTAAATTTTTCCCGTGCCTCGGATATTGGTTGTCTGAGTGTCGACCTACATCCCTATGATGTAGTCTAGGTATTCAAGGTAAGAGTATGAGTATCATAAAAAGCCATAAGATAGGAGTCGTTCCTACTATGTTACCTTTATACTGGGAAAGGTTTCACTCTGCGGCCTGGAAAGATTTGAGAACAGTTCGGAACGAACACCGCGGGAAGAGAGGCTCATGAAGGCTTATGGCCAAACACTCTCAATAGAGGTGTGGGGATCCGCTCTAATTGTGTAACTAGCAACGGGAAAAGGCGATTTTACCTAACACATAGCGTGAGTAGTGTAACCACCAACTCACTAAATTGCATTATTTTATGGGTGTATTAGCGTGACGAACACGAGGAAAAGACACTTCTCGGGTTCCATGTACTGGCTCCCTCTGTCTACCTAGTATCTTTGACTGGAATCGGTGTTGGTTTCCTTCGGGTAGTTACCTAGGGTTCTTTCCTCGTGAAGACATATTGAATTTCTACTCCGCCTTACTTCTGAATCCGACTCTGGGTGTCATCTCTTCATGATGGATGACTGGAAATCTCGGAAGTTTAGGCGAATTTCTCACCAATGTCCCTAAGAAGATATAGGCACTCGGTGATTTCAATAGTCTCGACCTAGTTCATTTATTTCCGAACTGGAAATCTTCTCAATGAACCACTTTTGGGTTTGAATCAACTCTTTTGCCAAGTCCTAAAGTGGATATGGTTTTCTACAGGGTTCGTGCGAGAATGGAAATGTCTAAAGAATCCTAAGAGATTATTAACCTTTTCACTGGATGATCCATATCGAGTCCTTCTACGATTACACAGGGTATACAAATAATATATAGCTTAGATCCGATAGGCCTTCGAATATGTGATACTACTCGATATCCACATCCTAACGAGGAAAAGGAAGTAGAGAGAAACCACACATTCTGAGCCTATGGGATCCTTATTATATATAACCTTGGGAGTATACTCTCTGTAATTGTAGGTATATCAATAAGGATCTTTTTAGTTCTTCACACAAGGTTGTCTATGGATCCTAAAATACCCCTATGGTATTTTAATTTCTTTTTTGTTTCTTATCTTCTAAATTTGATTCTGGGATTAATGTGAGTCTTTTAGTATTCCAAAATACTCTCATTGTATTTTAAACTTTATGTTTGGCTCTAGCATTCCTAGTTGGTAAGTTTCAGACCTGTTGCAACACCACTATCACTCCCAAGCACACGTTCATCGCATCTCGAATAAATGTAGTTGATCAGGTTACATTTATTCAAGCTTACGATTACATAACTGCCCAGGTTTGACGGTAATACTCAACACCCGAAGACTTTTATTCTTGTTCTTCTTGTGATACTTGTGTTCGAGTGTTTAGATTCTGGATATTCTTATAATTTGGTAAAATATGGTTATATTTTAAAGTATAATTCTTCGTCAGAGTGTTTTATCCCTAAGTATTTGTAGGCTATATATCTTTTATGAATTGATATACTTAGCTCACTATAAACAATGCTCTGATACCAATCTGTCACACCCCAAAACCGGAACGACGGAAACGTTCTGGGGTGGATGACGTCATGTCAAGTATCACAACATATGCAGTATAGTAATCAAAGTACAATAACCATTGCATTAATAGTAATAGTTTTACATGGTTTACATTACATAGAACGTCAAAGTAATACAAGTAATAGTATAAGTGCAACTTGGTACTAAACGGTCTTCATTAAAAGCTCCGGGGATGTACATCTCTATTGCTGACCTGAGAATACAAGTTATTTGAAAGCGAGTATCAGAATTTTTACAAATGCTGGTGAGCTCATAAGTATTTAGTGTCATTTTATCCAAATAACTTTATATAAGTAGTAGTAGTTTAGAATCAAGGGTGCATTAGAGTCCTTTCCAGAAAATCCTATATTTTCTTAAATAAAAGTAGTCTTCTACCAAGACCCGTCAGAGTTATGTTGTAAAAAGTAGTTTTCCCTTAAACAATATCATTATCAAAATACGGGATTTGATTTTAAAGAAAGTAGGAGAATATCAGGGAAAATCACATATGCCTCAGCAGTAAAGACTGC
The DNA here is from genome assembly GCF_002870075.4 of Lactuca sativa. Classification (NCBI taxonomy): domain Eukaryota; kingdom Viridiplantae; phylum Streptophyta; class Magnoliopsida; order Asterales; family Asteraceae; genus Lactuca; species Lactuca sativa. Next base: position 111,432,446 of record NC_056627.2, on the reverse strand, counting down.
TGACTAAGGCAAAAGGAATCATGGACTCCAGGAGAGTATCGAATGAATGACACGCCTGGCTCAGTCTAACAAAAGGAGACACAGACCCCAGACTGTATCAAATGAAAGATACAGCTACCAAGGTCTAAAACAGTGAATACGGACCCTAGATAGTATCAAATGAAAGATACTGCTAGCACGGTCTAAAATAGTGAATACAATGTTAAAACCCGTTACCTTAAGGCCATGAATTATAAGGCAACCCCGAGATACTCGTAACCATACTGATAGACACTAGAGAACTTGACGCCCTGCAAGCTTCGGTGTAAGTATGACATTTTTCATCCCTTGGCTTGGTAGGCCGTGGACTGTAGCTAGCAGTTTCAGGGTGCGGGGTGTCAATCCTGTATAGATCTATACACACAATGTCCGCTCTCGCTATAAGAGACTCTGGTTACCAACTTGACAACGGAGAAGGCCGTGTACTGAAGATGTATCTCGTATAGTGAGATCTGATATAAAATACCGGACTAACGATAGACACTCACAACCAAACTGACTAATGTAAACCTGTATGTCTATGCTTGTATACATAATATATAACTAATTATCAAATGACCTTCGGACGGACATCCGATCCTACCAGACCACATCTCAATAAAGAAAACGAAATAGGACGAACTAGCCTTCCTAAGTCCTTTAAATATTATTTATATAGCTTATACAAGTACAGTCATACCTTTAACTAAGTAGAAGCATTTAACGAAGTTTAAGTGGTTAACAAGTAGAAGCGTATTGTGAAGTAGAAGCATATTGTGAAGTATAAGCACATTGTGAAGTATAAGTGTATCGTGAAGTATAAGCGTATCGTGAAGTAGGAGCGTTAACAAAGTAGAAGTGCTAATAAGGTATAAGTGTTTACGAAGCAATAGCATTAATGAAGTAGGAGTGGTTTGTGAAGTAGTAGCAGTAATAAAGTAGGAGCGTTTGCGAAGTAGTTGTATTAACAAAGTAGAAGCGTTTACGAAGTAGTAGTATTAACAAAGTAGAAGCGTTTAACAAGTATAAGCGTATCATGAAGTAGAAGTGTATCACGAAGTAAAAGTGTATCACAAAGTAAGAGTGTATTACGATGTAAAAGTGTTATCAAAGTAGTATTATTTAGCCAAGTCGGAGCAGTAACTATGTGGAAGCATAATGAAGCAGTAGTTTCTTAACAAGTAGAAGTATAAAAACGTGGAAGACAACTTTGATGAAAAACTTTGGAAAACCTTTACACTTAAGAAAATCACGACTTAGTATTCTTTAGTAAAATAAGTTTTAAAACCTTTAGAAATCCTTTGAAAACCTTTCATAAACAAGTTTTAAATGAAACTTTGATAAAACATTCAGTGCGAAAGTCAATTTGAGGAAAGCTTTGAACAAGTAAATACGTTTTAGAGAACCATTTACAGTATCATACTTGGTAAAACAGTTAACAGTGTAATAAATCCTTATGCATGCGGGTTATCAATCACATGTGATTGATATGATAACTGGCATGTTTAACTTGTATTCCCCCCATAAAAACATGTAAAAACATTTAAAAGGTTCATTCAGGGGTATGAACTCACCTGATGTAAGTGGATCCGACGAAGGTGCCAGTTGGGTGCTCGGTGTCAAGTAAAGTCTTGAACACACTTAGTGACCTATTAACATATGATAACATATGTTGACATACAATTAGTACATATAATACTAATTAAACACGTATACGCATCCTAAAGTGCGGAAAACACTTTGGTTAAGTGCTTGGAGTGTCCCGGGTAACGTTTAAGGGTGTGTATGGCTTAAATAGGGAGTTTACACTCCAAGAGTAAACTCTTTTTAGAGTTCACGGCCCTGGACTAACTCCCATGAGTTTACGGCCGTAAACTCATGGTGAGGATGTTCTACGATGCCAAAGTGTCTTATATCCCTTGTAGAATTATGCTAAGTCCAAATATAAGGCACTTGTGTGGATTTAGGGCAACAAAGGGACCATTTGAGGAGTTTATGACCCTAAACAAGGAGATTACGGCCGTAAGCTCCTATGTGTATACTTTTGGTGTTTTAAGGACTTAAATGATAGAGAATAAAATCCTATGCATTTTTCCAAGTCAAATGGGGAGTTTAGGGCATCATTTGGGCACCTTATAGGAGTTTACGGCCCATGGACCTTTCCTAGACATTTTTCCAAGGCCATAGGTGGTGTTTGGGGCATTTTTAACACTTGAACTCGAGTTTACTCCACATGAAGAGGAGTTTACGGCCCAAACAAGTTCTTGGGCAGTAAACTCAAGTTTACTCCCCAAAAGTCTAGTTCAAGGTGTTGTAAGTCCAAATGTGCAAGTCTACAAGTCATATCTAAGCCTTAGGGGCATTTTGGAGGGGTTTTGGGGCTTAAAAACCCCATTTAGGGGTGTTCACGGTCCAAGAGTGTTCTTGAGCCGTAAACACCTATCCTTGCTCCTATTTGATTCCTTAAACACGAATTTTCATGTTAGTTAAGATATACAACAAGTTAGGGTAGATGGCTTACTCGTTTGGGGCTCGAAACAGGCATTTTTAGCGTGAAAATAAGTTGTAGAGAGAGGGTGAAAAGGGTGGAAATAAAGTCCACTCCCCCTTATATAGGGGTTTGAGTTGGGGCTCAATGGAAATCTACCCGATACTGCTGTTAAACGGGGCTTTTGGTCGCACCCGATTTAGTGGTCGTATTTTGACTTGGTTGAAACTAAAATTTTCCAAGGGATAATAAGGGTGTTTCTAATTTGTTTCAACCCTTACTAAGTCATTGATAAAAGTCCCAAATTAATTAGCCAGTCCAAAAGTTAACAGACAGTTAAATAAAACGAGGCTTAATAACGGAAAAAGGGGTTAAAAATGACGGAATAAATTTCGGGTTGTCACATATCCATCCCTCTCAGGGATTCACTTGCCACATTTTCAAGTTTCAAAGCGTCGAGCTGAGCCTCCTTAATTTGTGTGGACAAGTTTGAATGGATAACCATAGTCAATGATTTGACTCTACGACCAGAGTATTCTTTCCGACTTAGGGCGCCAGCTACTACGTTGGCCTTGCTGGGATGATAACGAATTTCTCATTCATAATCACTGAGTAGCTCGACCCACCATCATTGTCTCATGTTGAGCTCCTTCTGGTCGAATATATGTTGTAGGATTTTGTGGTCTGTAAATATAGTGCTCTTCGTACCGTATAGGTAGTGTCTCCAGATCTTCAGAGCAAACACAACTGGTCCTAACTCAAGATCATGCATGGTGTAGTTGACCTCGTGTGTCTTCAGCTGTCTTGAGGCGTAGGCAATGACCTTATCTCGTTCCATTAGAACACAATCGAGCCCTTGTTTGGATGCGTCGTAGTAGACCACGAAGTCTTCCATTCCTTCTGGGAGTGATAGTATCGGTGCGGTGCATAAGGCTCGCTTCAGCGTTTGGAATGCTTTCTCCTGCTTCTCTTCCCAGTCAAAGGCCACACCCTTCTGGGTCAAAGTCGTAAGAGGTTTCGCAATTCGAGAGAAGTTTTGAATGAACCTACGATAGTAGCCAGCGAGGCCTAGAAATTGACGAATTTCTATAGGCGTCTTCGGTGCTGACCAGTTCTCAATAGCTTTAATTTTGGAAGTGTCCACGTGAATTCCTTCTACACTAACAACGTGACCCAGAAATTCGACTCTTCGGATCCAAAACTCGCATATCGAGAACTTCGCGTAGAGATTCTTTGATCGTAATGTTTCCAAGATCTGACGTAGACGCTTACTATGCTCTTCCTTACTATGAGAGTGGATAACTATGTCATCAATGAAGACAATGACAAAATGATCCATGTAAGGACGGCACACCCGATTCATTAAGTCCATGAATACTGCAGGCGAATTGGTCAATCAAAATGGCATCACTAGAAAGTCGTAATTTCCATAACGAGTTCGGAAGGCTATCTTCGGGACATCCTCCTCAAGCACTCGTAACTGGTGATACCCGGATCTTAGATAAATCTTCGAAAAGTAATTTGCCCCTTGTAGTTGGTCGAATAAATCATCTATGCGAGGAAGAGGGTAACAATTTTTTACCGTAAGCTTGTTGCTTTCCCTGTAGTCGATGCACATACAAAACGATTCGTATTTCTTTTTGACGAACAAGACCGGAGCTCCCCAGGGTGAGAAGCTTGGTCTTATAAAACCCTTGCTGAGTAGTTTTTTAAGTTGACCGGACATTTCTTGCATCCCTTCAGGTGCTAGACGATAGGGCAATTTGGCTACTGGGGTAGCCCCTGGAACTAAGTCGATTCTGAACTCGACATGACATTGTGGAGGTAATCCTGGTAGTTCTTCTAGAAAGATGTTAGGAAAATCACGTACTACTTGGATGTTCTTAATGTCCTTCATCTCTTGGCTCACATTGACAACATGAGAAAGGAATGTGCGACATTCCTTTCGCAAGTATTTCTGGGCTTGAATACTCGAGATGATACGAAGGTTCATGCCGGGTTTGTCGCCATAGGCTACTAGAGTTTCGCCAGACGGCAGATGAACACGAACAACCTTTTCATAACACATGATTTCGGCACGATGCAGGCTCAACCAATCCATGCTGATAATGACGTCGAAGTTTTTAATTGAGACCGGCGTGAGGTCGATTGAAAATGAATGGCTATCTAGAGTTAGAGTACATCCTACGTGTATACTACTAGTGCTCTCAGTCTTTCCGTTAGCCATTTCAATAGTGAACGGTTCTTTAAGTGCTCGTGATTTTTACTTAAATGAGTTAGCAAATTTTTGGTTCACGAAACTCCTCTCCGCTCCACTATCAAATAGTATGCATGCATAAGAGTTATCGAGGAGAAACGTACCAGTGACAACTGTGGGTTCGACAACTGCTTCCTCGTGGCCTATAGCTAAAACTCTTCCCACTCGACCGACATTCCCTGCCTTTGGGCAGTTCCTTTTGTAGTGCCCCACCTCGCCACAACCGTAGCAAGCCTGGCGCACACCAGCGCCGGGGACTTGGTTAATTGGCCTTGCTGGAGATTTGCAAAAACTGGTAGTGTGCCCCTTCATGTTGCAGTTAGAACACTACATTTCCCGGCAAGCTTCAGTGTGGTGGAAGTTACATGTGTTGCACTTCGGCAAACTCCCAGCGTACTGCTTTACCGGAGCAGCAGCGGCAGGTGCCATCGCAGCATGAACCGCCACGACCTGCTGCTTTTTGGCAGCTTTTTGTGCAGCTTTCTTCTTCTTCTTGTCATCCCAAAACTTCCGCTTATTATCAGCAGCTTTGGAGGGCTCTGAGATGGCTTGGGTTGTTGTCGTTGACGGGGTACGGACCCCATGGTAAATGTGCCGTTGCGCCAACCGCTTGGTACTATCGAATGTAGTGGGGTTTGAAGCAAGACATTCCCTTGGAATGGAGGCACGAATCCCTAGATGTACCTCTCTATTTTCTTCCCCTCCGTGTGAGCCATGTTGGGACATAGGGCCACCAGCTCGCAGAATTTGGCGGTATAGGAAACTATGTCAGAGCCCTTCATGGTTAGGCTCCATAGCTGTTCTAGTTTCTGGATTTCTCCCCTCGGTCAGTATTTTTCAATCATGAGCTCTCTCAGAGCTTCCCAGCACATAGAATTTTCCACTATTAGAGTTAGTGACTTGACATGGCTATTCCACCACATTAGGGCTTTTTCCTCGATGGTGCAAGCAACAAATTTGACTTTGCTCTCTTCTGGGCATGAGCAGATCTCGAAAAACGACTCTGTCTTCTCAAACCATTGCAAGAAGGCAATGACTCTGCCAGTCCCTTTAAAGGACTTTGGCTTGCAATTGGTGAAGTCCTTGTAGGAGCACTCTCTCGAGTGCACGGGGCCTCACCTTGAGTAGAATGAATAGGTGTTCCACCTCCATTGGTATTGGTAGAGTGATATTGATCCATGGCTATTGCCACAGCCGCAGCTACTGTAGCATTTAAAGCTGCCATATCGATTTGTGAAGGAGGTGGTGGTGGTATTGGAGTTACCCGAGGATCGCGTCTCGTTGATCGGCGCGGAGGCATATTTTAACTAAAAGTTTACAAGGATGAAGATACTGGTAAGAATTTAGTAGAGAGAAATGATGAGAGTGACTCATGGACTAAGTCTCCATAGCCCAAAAACACAATTGAATAGTATCATTCAATGTAGATCTTGTACTAGAAAGATGATAGCATTTGGATAATAATTTCCATGTGATTAGATATCTGTCAATAATACTGGTATTACAGATCTAACAAGTTCGGGAAAATGACCTAGAAGTAGGTCTTACATCAGACCAATATAGGAAAATTTTGGCAGAGCTACCACCTAACAAGACTTAACAGATTCAAAGTCTTACATAGATAGGAAATTAAACTAGAGTTTTACATAGACTAAGTTATATCCAAAAGAGAAAGTTGAGTAGGCTCCATCTGTTCAAGTTTGTTGCCCACAAGGGTGTGGGACCTTGAAATGCTGGATGAGGGTTAGCAGTAGGGATTTGAGTTACTGGGGGTAGGTTGTTGACTTCGGGTTCGGAGTCAGAATCCTCCGAGTAGTGAGCAACTGGGGGTAGGTTGTTGACTTTGGGTTCGGAGTCAGAATCCTCTGAGAAGTTCTCTGCGAAGTCATCATCCAGAGGGATTGGATGATTCTCTTCTGGCTCTGCTTCAAGCCATCTAGCGTTGTCTTGGTTTGGGAAGTACGGGTCGTCGAGTGAATGGAATCCAACCATGATATCTACGCGAGAAAAAGGGGTATAAGAATCTTAAATCTAAATAAATGTATTACCGAAGATAATTATCAGATGATCCTTACTAGTTCTCAAATAAGTAATTATAGTAACACAAAATACTCCTATAGTATTTTAGGTTTATGTTCTGTTCTAATGTTTTCATTGTAGTAGGGTTGGTAAGTTTTTAGACTTGTTGCCGCATCACAACCATTCTCGGGCATATGCGAAGCACTTCTCGGACCAACATAGTTGATCAGGCTATGTTATTCCCAGAAATGACCATACATCCCCGAGCCTACTTTGATGTTCAACAATCGTAATACTTTTGTTCTGCCCTAGTGACACTGATTTTAGTATGAATGCAGGTACATATACTTGGTTAAATATTTTATTATTTAAAAGTATAAACTCTTGCTCAGAGTATTTTAATCGCATTGTGTTTATAGTTTGTGTATCTTTTATGGGTTGATATACTCGATTCACTATAAACAATGCTCTGATACCAATCTGTCACACCCCAAAACCGGAACGGCGGAAACGTCATGTACAGTATCATAACAATGCAATGTAGTAAATAAGCAACAACATCATCCATTGCATTAATAGTATAATTTGATACAATTGTGTTTTGTATTAGTAGTAAGACACCCAAAATGAATAATCACAATAAAAGACGAGTCTTGAACGTTCTCCGTCTTCTCAAAACCTGGTATCGGTACCTGTCTACTGATTACCTAAGAATACAAGTTATTTTGAAAGAGTTGATCAGCTTTAAAGCTGGTGAGTTCATAAGCATTTTAGTGTCATTGTTTGTATGAAAACGTTAGTAAGTGTTTGATGTATAAGTTTGTAAATGTTTGTAGTAACCGTTTGTATTACCAAGAAAATCCTATATCTTCTACTAAACGTAGCCTTCTACCAAGGCATCAAATGTTCTGTATGTTTGTTTCTTGTAAGAGTGTATTTCTTCAATTGTGACTATCATTAACCAAAATTATAGTTTTTACGTTATTGCTTATGTGAGAAGATCACAATGTGAATGCAATGGGAAAATAATAAAGTATTGTAGTGTTGTATTATAATAACTACTGCTGTACTAGCTACCTTAAACCAGTTGTTAATTAAGGTATAATGTGATATGATTTCACCATACTATCACCTAAAAACACGACGATGAAAGACGTCGGAAGAAATGACATTTGGCACCCGTAGACTTGCAAGTCCCATTGTAGCGAACAACAAGGTGTAGGATAGTCAATCTAGTATAGATCCATACACAAATTCACGCTCTCCCTCCAGGAGACTCTAGATACAAAACGAGCCATGGCAGGTGCTGCCATGCCCCGAAACCGTGGCACACATTTATGTTATAGTATTCTTGTATATGTATTTTATGTAGTAGTGTAATGTATGTTCTCTCTGTCTAGTATGTAGTATGTTCTCTTCGTTTCTCATCATATTATGTTCTCTTGTATAGTGTATAGTATGTATCTGTTTCTCGTTATAGTATTCTCTATCTATTTCTCGTTATAGTATTATCTATCTGTTTCTCGTTATAGTATGTATTGACTCATGTATGAACTGAGTCCTTGTATGTTTCGTTGTACTAGAAATAATGAGTAGTCACTTCCTAAACTATACCTATTATAGTTTACTAGTAATTTCTGTGGTTTGAATGAATGAAGCTATGCCTTTGCTACCCAAAGGTACTGAACTAATTGATGGTACTTTTATATCTATATATGGTTACATAATATATAACTGATATTTAAACGACATTCAAACAAATAACCTATACTCTCAGGGCACATCCAAACAAGGAAAAGGAAATAAAGCGAGTTATCGGTCCTAAGTCGTTTAAACATTACTTATATAACTATACATATATAGACATACATTTGACAATTTGTAAGTTTAAAAAATAAGTTTTGTAAAACATTTTGAAGAGTTTAATAATAAATATTGATGACTTGGTGTCAATTTATAAAATGATTTTCAAGGCAGATTGACATATAAGAACAAGTTTGATGAAGAGTTTAGCATGTAAAAGAGTTTGATAAACATTTTGAAGTAGTTTGTTTGGTAAAACAGTTAAAAGTATAGTAAATCAATTTGTTTGATAGTTATTAATCAAATGTGATTGATATAATAACTATAATGTTTCTACTTGTATTCCCCCCATAAAAGCATTTAAAATCATTTAAAAGGTAGATTAAGGGGTATGAACTCACATGTAGTGAGAGGTTTGGGTGAGCGAGTGGTATATGATGCTAAGTACCAAGTGAAGACTTGAGCACACACACAGATCCTATTTATCATATAATGACATGTATGTATATGTAATTAGTGTCTAAACAACTAATTAAGAAGGGTAACACCCTTAAAGATTAAGAAACTCTAAGATTTTAAGGGGTACAATCACATATGATTGCATAACTAGGGTGTATGTCCACCCTATTGAGTTTACGGTCCATGTGGCATGACCGTAAGAGTTTACAGTCAAAGTGGTTTGTAGTCCAATGGGTTCAATGACCCATGTGTTTACGGTCTAATGACCTTACGATCATAGGGTTTACGGTCTAAGGAGATACACTAGACCGTAAAAACCTTTTGTTCATGGAAAAGTGACGATTTCAAGGCCAAACACAAGAATCCTAACTAGATATAAGTATAAGAGGATGATACTTACGATTTGAAGGCAAAGAAAGGTGTTTTCGGTCCAAAACCCTAAGGTGTTCTTGAGAATTCTTGAAGATCTAGATTAAATGATGAAATCCATGGATGAATCAAGAGTGAATCATGGATATAGGAAGGATTAACACCCAAAGGAAGGAATCATTTACTTGTTTGAAGATTTGGAAGCAAAAATATTATGATTTTTCAGAGAGAAATCGGCTCCTATGCTTGAAAAGTGAAGAGAATGGCTGAAATGATCAACCATTATATATATATATATATATATATATATATATATATATATATATATATATATATATATATATATATATAGGGAGGAGTTTACGGTCACCCTGACCGTAAACTCAAGGTCTCGACCGTAAACTCCCTTTTGAGGAGGTGTACGGTTGCAACGTAGTTTAGAACTTAAACTGACACTTCCAAATACTGATTCCTTTGATGCACTAGGGTTTGAATACTCAAAATAGACCCTAAACAGTGCTACAAGATAGCAACACGAGTCTAAGTTTGATTGATTTGAACGTTTATACAAGTTAGAAATTTCGGGTTCTCACACACACACACACACACACACACATATATATATATATATATATATATATATATATATATATATATAAAGGAACAATTTTCAATAGATTTGGTTTATTTGATTATTCGTTATTTGTTTTAATTTTTAGTTTTATTTTACTTTCAATTTTGTTGATAACGTGTCACTTGTCGGAGGGTTTTTGTTGTTGTTTAAGTGCATAATTAATTATTCAAAAGTACCCATTGGTATTTGATTGAAGAAATAATAAAATGCACAAAAAGAAAAAAATCACTAAATGACGCACAATGTAAGTGTTGGTACACCTTACGTTCATGGATGAGATTGCGTCTAAGATTTCTTGGAACATCGATTACGCCCGACGTACATTAGGTGTACGCCCAACGTAAAATCATTGAAACAAGTTTATTTGTTCCTCATCTAATTTCTTTTCCTCTTTCACTTTTTTTTTCAAAACACTCTCATTGTATCGTCTTGTACTTCACATAATGTTCTGATTTTTCTTCTTTCTTTCCTAAAATCGACACTAAGGTATGATTTTCTTTAACACTTTTACTTAAATTTGTGGTTTAATTTCAAGTAATTTGCTACATTGTGCGTAAATTGAAATCTAGGGTTTATACCATTCTTGATTTGGGGTCGATTTTTCATGCAATTTGTGCTTGAAAATGCTTAAATGGAATGATTAAGACCCTAAGAACTTAACCTTTGGACTGATTTTGGACTGGACCTTTACAAACACCACAATGATTACGGCATGTAAGCATATGCGTAACGTATGCATGACATACACCCAACATTCGTGAACTGCCCAACTCGATTTTTTCTTGTTAATCTGTTTAAAATATGGTTTTGTGGTGGTTGATTGTGCTAAAAATTTGTAGAATCAAGGCTAGAGGAAATCAAATAACACACCGAAATCCACATCCCAAAGAAATTATTGATCATCAATTTGCAATTTCTGCGAACTATAAATGAAGGAACTCGTGAAAGATATCAAGGAAAGATTAGTTTTGTACTCATCAAGGAGATTGACATCGCACCATCATTCGATTGGGGTTTCACATCTCGAACTAGACTTGACGAACTATCCGGAATTTGTAATACACCCACTTGGACGCGAGTTTTGTGCCTTTGTTTATATGTTGTGGTTGGGAAAGATTGTTCAAGATACATGAACATGTTAATAGGAATTTTTGCTGGAGTTTTATTCTACATTTTCCATTGATTCTAGGAAGACCCCTGATGACAGGACAACCTTTTCCTTTCGAATTTGTGAAGTGAGTAAGGAGTGCAGGGTGATTGAACTTGCCATGAGAATGGGAGTTTATACTTTGGATGAGATGAGGAATGTCTAATTTACAACATTTCTTTTTGATTGTGTTACATGACAACCTACTGATTACAACGAGAATGTATTTTGGGCTGAGATTACCCGGGGAGTGTAAATACCATCAGTTGCTTGAGGAAAAATGATTTCTTCCACCACTTATTGATTTTCACATCACATGATTTCTATATCTCCCACACATCACAAGAATAGTGGGAGGGTGCCATCTTCTAATGTGTTTTTCCTATGGACACTTGTTACACGAGGGAGGCACCTGAACCTTCCAATGGCTTTAGCCACTTATAAGGGGTGAAAGGCCAGGGGATGTTGTGATGATAGCCTAATTTGTGGTGGACATTTCATCACATGTTTGGTTCTATCTTATTTATTATTGACAAGAGATATCACGACGTTGATGGTGTTTTATGACGCGAAGGTGATGAGTTTGCAGCTGATGGAGTCGATGAGGTGACTTATGCATGGTGAAGATGGAATTTTGAGGATACAACTAGATAACAAGGTGCCAGAGGAGGGTGCACCTGAGCCAAAGCCTGAGAGACGAGGGACACATATGCCTGCTCCACAGGGACTCCAACAGGGACCATATCCGGAGATCGATATTGGTTACCTATCTCATCTTATGGATGTTTTTTCTCATCATTTGGATGATTGATTTGATTACATTGAGACTAGGCATAATTGGTTTGAGGGGGCATTGACTGGATTCTTTGCTTCACATATTTATCATCATCCAATTCCCTTTTCTCCACCATATGGACAACGAGGTGAGAGAGCATGGCCATCAGGGACGAAACATCACAACGACGAGGATGATGAAAGACTGAGTTATCCTTTTTATTTTATTTTACTTTTATTTTATTTTTGGTTTATTAGGCTTTGTTTTATTTTTATTTTGGTGTGTATGTAGTTTTTTTAATTTATGATGTTTTATTTATTTGATGAAATTTTGTTTTCCATGTTGATGCTCTTTGATCTTTTAGATTTTTCCAAAATGTTTGCCCTTAGAAAGTTGACAGTCAGTTCAGGCGCTACGACCGACTGGTACTTTATTACAAGAGAAAAAAAGCCATGTGAGAGTTTTGAAGTTTGTAATAGAAATCCATGACTTTTATTAAGTGTGGGGTGCGCATCGATTTCGTGAGCGATTATTTTTCGAATAATGAAGTTTCTTACTACACATTGATTCCTATGACATGGATGAGCTGTTCCCATGCCATGGAGTTTTATTTCAACGTGACTAAGAAGTATTGTCCCAACTGCTACGACATTGATGACACTTTCTTATGCCGTGGGGCAATTTTTCTGTAACGACCCAATTTTCAAGTCCAAAAATTTCTTTTTAATTAACTGACTCATAAAAACATTCATGAGAAAATACTGTGAAATAACATCCTCTTATAAAACAATGTATCGTGTCCAAATACCCAAGTCATAAAATAATAACATGCCAGAGTACAATCCCATAATATCCATAGTGCGGAAAACAAGGAGTTTGTGTATGATGTGCCGCTACCGTGCCAGCTCTATCCCCTTCGCTGGAGAGTTACCTGAAACAAAACTATAAACTATAAGCACGAAGCTTAGTGAGTTCCCCCATCGTACCACATACCATATAATCACATAGCATACATACTGTCGGGCAATTCTAGGGTGCCTAACCTTCCCGGTACAGCCATTTTGGGTGCCGACCTACCCATACGGCCATTCTGGGGTGCCGACCTACCCTTGCGGCCATTTTGGGGTGCCGTCCTACACATGTCAAGCCATTCTGGGGTGCTGACCTACCCGTTGGTCCTAACAACCGACCCTCGGGGACTATTCTACCCCCTACTGCTACTATCACATATATCATAACATAAACATACTATTAAACATATCTGGGGTGTCCGAACTACCCTTCGGTCCTAAAAACCAAACTTGGGGACTATTCCCCTCCTACTACCACTATCACATATAACATATCATGCAAAGTATAAACATATCATCACATACTGTCGGACATATCTGGGGTGTCTGACCTACCCTTCGGTCCTAACAACCGAACTCTACTACTATCACATATAACATATCATGCCAGCATATAACATATCAGGTAGTAGCAAACCAAGATGATATCATAGAGACAATCATCTAATCATACGACTACTACTGGTGGGTCGGCATTGTGGCCGTAGACCCACCGCTACTGGAAGGTAACTCACCTCGAACGAGTAGCTGTTGATAATCTGTGTAGGAAACCTCTATCTGTTGCTGCTCCGGAAATCCTCCGGCTATAATTCCCACAAAACAATCAGTCAGAAACTGATATCTACTCTTGGGGTAAAATGACTATTTTACCCCTAACCAAGTCCAAGTCAAAGTCAACTGCCAGTTGACCCGACTCGCCGAGTTGGGTCATCAACTCGTCAACCAAGTGCAAACCCTCATCAGAGCCTACTCGTCGAGTCCGGGACCCGACTCGACGAGTCCATCACTTAAATCCCGCGTCCCGTCCCGCTTCTACTCGACGAGTTGGTCCATCAACTCGCTGAGTCCTAGGCCAAAATTACAAAACTCTAAAATGAAAATACATACCAAGAACTGGGTGCTACATTTTCATCATGAAAAGAGGCTTCCTTTCTAGACACCACGATGCAGTCGACATTTACCAGATTGTGGCCATGTTATTATTTGTGATGTAGATTTTTCCTCACTCGACGACATGACGTGCTCGACATTTCCCACATCGCCGTCACTATACATTGCATTAATTTTCAAACCTTTTCACCACATTTCAGAAGTCGGTTTTCTTGGACTTATTTTCCGATACATTCAGAAGTAGCTTTCCAGTTTCTAGTCTTCCAACAAATTCTAGAGCAACTTTTCGAAGCCCCCATTCATTTTGATCTCGCCACTACTACCCCAGGGAGTATGTTCCCTTTTCTCCCTCTTTATTTTTATTTTCTTTAATTGTTTAAGTATGCAATGTGGACATTGCATCAATTAAGTGTGGGGTAGGGGGTCGAAAGCTAAAAAAGAAATTTTGAAGATAATTTGACATTGCTAGATTGGAAAATATAATAAAAATAATAATAAATACTTGTAGAAATAGTCTAATTTTGAAAATCTAGTACATTTAAAAAAATGTTACATTGTTGTTTTGAGTTCTAGGTTGCTAGTGCTGTGTGGGATGATCCAATGTGAGTTTCAACGTTTATTTGAGCCAATATATGTTATAGTATTTTTGTGGCTTCCCTATCCTAGTGAAATCAAAGAACAAACACACGACCTTGCCTTGTTGGATGGTCGAAATACATTTAGCATCTTGTACCAGAAATGTATTCAGGAGAGCTTAAGTAGTCATTGCACCTTCGAATAACGCCTCTAACCATTAGGGTTGAAGTTAAGTTCCTTTGCTTAAGCATATGTTTTTTTAGGATTTTCAGTTTTGAGTAAAAAAACTGATAAAAGAAAAAGAAATAGAAAAGAAAAAAAAGTTGCAAAAGTTGGGAATAAGAGTCTACAAAGCTATGAAGATAAAGAAATATCATGAAGAAAAGCTCCAAATTATGAAGACTCAAGAATAAGGTGAAATTTGCCAAGTTATTTGTTGTATTTTTATTTCCTAGGTTATTTTTCCATATGTATGCTTGAGGGTTTAACCAAAAGTACATTGAGGTTAAGAATTTTTTTCTGGGATGGATTCGAAGGGATGTACAAAATGAGGGTTGTTAAAAAGAAATGGGCAAGTGTTTATGAAGATTGTGAGTATTTAGGATTGAGGAAGTTATTAGGAAAATTTAGACACAAATACATGCATTGCAATATTGGAGTAATGAAGGGGCTCAAAATGGATTGTTCTATGTCATGTTTATGCTAGGGTTTTGATTAGATAATATGATAATAAAATCAGTTTTGCTTGGGGGTAAGCAAAAGACTAGTGTGGGGTAATTTGGTAACGTCTATTTTATACATATCTTCATGGCATTTTCTTATTATTTTTACTACGTTTCTATGCTATTTAAAACTAAAAGGTACTTATAATGCTTAAATTTACATTTTACAGGTATAAATTGTTGCCAAAACGGAAAGGAAGCTAAAAGACTGGAGTTAGAGCTGAATTGCAAAAAGAAAAGAAGTGGCTGACAAGGCCCATTACGTCCAACGTAATGGGGGAACGCCATCATTCGTGGCTGGGTGGCTAAATATGAAAAATGACTTTTATTACATTACACCCAATGATATTCACTTACGCCCAGCGTACGGAAGTCGGTTCCGAAACCTATATATTGCGATCTTGGGTGGACCGAAAGAGAGATTACGGATTTTATACTTTCTTGGTTGATAAGAAACACACCTTTTGCCGTTTTGAGGGTCTAGAAGGCGGACGGAAGGCCATTAAGCTGAAAGGAGTGAAAACGTGAAGGATTAGGGAGCGGATTCATGCCAGAGATCATATTGCCATGCTTAGCATTCCATTGTGATTCCATTATGTTTTTACTTTCTGATTTAGGTGTTAAAACCTTTTACTTTGTGTTTATGATTTGATGAATCTTTGAGTTTATGGTTAAATTGCTATTTGGATTGTTTATTCTTATTTAATTTATATTTTCGAGTTTGATTGCAAGATCTGTATGTGTTAAAGATTGTTACTTTGTTACCTATTGCTGAATTAATAGAATTTAGATGATCATTATGTATGTGTTAATTTGAATCATAGTTGATCATGACCATTAGTACTTATGACTAGTGTTGGACCAAAATCTAGAATAAGGAAATAAAGTAATGAATTTTAATGTGTGTGCATTAGTAGATAACCATTCTATGAATGATTTAACTTCTATAACCACTATGGTAAGATAAGATCAAATATTTCTTAATACAAATTAAGTACTGATTTTCATGATTATTTGTTCACTTGATCAATGAATTAATAGTTGTGTTAAAATCAACAGATTAGTAGTTTGACCATGATGCTAGTCATATTAGGAATCGGTGAATAATGAATAAATAACCATTGTATTAGTAGTTAACAATTATTTTGAGATGTAATTTGTCTAAACCAAAGTACCTAAAGAGATTTGTCTTCGGTTAGTTTATTAGATTTGCAGTTTATTTGGTTATTTGAGATTTATTTAATAAACCCTTTTTTACTATTTTTTGTGTGATTTGTGTAACCCATAATCAAGAATTCCAAATTAATTCACCCTCGTCTCCCTTGTGTTAGACACCTGGTCTTACCACAACTATACTATTGCACGATTAAGTACATTGCCTACTATGTTTATTAGCTCGGTTGAGATAGAATCAGTTTATGAATTTAAAACTTGAGAAATTAAAAAATATATATGAAAACACACATCAAAGAGTTGTGTTAGAAGTTTTGCATCAGCTTCATCCAATAGAGACGATTCCAACCGTAGACACACTACTTACCGATAAAGTGTAAGAGAATTTAACAGAGCCTATTTTAAATGAATTAACGAAATTGGCCAAAGAAATCTGATGAGAGATGACCCCATGATCATAGCGGCGTTTACTTATGGGCTCCTAGAGGGTGATCTATTTCGAACACTGGTGGGGAGAGATTGGGTGAACGCAGAAGAAATGATATGTAAGGTCAACAGTTTTTAAGGCAAGAAGCAAAGAGCGCATACAAAGTAAGAATGGAAGGGAAAATAGTAGCTCAAGGTGGTGGATGAGATAACCAAACTAGACAACATCAAGGGTCGGGTGCTGATAATCAATCCCAAAGATTTTTAAATAAAAGATTGGCTCAGAAGGTTCAAAGCAGACGTCGAGACCGTTTCAACCATATCGGCAGGAGACATATAACACATATGCTAGCAGGAGCCTGTACAAAGGAAACATGGAAAGATCTAAAAATAACCCCAGACCCTAATAAGTATTATGATTTCCATAAAAAGTTGGGTCATGCTATGTAAGACTGTGAGGGAGTAAAAACAGAAAGAGAGAAAGGTCAGACATTTTAGATTGGGGAATTATGAGCACCCAAGAAAGAAGAACCCCAAACTTATGACGCTGAAATCGCCATGATACAAGGTGAAAGGGGACTTGATAATAAGCCAATAAAGAAGCAAAAGATGATCAATATCCATTTCAACCATCATGACTCAATACCTTTCTATCCTCAGGGAACCGATCCATTGATAATTATAATAACAGTAAGGAAAACATTGATACGAAGGATACATGTAGATAACGAGAGTTCCGTTAACATCATACAAACACTGCTTGAAAAGTTTTCCTATTGAGGTTCAAAATACATCTGGACAGACAAATCAACTGTAGTAGGATTCGTCGGACAATCTGTATGGCCAAGGGCAAGATCTCGTTATCTTTTACAATGGAAGATTATAGAGGTAGCATTCGGAAAACCATCTTGGTAGAATTTATGGTAATTCAAGCACCTTCTCGCTATAATATATTCTTAGGAAGAACCGACCTATAGACATTATACGCAGTCCCATCTACGGTGCATGGACTACTCCAGTTTGCTACAGATGAGGGCATTGCAATAATCCTGAGCACGAACTTAGGTCTGCCTGAGCAAAGTCACGTAGTTCAACCTGATCCAACGTTGAAAGTTCATCACTTTACACGGAAGAGGTAGTGATCAACGAAAAGCAAGAGGATCTGAAAATAAAGGTGGGAGGGGAGTTTTGTGACAACCCGATATTTCAACTCTTTGTAACGACCAAAATGGGTCAAGTATTGTAACCACTTCTGAATAATAAAAATTTACTTTTATAATAAAATTTACAAATAGTTCTATTTAATTTCCTTCTATGTTTAAATGTCTTTGAACCATGATCATACGTGAAAAGAACGCCCAAATCCGACTTCATATAGCGAAGTTATGATTTTTCCAAGTTCGGCTTAGCAGCAGACAGCTAAAAACTCAAATCGGAAATTGAGCGACTTTTGGCCGGAATGACCTAAACGAGAATCGAAAGTCTCGACAATGGTATTCCAGCTGTAAAAAGTCTGGCAAAAACCGACATCAGATAAAGAAGTTATGAATTTTCAAAGAAATTCCTTAAACACGATGGGTTTTTAATAAATAATAAAAAAATAATTTCGGAATTTGCCGATGGATTCTAAACGAAAGTTGTAGAGCGTAGTCTCACCTACGCGAGGATATAAAGACCATCGAAAACGGAGTTCGTATGAAGAAGATATGAATTTTTGAAGTTTATTAAATAAATTAATTATTTATTTTAATCAAAATTCGGATATTATCCGAAGGGGAGTCAGCGTCCTCATCCGAGGTACGCGCTGCGTACTCCTGTACGCCCCGCGTAACCGAGAGGATTGGCCTCTGATCGTCCACGTCGCGCTATCCGAAGGAAAACGACCCGTCCGACCTGTCCGAAGCCCCAACCCGTCCGACCCGACGTCCCATCCGACCCGCGTACCCAGCAACCCGTCCCATCCGAACCGAGGCAGTCGAGGCTTCGGTCATGCATGCCGTACGCGTACGCGCTGCGTACGAGCGTACGCCCCGCGTACCGAGGCAGACCAGCCTTACTATAAATAGGATGCGAGGGTTTCCAAAGAAAGGGTTCATTTCTCTCCTCTCTCTCTCAACTTTGCCTCGTTTTCCGTGTCCGTTCAAACCCGAAGCTCTGGTCTTTTTGGCTCAAGTCCCGAAGGTCGATTCTACTCCCGAGATTCCCGAGAATCCCAAGGAAAATCCATTTCCCGAGACGAAACTCTGCCCGGTTTTCCATCTCGCTATCTCCAAAACTTTCAAGTGAGTTTCATACCCCTTAATCAACCGTTTTAATTATTCTAAATACTTTTATATGCTTTCAAGGGGGGGATTAAAAGTAAAACACACGAGTATTATCGTGTGATACATAAAGAAACTCTTTTATATACTGTTATATATTCAAATCACATGCGATTTATAAACCTTTAAAGGAACTTTTATGTATATATAACATATGTTACAATAGCATTTTATCCTTTAAAATATAAAGTTGTTGTAATGCATGTATAAAACTAAACTGTTCTTAGATTATTCTTTTCTATCTTAGACTCTACACCAAAAATCTATGCTTTCACAAACAAGTGATTCTTTTTCTAGGTATTTCTAAACAAACAAGGCACACTTTTTGAAAACTATAATAGGTGTAGTTTTACGAACAGATTTCTAACTCTTATGTACTAGAAACATATATTTCAAGAAGTTTACTTTCGTATACAAGAACAAACGTAACATTTTAACAAGTAGATCTGTTTTTATACCACGGTTTTGTGAGACACTAACTTCATGTACGTTCGAGTACACATTTCAAGTCCTGTATTATATACCAGAATCCCTTGGAGGGGGAGCATGGTGTTTGTGTATAGATCTATACGGGCTTGACAACCCGCGCCCTGACTGTTAGCTGCAGTCCACCGTTTGGGGTGACAAACGTCATAACATTCCAACGCCTGAAGAACGTTGTGTATAGGCATTCAGAGTCAATAGTATGGTTATAAAACTCACAAGGGGTATTAAAAATGCATTGATTTACAAGGTTTTCAAACTCATTGGTTATTTTACATTTACATACATTTTGGAAACAAACATTGGTCTTGAGTGAAGACTACTTTTATACTAGTAGAAAATATAGGATTTTCTAAACACAAACAAACAAAGATAAAACATTTCATTTCATTCAAACATTGTCACTTAAATACTTACGAAATTCACCAGCTTAAATGCTGATCTACTCTTTCAAAATTACTTGTATGTCCCAGGAAATCAGTAAATTTCAGGTATTCATTTCGCTTTTGATGAAGGGATGCTGCGGCACCAGTTTAATCTCGTATTTTTGACATCATATTGTAATTGAGTTTTGAACATGTAACTTTTGACAAATGTAAACTTTCAATTATATATATGATGGTTGTATTGCTTTCTTTACTATGTATTCATTTGTTACGCTACCACATGAAGTCATCCGCCCCCGAACGTTTCCGCCGTTCAGGTTTGGGGGTGTGACAGATTGGTATCAGAGCAATGTTTATAATGAACTAAGTATATCGAACCACATAAGATATACAAACTATAAATGCTAAAGGGACTAATACTCTCTGACAAAACAAATTTTCTTTTTACACTTAAGCAGCATTTCGTTCAAGTTAAATTGATAGTTCATTTAAGTACAATTACATGCATACCACAAACTATTTTCATGTTATACAACTATACAAGTATTTAGACAAGTTGACACTATGATTAAGACTCGATATATGTAATCAGATTTTGAACAAATATAGCGTGATCAACTATATTTGCCCAAGATTGGACCAACGTATATCGAGGAATGATCGTAGTAAGCAACAAGTCAAACCTTACCAAACCATTACAAGAATCAAACACAAGAATTTAAATACTATAGGAGTATTTGCTATCTAAACTAGTTTAACTTACATGTTTTACATGTTCCGACTTTATTCAATCCTTATAACCCTATTTCTCGTACAGTCAAATGGCTGGATTTCACCACCCTGGCGACCCCTACTTTCCCAACCAAGGCAACGGAGGATGGATCGAAGATGATCCCGAAGAGGACGAGGAACCCATAGAAGTGGGTGATGACTCCGGTACCGACTCAGAGCCGGAAGTTATCGATCCACCACCCATTCAACCTCCCGTCTTCGTAAGGAACTTTCAAGGACCGACTCCCGTCTGGGGAAGTCACCTCCACCATTGGAGCCAACAGCAAAACCTACGCCCTCCCTACGGCATGTGCCAGGACTTCTATGATGTCCGCGGCGGAGGTTCGGCTGATCGAGCACTCCCGGTAATGGTGGGTAAGTTAGCCAATCAGTCCTATCAGTCTGGAGTACAAGCTAGTCGACTCCGGGATATCAACGTGGAAGTGCAGGTTCACACTTCTGACATCCGTAGGTTGGACAAGATGCAAGACAACACCCAATTCCAAACCGAAGCGTTTCAAGCGCAAATGATTGCAGCCCTCGCCGAACTAAGGGAACAACAAGCCGCTTTCGATAGGCGTCTAATGGAGTCAAAGCAATCAGATACGGAGTCAAGCTCCAAGCGCAACCTTCGACGCAAGTAGTGCTTGTCAAGGACTCAAATTTTGTTATAGCCTAGGACCTCGGCTAAAAGTCTTTAAATTTCTCGAACTTTGTAATCGGAGACCCTTATAGGGGTCAAATTT
The DNA here is from genome assembly GCF_002870075.4 of Lactuca sativa. Classification (NCBI taxonomy): domain Eukaryota; kingdom Viridiplantae; phylum Streptophyta; class Magnoliopsida; order Asterales; family Asteraceae; genus Lactuca; species Lactuca sativa. Next base: position 111,410,912 of record NC_056627.2, on the reverse strand, counting down.
TCGTGATCATTGTAACAACTTTTATATTAATATAAGTGGCACTATTACTACTATGTTAAGTATTTCGTTCGAACCTTGAATGGTCTTTGTGAACCCAAATACTTGTTTCATACCTTCAGTCTTACAAATAACTTTCATTTTTCTATTATAAGACTCATACTATCATCTGTTGTTGAACTATAGCGATTTAGTTCATGAGACACATACATTTTCCATTCTATGAAATTCTTATCCTTGTCTTTTCAATCTATAGTTGAACGATGCCTCCGCGTAGGAACCCAAGGCGAAACAACGGTGAGGAAGCACCTATACCACCACCACCTCCACCACCCCAATTTGATGTTGTAATGTTTCAAGGAGCAGTCACCGCAGCGGTGGCAGCTGCCATGTCACAGATCAATAACTCGAGTGCTAATGGCTCGGGATCTGGCACACACCCATCCAACCATGGCAAGAGTCATGGACCACCTCGAGAATGCACCTATAAGGACTTCACTAATGCCAAGCCCCGGATGTTTTATAGTACTGGTGGTGTGATGGCCCTGAGGTAGTGGATTGAAAGGACGGAGGCAGTCTTTGAAATCTGCTCATGTCCCGAGCACAGCAAGGTCAAATTTGCAACTTTCACCCTTCTCGATAAAGCTTTAACTTGGTGGAATGGCCACGTTAAAGTACTTACCCTAATCGTGGCAAACTCCATAAGCTGGGAGAGCTTGAAGGCCATGATGATGAGAGAATACTGCCCACGGGGAGAAATTCAAAAGCTTGAACACGAGCTATGGACTCTCGGAATGGTTGGTACCGACATCGCTACTTATACCAACAGATTCTGCGAACTGGCAATCCTTTGTCCAGATATGATTGCTCCCGAGAGCAAGAAGATAGATAGGTACATCTGGGGACTGACGCCCCAAATGCGATCAAGCGTGTTAGCTTCTAAACCTGACACCTTTGAAAGTGCTAAGGAACTGTCACAATCTCTGATCGACTACGGAGGTCATCAGAACTCAACCACTTCTGCACGAGCACCACAGAAAGGAAACAACAACAACAACAACTACAACAACAACAGCAACAACAACAACAATGGCAGGAAGAGAGCGTGGATTAAAGGGAAGGGTGGGTCTTCCCAAGAATCCGCAAAGAAACAACTGGTGTCAGTAAATGCTGCCATTGTACCTGCTACAACCCCTACAAATACCTACCCAACAAAGCCTTATATAGGCAACCTCCCAAAATGCACCAAATGCAATTACCACCACCATGGACCTTGTCGAGATATGCAGTGCGCCAACTGCAGCAGGAAAGGGCACACAGCCCGTTTCTGCAAGGAACCCGCAAAGCCGATCACTCAGGTTCCCGGTGTGGGTGTAGGGCAGGCTTGCTACGGTTGTGGCGAGGTGGGCCACTACAAGAGAAACTGTCCTAAGGCAGCAGGCACCGGAGGTGTGGGACGAGTTTTGGCAATAGGCCACGACGAAGCTGTAGCTGACCCAACTATAGTTGCTGGTATGTTCCTTCTCGATAATTCATATGCATGCATATTATTCGATAGTGGAGCGGAGAGAAGCTTCGTGAGTCAAAACTTTATTCATTTACTTAAACCTAAACCTAGCAAGTTAGAAAATTCATTCACTGTAGAGATGGCCAATGGAAAAACCGAAAACACAAATTGCATATACATGGGCTGTACGTTAACATTAGAAGGCCATTCTTTCCCAATCAATCTCATGCCGGTTCAAATTAAAAGTTTCAACGTCATAGTCGGCATGGATTGGTTGAGTCTTCTTCGCGCCGACATCATGTGCTTTGAGAAAGCAGTCCGTCTTAACCTCCCTAACAACGAAACATTAGTTATCTATGGCGACAAATCTAGTACAAACCTTCGCATCATTTCGTGCATCCAAGCTCGAAAGTGCTTGCGGAAGGATTGTCGAGCTTTCCTAGCACACCTCGTTGATACAAGCCAAGAACTGAAGGACATCAAGAGCATCTCGGTAGTATGCGACTTTCCCGATATCTTTCCAGAAGAACTACCAGGATTACCACCGCAACGCCAAGTCGAGTTCAGAATCGACTTAATTCTAGGAGCTACCCCAGTAGCGAAGTCGCCTTATCGTCTTGCACCAGCAGAGATGCAGGAACTTTCCAGTCAACTTAATGAACTCCTTCACAAAGGATTCATAAGACCAAGTTTCTCACCTTGGGGAGCACTGGTCTTGTTTGTAAAGAAGAAAGACGGATCGTTCCGTATGTGCATCGACTACAGAGAACTGAACAAACTTACTGTCAAGAACCGCTATCCTCTACCCCGTATTGACAACCTATTCGATCAACTTCAAGGGGCGAACTACTTCTCCAAAATAGACCTGCGATCCGGATATCACCAATTACGAGTTCTAGAGGGGGACATTCCAAAGACAGCCTTCCGAACTCGTTATGGACACTACGAATTCGTGGTGATGTCGTTCGGATTAACCAATGCACCATCAGTATTTATGGACCTAATGAATAGGGTATGCCGCCCTTACTTGGATCAGTTCGTCATCGTCTTTATCGATGATATACTTATCTACTCTCGAAGTGAGGAAGAGCATAGTCAACACCTACGAAAAGTCCTAGAAACACTGCGAACGTAGAAACTCTATGCGAAGTTCTCTAAATGCGAATTTTGGATTCGAAGAGTCGAATTTTTAGGCCACGTTGTTAGCGAGAAAGGTATACATGTGGACCCCTCCAAAATTAAGGCTATTGAGAACTAGTCGGCACCAAAGACACCTACATAAATTCGTCAATTTCTAGGTCTAGCTGGCTACTATCGCAAATTCATAAAGAACTTTTCGAGCATTGCGAAACCCCTTACTTCATTAACCCAGAAAGGTGTGGCCTTTGACTGGGAAGCAAAACAAGAGAAGGCATTCCAGACACTAAAGCAGGCCTTGTGCACCGCACCGATACTATCCCTCCCCGAAGGGATAGAAGACTTCGTAGTGTATTGCGATGCTTCAAATCAAGGACTTGGTTGTGTTCTTATGCAGAGAGGGAAGGTTATCGCTTATGCCTCCTGACAGCTTAAGACACACGAAGTGAACTATACGACACATGATCTCGAGTTAGGAGCAGTGGTATTTGCTCTGAAGATCTGGAGGCACTACTTATACGGAACAAAGAGTACTATATTCACCGATCACAAGAGCCTTCAACACATTTTCGATCAGAAGGAACTCAACATGCGACAACGACGATGGGTCGAGTTACTGAATGACTACGAATGCGAAATTCGTTATCATCCTGGCAAGGCCAACGTAGTAGCCGATGCCCTCAGTCGAAAGGAATACACTGGTCGGAGGGTCAAATCTCTGACCATGACTATCCATTCCCACCTATCCACACAAATTAAGGAAGCACAAATGGAAGCCTTGCAACCTGAAAATGTGGCGGGTGAATCCCTGCGAGGAATGGAAAAGAATCTAGAAGTCAAGGGTGGCGGAGCCTACTATCTCATGGACCGAATCTGGACCCCAAAACATGGTGGTTTCAGAAACGTAGTCATGACCGAGGCGCACAACACTCGGTATTCCGTCCACCCAGGTTCAGATAAGATGTATCTGGATCTTAAGAAGCTATACTGGTGGCCTAATATGAAAGCAGAAATTGCTACCTTCGTAAGTAAATGCCTTACTTGCGCAAAGGTTAAGGTCGAGTACCAGAAGCCCTCTGGCTTACTACAACAACCAGAGATCCCGGAATGGAAGTGGGAGCGGATCACTATGGATTTCATAACCAAGTTGCCCAAGACGACGGGTGGACTTGACACCATATGGGTCATCGTTGATAGATTGACCAAGTCTGCACACTTCCTGCCTATCAAAGAAACAGACAAGATGGAGAAACTTACGAGAACATACATTAGGGAAATCGTACGGCTACATGGTGTACCTATGTCCATTATCTCCGATAGAGATAGTAGGTTCACCTCAAGATTTTGGCAATCACTACAACATTCCCTAGGAACGAGGCTGGACATGAGCACAGCCTACCATCCTCAGACCGACGGACAGAGTGAGAGGACCATCCAAACTCTGGAAGATATGTTGCGAGCCTGCGTGATTGACTTTGGGAAGGCATGGGATACTCATTTACCCCTTGTCGAGTTCTCCTATAATAACAGTTATCACACGAGCATCAAGGCTGCTCCATTTGAAGCTCTCTACGGCCGTAAGTGTAGATCCCCTCTATGCTGGGCTGAGGTGGGTGATACCCAATTAGCCAGGGGGCAAACTTCCGACAGTACTCTCACCGGTCCGGAGATCATTCGGGAAACAACAGAGAAAATCGTTCAGATCCGTGAACGATTGAAAGCCTCTAGAGACCGACAGAAGAGCTACGCTGATAAACGAAGGAAACCTTTGGAATTTCAGGTGGGAGACCGAGTCCTCCTCAAAGTCTCACCCTGGAAGGGCTTGATACGCTTCGGCAAGCGTGGAAAGCTTAATCCGAGGTACATAGGGCCTTTCGTGATTCTTGCAAGAGTCGGCCCCGTAGCTTACAAACTCGAACTACCAGACGCACTTCGTAACATACATTCTACATTCCACGTATCTAACTTGAAAAAGTGTCTATCCAGCGAGACTCTTGTTATTCCACTCGACGAGATCGAGATCAACGAGAGCCTCAACGTTGTGGAAGAACCAGTAGAAATCATGGACCGTGAGGTCAAACAAACAAAACAAAACCGCATACCCATCGTGAAGGTTCGCTGGAACGCCAAGCGGGGACCCGAATTCACATGGGAACGCGAAGATTAGATGAAACAAAAGTACCCTCATCTCTTTCATGTTCACTAGTATCTTTTCTACTTTAAATTTCGGGACGAAATTCTCTCTAACAGGGGGATGATGTGACAACCCGATATTTCAACTCTTTGTAACGACCAAAATGGGTCAAGTATTGTAACCACTTCTGAATAATAAAAATTTACTTTCATAATAAAATTTACAAATAGTTCTATTTAATTTCCTTCTATGTTTAAATGTCTTTGAACCATGATCATACGTGAAAAGAACGCCGAAATCCGACTTCATATAGCGAAGTTATGATTTTTCCAAGTTCGGCTTAGCAGCAGACAGCTAAAAACTCAAATCGGAAATCGAGCGACTTTTGGCTGGAATGACCTAAACGAGAATCGGAAGTCTCGACAATGGTATTCCAGCTGTAAAAAGTCTGGCAAAAACCGACATCAGATAAAGAAGTTATGAATTTTCAAAGAAATTCCTTAAACACGATGGGTTTTTAATAAATAATAAAAAAATAATTTCGGAATTTGCCGATGGATTCTAAACGAAAGTTGTAGAGCGTAGTCTCACCTACGCGAGGATATAAAGACCATCGAAAACGGAGTTCGTATGAAGAAGATATGAATTTTTGAAGTTTATTAAATAAATTAATTATTTATTTTAATCAAAATTCGGATATTATCCGAAGGGGAGTCAGCGTCCTCATCCGAGGTACGCGCTGCGTACTCCTGTACGCCCCGCGTAACCGAGAGGATTGGCCTCTGATCGTCCACGTCGCGCTATCCGAAGGTAAACGACCCGTCCGACCCGTCCGAAATCCCGACCCGTCCGACCCGACGTCCCATCCGACCCGCGTACCCAGCAACCCGTCCCATCCGAACCGAGGCAGTCGAGGCTTCGGTCATGCATGACGTACGCGTACGCGCTGCGTACGAGCGTACGCCCCGCGTACCGAGGCAGACCAGCCTTACTATAAATAGGATGCGAGGGTTTCCAAAGAAAGGGTTCATTTCTCTCCTCTCTTTCTCAACTTTGCCTCGTTTTCCGTGTCCGTTCAAACCCGAAGCTCTGGTCTTTTTGGCTTAAGTCCCGAAGGTCGATTCTACTCCCGAGATTCCCGAGGAAAATCCGTTTCCCGAGACGAAACTCTGCCCGGTTTTCCATCTCGCTATCTCCAAAACTTTCAAGTGAGTTTCATACCCCTTAATCAACCGTTTTAATTATTCTAAATACTTTTATATGCTTTCAAGGGGGGGGGGGATTACAAGTAAAACACACGAGTATTATCGTGTGTTACATACCAAGAACTAGGTGCTACATTTTCATCATGAAAAGAGGCTTCCTTTCTAGACACCACGATGCAGTCGACATTTACCAGATTGTGGCCATGTTATTATTTGTGATGTAGATTTTTCCTCACTCGACGACATGACGTGCTCGACATTTCCCACATCGTCGTCACTATACATTGCATTAATTTTCAAACCTTTTCACCACATTTCAGAAGTCGGTTTTCTTGGACTTATTTTCCGATACATTCAGAAGTAGCTTTCCAGTTTCTAGTCTTCCAACAAATTCTAGAGCAACTTTTCGAAGCCCCCATTCATTTTGATCTCGCCACTACTACCCCAGGGAGTATGTTCCTTTTTCTCCCTCTTTATTTTTATTTTCTTTAATTGTTTAAGTATGCAATGTGGACATTGCATCAATTAAGTGTGGGGTAGGGGGTCGAAAGCTAAAAAAGAAATTTTGAAGATAATTTGACATTGCTAGATTGGAAAATATAATAAAAATAATAATAAATACTTGTAGAAATAGTCTAATTTTGAAAATCTAGTACATTTAAAAAAATGTTACATTGTTGTTTTGAGTTCTAGGTTGCTAGTGCTGTGTGGGATGATCCAATGTGAGTTTCAACGTTTATTTGAGCCAATATATGTTATAGTATTTTTGTGGCTTCCCTATCCTAGTGAAATCAAAGAACAAACACACGACCTTGCCTTGTTGGATGGTCGAAATACATTTAGCATCTTGTACCAGAAATATATTCAGGAGAGCTTAAGTAGTCATTGCACCTTCGAATAACGCCTCTAACCATTAGGGTTGAAGTTAAGTTCCTTTGCTTAAGCATATGTTTTTTTAGGATTTTCAGTTTTGAGTAAAAAAAACTGATAAAAGAAAAAGAAATAGAAAAGAAAAAAAAGTTGCAAAAGTTGGGAATAAGAGTCTACAAAGCTATGAAGATAAAGAAATATCATGAAGAAAAGCTCCAAATTATGAAGACTCAAGAATAAGGTGAAATTTGCCAAGTTATTTGTTGTATTTTTATTTCCTAGGTTATTTTTCCATATGTATGCTTGAGGGTTTAACCAAAAGTACATTGAGGTTAAGAATTTTTTTCTGGGATGGATTCGAAGGGATGTACAAAATGAGGGTTGTTAAAAAGAAATGGGCAAGTGTTTATGAAGATTGTGAGTATTTAGGATTGAGGAAGTTATTAGGAAAATTTAGACACAAATACATGCATTGCAATATTGGAGTAATGAAGGGGCTCAAAATGGATTGTTCTATGTCATGTTTATGCTAGGGTTTTGATTAGATAATATGATAATAAAATCAGTTTTGCTTGGGGGTAAGCAAAAGACTAGTGTGGGGTAATTTGGTAACGTCTATTTTATACATATCTTCATGGCATTTTCTTATTATTTTTACTACGTTTCTATGCTATTTAAAACTAAAAGGTACTTATAATGCTTAAATTTACATTTTACAGGTATAAATTGTTGCCAAAACGGAAAGGAAGCTAAAAGACTGGAGTTAGAGCTGAATTGCAAAAAGAGAAGAAGTGGCTGACAAGGCCCATTACGTCCAACGTAATGGGGGAACGCCATCATTCGTGGCTGGGTGGCTAAATATGAAAAATGACTTTTATTACATTACACCCAATGATATTCACTTACGCCCAGCGTACGGAAGTCGGTTCCGAAACCTATATATTGCGATCTTGGGTGGACCGAAAGAGAGATTACGGATTTTATACTTTCTTGGTTGATAAGAAACACACCTTTTGCCGTTTTGAGGGTCTAGAAGGCGGACGGAAGGCCATTAAGCTGAAAGGAGTGAAAACGTGAAGGATTAGGGAGCGGATTCATGCCAGAGATCATATTGCCATGATTAGCATTCCATTGTGATTCCATTATGTTTTTACTTTCTGATTTAGGTGTTAAAACCTTTTACTTTGTGTTTATGATTTGATGAATCTTTGAGTTTATGGTTAAATTGCTATTTGGATTGTTTATTCTTATTTAATTTATATTTTCGAGTTTGATTGCAAGATCTGTATGTGTTAAAGATTGTTACTTTGTTACCTATTGCTGAATTAATAGAGTTTAGATGATCATTATGTATGTGTTAATTTGAATCATAGTTGATCATGACCATTAGTACTTATGACTAGTGTTGGACCAAAATCTAGAATAAGGAAATAAAGTGATGAATTTTAATGTGTGTGCATTAGTAGATAACCATTCTATGAATGATTTAACTTCTATAACCACTATGGTAAGATAAGATCAAATATTTCTTAATACAAATTAAGTACTGATTTTCATGATTGTTTGTTCACTTGATCAATAAATTAATAGTTGTGTTAAAATCAACAGATTAGTAGTTTGACCATGATGCTAGTCATATTAGGAATCGGTGAATAATGAATAAATAACCATTGTATTAGTAGTTAACAATTATTTTGAGATGTAATTTTTCTAAACCAAAGTACCTAAAGAGATTTGTCTTCGGTTAGTTTATTAGATTTGCAGTTTATTTGGTTATTTGAGATTTATTTAATAAACCCTTTTTTACTATTTTTTGTGTGATTTGTGTAACCCATAATCAAGAATTCCAAATTAATTCACCCTCGTCTCCCTTGTGTTAGACACCTGGTCTTACCACAACTATACTATTGCACGATTAAGTACATTGCCTACTATGTTTATTAGCTCGGTTGAGATAGAATCAGTTTATGAATTTAAAACTTGAGAAATTAAAAAATATATATGAAAACACACATCAAAGAGTTGTGTTAGAAGTTTTGCATCAGCTTCATCCAATAGAGACGATTCCAACCGTAGACACACTACTTACCGATAAAGTGTAAGAGAATTTAACAGAGCCTATTTTAAATGAATTAACGAAATTGGCCAAAGAAATCTGATGAGAGATGACCCCATGATCATAGCGGTGTTTACTTATGGGCTCCTAGAGGGTGATCTATTTCGAACACTGGTGGGGAGAGATTGGGTGAACGCAGAAGAAATGATATGTAAGGTCAACAGTTTTTAAGGCAAGAAGCAAAGAGCGCATACAAAGTAAGAATGGAAGGGAAAATAGTAGCTCAAGGTGGTGGATGAGATAACCAAACTAGACAACATCAAGGGTCGGGTGCTGATAATCAATCCCAAAGATTTTTAAATAAAAGATTGGCTCAGAAGGTTCAAAGCAGACGTCGAGACCGTTTCAACCATATCGGCAGGAGACATATAACACATATGCTAGCAGGAGCCTGTACAAAGGAAACATGGAAAGATCTAAAAATAACCCCAGACCCTAATAAGTATTATGATTTCCATAAAAAGTTGGGTCATGCTATGTAAGACTGTGAGGGAGTAAAAACAGAAAGAGAGAAAGGTCAGACATTTTAGATTGGGGAATTATGAGCACCCAAGAAAGAAGAACCCCAAACTTATGACGCTGAAATCGCCATGATACAAGGTGAAAGGGGACTTGATAATAAGCCAATAAAGAAGCAAAAGATGATCAATATCCATTTCAACCATCATGACTCAATACCTTTCTATCCTCAGGGAACCGATCCATTGATAATTATAATAACAGTAAGGAAAACATTGATACGAAGGATACATGTAGATAACGAGAGTTCCGTTAACATCATACAAACACTGCTTGAAAAGTTTTCCTATTGAGGTTCAAAATACATCTGGACAGACAAATCAACTGTAGTAGGATTCGTCGGACAATCTGTATGGCCAAGGGCAAGATCTCATTATCTTTTACAATGGAAGATTATAGAGGTAGCATTCGGAAAACCATCTTGGTAGAATTTATGGTAATTCAAGCACCTTCTCGCTATAATATATTCTTAGGAAGAACCGACCTATAGACATTATATGCAGTCCCGTCTACGGTGCATGGACTACTCCAGTTTGCTACAGATGAGGGCATTGCAATAATCCTGAGCACGAACTTAGGTCTGCCTGAGCAAAGTCACGTAGTTCAACCTGATCCAACGTTGAAAGTTCATCACTTTACACGGAAGAGGTAGTGATCAACGAAAAGCAAGAGGATCTGAAAATAAAGGTGGGAGGGGAGTTTTGTGACAACCCGATATTTCAACTCTTTGTAACGACCAAAATGGGTCAAGTATTGTAACCACTTCTGAATAATAAAAATTTACTTTCATAATAAAATTTACAAATAGTTCTATTTAATTTCCTTCTATGTTTAAATGTCTTTGAACCATGATCATACGTGAAAAGAACGCCCAAATCCGACTTCATATAGCGAAGTTATGATTTTTCCAAGTTCGGCTTAGCAGCAGACAGCTAAAAACTCAAATCGGAAATCGAGCGACTTTTGGCCGGAATGACCTAAACGAGAATCGAAAGTCTCGACAATGGTATTCCAGCTGTAAAAAGTCTGGCAAAAACCGACATCAGATAAAGAAGTTATGAATTTTCAAAGAAATTCCTTAAACACGATGGGTTTTTAATAAATAATAAAAAAATAATTTCGGAATTTGCCGATGGATTCTAAACGAAAGTTGTAGAGCGTAGTCTCACCTACGCGAGGATATAAAGACCATCGAAAACGGAGTTCGTATGAAGAAGATATGAATTTTTGAAGTTTATTAAATAAATTAATTATTTATTTTAATCAAAATTCGGATATTATCCGAAGGGGAGTCAGCGTCCTCATCCGAGGTACGCGCTGCGTACTCCTGTACGCCCCGCGTAACCGAGAGGATTGGCCTCTGATCGTCCACGTCGCGCTATCCGAAGGAAAACGACCCGTCCGACCCGTCCGAAGCCCCAACCCGTCCGACCCGACGTCCCATCCGACCCGCGTACCCAGCAACCCGTCCCATCCGAACCGAGGCAGTCGAGGCTTCGGTCATGCATGTCGTACGCGTACGCGCTGCGTACGAGCGTACGCCCCGCGTACCGAGGCAGACCAGCCTTACTATAAATAGGATGCGAGGGTTTCCAAAGAAAGGGTTCATTTCTCTCCTCTCTCTCTCAACTTTGCCTCGTTTTCCGTGTCCGTTCAAACCCGAAGCTCTGGTCTTTTTGGCTCAAGTCCCGAAGGTCGATTCTACTCCCGAGATTCCCGAGAATCCCGAGGAAAATCCATTTCCCGAGACGAAACTCTGCCCGGTTTTCCATCTCGCTATCTCCAAAACTTTCAAGTGAGTTTCATACCCCTTAATCAACCGTTTTAATTATTCTAAATACTTTTATATGCTTTCAAGGGGGGGATTAAAAGTAAAACACACGAGTATTATCGTGTGATACATAAAGAAACTCTTTTATATACTGTTATATATTCAAATCACATGCGATTTATAAACCTTTAAAGGAACTTTTATGTATATATAACATATGTTACAATAGCATTTTATCCTTTAAAATATAAAGTTGTTGTAATGCATGTATAAAACTAAACTGTTCTTAGATTATTCTTTTCTATCTTAGACTCTACACCAAAAATCTATGCTTTCACAAACAAGTGATTCTTTTTCTAGGTATTTCTAAACAAACAAGGCACACTTTTTGAAAACTATAATAGGTGTAGTTTTACGAACAGATTTCTAACTCTTATGTACTAGAAACATATATTTCAAGAAGTTTACTTTCGTATACAAGAACAAACGTAACATTTTAACAAGTAGATCTGTTTTTATACCACGGTTTTGTGAGACACTAACTTCATGTACGTTCGAGTACACATTTCAAGTCCTGTATTATATACCAGAATCCCTTGGAGGGGGAGCATGGTGTTTGTGTATAGATCTATACGGGCTTGACAACCCGCGCCCTGACTGTTAGCTGCAGTCCACCGTTTGGGGTGACAAACGTCATAACATTCCAACGCCTGAAGAACGTTGTGTATAGGCATTCAGAGTCAGTAGTATGGTTATAAAACTCACAAGGGGTATTAAAAATGCATTGATTTACAAGGTTTTCTAACTCATTGGTTATTTTACATTTACATACATTTTGGAAACAAACATTGGTCTTGAGTGAAGACTACTTTTATACTGGTAGAAAATATAGGAATTTCTAAACACAAACAAACAAAGATAAAACATTTCATTTCATTCAAACATTGTCACTTAAATACTTACGAAATTCACCAGCTTAAATGCTGATTAACTCTTTCAAAATTACTTGTATGTCCCAGGAAATCAGTAAATTTCAGGTATTCATTTCGCTTTTGATGAAGGGATGCTGCGGCGCCAGTTTAATCTCGTATTTTTGACATCATATTGTAATTGAGTTTTGAACATGTAACTTTTGACAAATGTAAACTTTCAATTATATATATGATGGTTGTATTGCTTTCTTTACTATGTATTCATTTGTTACGCTACCACATGAACTCATCCGCCCCCGAATGTTTCCGTCGTTCAGGTTTGGGGGTGTGACAAGTTTCCATTGTCATTATTAGAAATTCTAATTCACTTATTGAAGAAGCATGTGTATTCCTTTGAATGGAAGCCAAAAGATATGACATGGATCCTCTAGACACTGAGAGAGCATCGATCGAACATCAACCCAACCTATGTCCCCGTCAAGCAAAAGAAACATATTATGGCTAAAGAAAGGAATGAGGTGGTTAAATATAGAGGTATACGTGGATGATATGGTAATTAAAAGAAAAGATGATGCTAACTTTCTCTTAGATGTGGAGGAAACTCTGATGTAGCTTAAACAAGCCAATACGAAATTGAAGAGAAAAATGTGTCTTTAGAGTATAAATAGGAAAGTTCTAGGGTTATGTAGTCACTACGTCGGGAATAGAAGCGAAGTGCTAACGTAGGGAAGTGCTAACGTCGGGAAAGAGTGCCTTTGCCACTTACCGACCCTGGGAAGTGCTAACATAGGGGAGACGCTTACCATATATCTATCGACAAGTTAAGAGGTAATTAGTGCGGTGTTATTGGCAAAAAGAGACAAAAAACAGACGCCAATATACTTCATTAATAGGGTGCTACAAGGAGCTGAGAATAACTACTCGATAGTAGAAAAACTAGTTTGGTCTCTGGTTTATGTAGCAAGACGACTACGCAGGTACTTTCAGGCACATCAAATATTAGTGTTAACACATCACCCATTAAACAAATCCTGATGTACCCAGAGCGGTCTGGTTGCTTGACGAAATGGGAAATTAAATTGGGTGAGCATGATATAGGCTATCAACCTAGAGCTAGTATCAAAGGTCGGGCTCTAGCAGATTTCTTAACAAAAATGCCTAATGACCCTAGATATCCCTCAACACCTACCAATGGTAACGTCGGTCATCTGCAGATACCGAACCAATTCGCCTCGGGGTGTTGGACATTATATATGGATGGAGAATCAAGCAAAGATAGTTCATGGGCAGGGATTATTCTCACCAGCCCACAAGGGGATAAATCGACTTATGCACTCAAGTTTAAATTTAAATGTTTGAATAATGAAGTGGAAATTGAGGCTATACTCATAGGACTGAGGTTGGAAGGAAGCATGAATGTCCTGGACCCGAAGGTATTCAATGATTCAATGGTCATGGTAAACCAAATGATTACGAAGCCAAGGAGGCACACATACAAAAGTATCTCGCTCAATTTAAAAAATAGATCAAAAAATTTTCAAGATTTGAAATCATGTCACGCGGAACAAAGAAGCAGATGCCTTGAGTAAGGTAGCATTAGTGGTGTTCATACATCTTTCCAAAAGGGTTTTTTGTAGAAATGTTATCCAATAGGAGTATCGAAGAAGTAGAGCGATGTATTTATCAAAAGAAGAAGGCTCATCGATTACACCATATAGTCTTTTTCTCAATAAAAGAGTATTACCCACCGATGATAAGGAAGCAAAGAAAATACGAATAAACATGCTAAACTACACTATGTATGGAGAGAAATTGTATTGGAAGGGGTATTCTACCCCATGGCTAAAGTGCATCACATGGAGAGAAGCGGAGGTTGTTATTAAATAAATACATTCAAGTGTTTGTGGTGCGCACATAGTATCGAGGGCGATTACTCAAAAAATCATACAAACATGATACTTCTGGCCCTCAATGACTAAAGATATGAACATATTCATAGCCAAATGTCGTGACTGCCAAATACACTCGAACATCCCTGCTCTACCACCAACAGAGATGACTAGTATTACTAGTCCGTGGCCCTTCTTTCAATGGGGAATTGATATTGTCGGACCATTTCTAGAAGCACCAGGAAGGTTGAAAATTCTTTATTGTGGCAGTGTTGGATTAGGTGTCTAAGCCCATAACTATATAATTGGTATGTACTTGACCCGAGAGTAGCATGGTCCATTTGGGTTGCATATCATAAGGACAATTTGTTAGGATGGACTTTTGAGAAGATGTAATTTATGGTTTATTAATATATTATAAGTTCTAATATATTAGTATGAAATCATATGATTTAATTAGTACTGATCAAGAATTAGTTTGGAATTAATTTAGTGATCAAAAGAAACTAATTAAATCAGTATGGACTAATTGTGTAAATTAGTTATATTTATGTGTAGGGCTTATGATCCATGTTGGACTAATTTTATGTATGGATACATAAAGAGTTGGGCCACATGAACCATGGATCATAAACCCATGAGTATGGATTAGGGTTAACCCATGACCCTTGGAATCCTACATATAAATATGTGACCCCATAGCCAAAATCGGTGACTACTAGTTCTTGGAGTTCCTGGACGATTTTTGGTTCAAGATTTTCTCTCAAAATGTCATTCTTTATCTAATATGTGTTGTGAACCATTTGAGGCATTCATACTATTGGTACTAATTTCTTAAAGGCCAAATACAACAAGTTCTACAAGCTACATAAGGGGTAAACTCCTAACTAGTATTTCAGGTTGTTTATATCATTTGTATGCTAGTTGTAGGATTAAAGCTTTGGAATCAATATTGCATGTATAATTACAGAAAACATAGATCCAAAGCTTTTACGGTTGTATGTGTACCATAGGATGTTGTAGTATACTAAAACCCAACAATGGTATCAGAGCCATGGGTTGTTTTCTATTATACTTGATGTTATTATTGGTTTTCAAAGAGAAAAAATCGTTTTAGTGCTGTTTGGATAGTGGTCTCGCTGAGTCCACTAGGGAACTCACCGAGCTCACCTTATAATTCAACCAACTCGCCGAGTTTGTTCATGCACTAGACGAGTTGGTGCCCCATGACAGTAGATTTTCGAGTTTTTGGCCTGTTTTGGATTAGGATCATTACCACATAGTGTTTTTGTTCATAAAATTTGATTTTGATGCCATGGTAATGATTATTCTCATCCAAAATCAAGATAATTGTCAAAGTTTCAAGATTTGTATTAGTTTATATGATTAGCTAATTTCTTGAAAATTGTTGATGTGAATTATCTTTACTTATGAGTTTAATCTAGATCATAGAGAATTATTTGATTATTGTGTTAATTAGAATATTTGTTCTTAATGGTTTTTATGAACTCCTTAACTTTTCCTTAAGTTTTGGAAAATAAAGAGTTTTTCCTTTTAAAAGAGTCATTAAAACTCATAGGTTATGAAAAATGGAAGAGTCTTATTTTTAATGGTGTTAATGTCTTCCATAACTTGTCCTTAAGTTATGGAACTTGAAAAGTTTTCCATGAAAACCTTATTAAACTCATAAGTTATGGAATCCAAAAGTTTTTGAAATGTTCAAAACTTTCCCTCAAATTTTCGAATTTATAAAGTCACCCCCAGGAATACTTTAATTCCAAATCTTAGAATTTTAAAAGTTAAAATTCAACCCTTATACTATTATAAAATTAAAAGTTAATATATATATATATATATATATATATATATATATATATATATAAACGGGTAATTTAATCTTACCGTTAGTAGGCCTCATTCACGAAGCCGATCTATATGGGGGGTATATGGTTACTACCTATAAAATGGCAGCTTAATGGTTGTCCACTCTCACCCACCGCTTCCTTGACTAGTGGAGGGTCGTTAGCTGAATGGGTAGGACATGACACTAATTCTCCTTTCATTAAAAGTATAATGATAAATATATAGTAACTAAACTTTTATTAAACTCCTAATCTTAGTTACTTTAGGTAAAATGTGAATATGGTGCTAACCCATGAAATTGCACTTTGCACCTTTTTAAGTCGTTAGTGGAGCGTGTGTGGTTAACCGACACACTAATCTGTGACTGACAATGCGTGGCAAATGGTAGCTTGATGTTAATCATAGATCAATGGAGAGTGTGTGGTTAACCGACACATTGATTAGGTGGTTGTAACATTGGGTGTACCAAGCTAATTTTCATGGTTATTCACACCTTGTTTGTGATCGTCGGCATCCCAGTCAAAAACTCGAAGGGCATAATTGAGATTAAACATGCCATTGAAAAGTTCAATGAATCTAAAAAGATCTTGGAGTTTCAATTCACTTAAAACCTAAAATTCTATTTCGTTTTTCGTGGAGGAAATTGGCAAATCGTCATTTACCTACCGTCAAATGTTTTGCAAATTGGATTATGACATCCCTCTTCTAATTTGTTAAATATTGTGTTGGGTCCTAGCCTTAATATTTCAAATCGGGTGTTATATTAAGGAGTTAAATCAACGAAACTTGAATTTCTCCCTCATAGATGTCTAGTTATGACAAATATGGTTTTCCTTATCCTTTTGGATAAAGCCTTCCCAATGAAGATGATATCCCACATGGCGATCAACGTGAAAGATTAATCCCTTTTTTGTGCATTAATAGGACTCAAAATCATACTTCACTTCCTCTACATCCTCCAATTATTCTCCCTAACTCACAAGTTCAAACACAAAAATGGATAGTTTGTGTGCACTCACGTCTTGGAGATGAAGTCACATATTGACAGGCTGGGAGAGTTCGGTGTCGATGTCTCAAGGAAGTTGACAATTGTCTGGGTTCTTCAATCACTTTCCAAGTCATACAGTGAGTTCATTAAGGACTACTATGTGACAGACCACAACATGACCCTTAACGATCATACCTATTTGCTTTTTGTTGCTGAATCAACAATGATTTGGAGCACTGGTAAAGCAAATTTGATTGGAAGATCTATTTCCCAAACTTACATGGACATTGACAATGCAAACAATGGAAGTCCATAAGAGTCTTCTCTTCCCAATGGAACAGGATCGGCCATAGTCAACCCGGTTGACCAAGTGGTAAAGAGAGAGGCAAAGTATGAGATTGTCCCGTGTACTATTACTAAAGAGTCCATATGTTTCTATTGTTAAAACAAGGGGAATTGGTTGCGAATCTTCTCCATTTACCTGAAAGTTCAGTAGGATGGTAAAAGTAAAAAATTTTGACTATGCTTCAGGTAAAGTCCACTATCTAACTCTATTAAGTTCCAATTTGGAGATTCTTATTACATGATGTGACTAGGTCTCATTTTGATGTTTTGTAGAATCGAAGAAAAGAAAGGAAGTTTAAAGGAAGAATAAGCTAATTCTGATCGTGAAGAGATGGATTTCGATCACATGATCTGAAGATCAGAATTTTGAGCTGCTGCTAAGAGTTATGATACATTGCTTACGAATGGATAACAGCATAGTTTTCATATCTATTTGCATTGTAAGGATAATTTTTTCAAAAATTTTTAATTAAAAAGAAAACTTTTGATTTTATTTATTTTAAATATCCTTACAATGGCATTTGTGGAAATTGTTGTTTATATGTTTGCATTGATAGAAATATTGGAAATAGATTTGATTCTTTCGTTTGTGGTAGTGTCATAATTTACCAAAAAAGGAAAGATTCTCATCAACCAAGTTTCAGTCGGATAGAAACTTGGAATCACGCAACTTGTATTGTATGATGAATGATAACTTCATCTTTGGAAAATTAAGATTAATTTCTTGTTCACATGTATATGCGAGTCAAGTTAAGGACTAGGGGATCGGTTACACTTGGTTGTACGCTGGTTGGGTCCACCACTCAAAACAATAACACTATTCGCTATGGTTTACTAAAGTTTAGTAAGTATGGTTATACTTACAAGATTAAGTAGAATTCTGAATCGTTGGAAAAGTTTCAAGGTGTAGCAGAACGAATAAGAAGAATCAAATTAGGAAGAAAGACAAAAGTTTCTCCAATCCGAAGAGATGGGAGAGTACTTGGGTATCTTGTTTTATGATTATCTTAGTGATTATGAAACCATATCACAATTGATCCTCTAAAGGATATCTTAGTGCACTTGTATGGCTAAGGAGAGGAATCATAAATTGTTGAAATGGTTAAATAAAAAGATAAATCATACTTCATTCCAAAATTAGGTCTCAGAGTCATTCTCCAAGATTGTAACTTGAGTGACATATCTAAAGGAAGATTTATAATACTTATCAAATGTGGAGTAAAATTTTTCTTACTCTTGTACATTTGAAATTCTTAAGTTGTGATGTTTTGGATAAAACAAAGACCAACTAACACCAATTGTGTGAAGTGTTTGTCTTGATAAGAAACCAACTAACTCTTGAATATTTGTTTGTCAAGTAATGTTCATTGACATAGAGAATCTTATATATCAAGAGGTCAGTGGGAGTCTTGAAGATCTTGAAAAGTTTCAAGAACTAATCAAGAGTATTGTTGATCACTAGCATACGACTTGAGGTTTGTAACCTATCGTGTTGACATATTCTTATTTCTGTGCCATTCTAGTTAAAAGTTGACTATGCTTGTGAGTTCTATTAGTTCTCAATTGTTTGCATAACAACTTGGAAGAAATGGTAGGCCCTGTGCTGCTAGGTGGCAAGAAATTAAGATTGAACAAGTTAAATCCGTTTGGATTTGTCACTAACCTTGTATTGTGATTATAATTTTGACAAATTCACATGGATAGGAACACATACACCATAAAATGATTATGAGCAAACACTTTCACTAAGTAGATTTTGAATAGTTAGCAATTATGATATTTGTATTTCTCAAATTCGATTATGATTACGGCATCCGTTTTCATAATTTGAATTGTGGGCAATGGCAAAGGTCTAAACATTTGAGACTATGATTACGACATCCCTTTTCATAGCTCTAAAATTGTTTAGACATACATTCATGCTATCTTAGGAATGGTGTATGATTTTGGGAAACTTAGATAAAGCCTTATCGAAGCATCTTGTATCAGAAATCTGAACTTTGGTAAGAAAGTCAATAAGTATTGATTTCTAGAACTCCAGTTGATTTCTGGATACATGTAAAAGCTAGTGGGAGCATAGGTGTTATGCTAATAAATATATAATTATCATGTTAGTGGGAGCATGAATATTATTTTAAGTGTTGCAAGTTAGCAATGTTAATTATGGAAAACAATAGTTTCAATTTGCAAAGTTGCAGGGTTTGAAAGGTTGTTTTGCCATAATTAAGGGAGAGGAAATTACACTTCATTCCAATTCTAAAAGCTTAGATTGAGATTTTAATCAAACTTAGTCAAGTGTATATATGAATGTTATGTTGGAATGGTTAACCATAAGGAAATTCTATATATGGAAATGTTAATTGCGTTCTCAAAATTTGATTATGATTACGGCATCCCTCTTCATAGTCTGAATTTTGAGAACATGGCAAATAGAAACATTATAGCAAAAGAATAGTCAAGTATCATGTCTTTATGTGAGACATTATGAATCGTATCCCATATGCTTCGGGTGAAGGATCGATTGCATATGCTATAATATTTATGTGTTCTGAATTTTCCAAATGCCTAGGGCATTAAGAGGGAAAAAGGACCAGAACTGTATATGACTAAAATGATTAAGAAATTGTCAAGGACAATATGAGGTTTACCAAGGATTGGTTGTTCTTGCACTGTTGGAAGTATTGTGTAAATTTTGGAAGGAGCACATTGACATGTTCTGAAAAGAGGCAACTCTTGTTCAGAAGTGAGACTTCGCTTCCATGGAATTGATCTGCATTGGAATACTTTGTAATGTCTGTTTCCAAGTATTTGTGACTTTTGTGCATAGTCATTACAAGAGGATCATTTCATATACATTTAGAATCTAATAGATTACAGTAAATGGCAGGAATTTTGTATTCTCACATTTACGAAAAGGATTTGGAATTGTGAAATGAGCATCGTTGAACTGTTGTCAATTGATCTATCACAAAGAAAGGACCATAGGCAAACATAGTGTGCATAACTATAAGTGGGAGACTGTTGGATTAGGTGTCTAAGCCCATAACTATAAGTGGTATGTACTTGACCCAAGAGTAGCATGGTCCATTTTGGTTGCATATCATCAGGACAATTTGTTAGGATGGACTTTTGAGAAGAAGTTATTTATGGTTTATTAATATAATATAAGTTCTAATATATTAATATGAAATCATATGATTTAATTAGTATTGATCAAGAATTAGTTTGGAATTAATTCAGTGATCAAAAGAGACTAATTAAATGAATGGGGACTAATTGCGTAAATTAATTATATTTATATGTTGCGCTTATGATCCATGTTGGACTAAGTTTATGTATGGATACATAAAGAGTTGGGCCACTTGAACCATGGATCTTAAACCTGTGGGTATGGATTAGGGCTAACCCATGACCCTTGGAATCCTACATATAAATATGTGACTCCATAGCCAAAATCGGTGACTACTAGTTCTTGGAGTTCATGGACGATTTTGGGTTCAAGATTCTCTCTCAAAATGTTATTCTTTGTCCTGGATGTGTTGTGAACCATTTGAGGCATTCATAGTATTGGTGCTAAGTTTTTAAAGGCCAAATACAACAAGTTCTAGAAGCTACATAAAGAGGTAAACTCCTAACTAGTATTTTATGTTGTTTATATCATTCGTATGTTAGTTGTAGGCTTAAAGCTTTGGAATCAATATTGCATGTATAATTAGAGAAAACATAGATCCAAAGCTTTTATAGTTGTATGTGTACCATAGGATGTTTTAGTATACTAAAACCCAATAAGTAGTGGATTACTTCACTATGTGGTTGAAGCTGAGGCAGTAGTTGTAATCTTTGGAAAGAAAGTAACAAATATTGTTTGGAAACATATTGTGTGTCGTTTTGGTTTACCACACACCTTCATCGGTGACAATGGAAAGAATTTTGTGGAATATCCTTTTAAAAATTGGTGTCAAGAAAAAGGAATCAAACAAAAATTCACTTGAGTAGCACACCCACATGCGAATGGGTAAGTGGAAGTCACAAATCAAACTTTGGTAAAAGGGATAAAGAAAAGATTCATAAAAGCTAAAGTAAATTGGTTGGTTGAGTTATAGAATGTGCTATGGTCCTATAGAACAACGACACAAACATCGACTAAGGAAAACACCGTTCAGTATCGTATACGAAACGGAAGAATTATCCCGATAAAGTCACCATACGAAGCACACGAACCAGGAATCCTCAGGGAAGCACGAATGAGATGGACCTTAGAGTGAGTCTAGATCTTTTAGAAGAATGAAGAGGAGATGCATCCATATGAAAATAAACTTATAAGATGATGATGGAGAGGTATTACAACACTAGAGTCAAGGGAGGAGAATGTAAAGTAGGGGACATGGTCCTGCGAAAAAAACCAGTAGACAAGAACACATTGGAAAATTATGCCTGAACTTGGTAGATCCGTGTCGAGTCGTGGAAGCTAGAAAAAATGGTTCGTGTTTTCTTGATAATATGGATGGAGTCCGGTTTCCAAGGACATGGAATATGCAAAATCTACGAATATTCCACTTTTGAAGCAAACATGAACAAGAAAGCATATCAGTAAGAGATGGGTTGAGAAGCCAATATCATTAGGTAACTTTCATATTTTGTATGTACCGCGACTGTACTCATGAATGAAATATCTCGCACTTTTTCTTTCTGTGACAACCCGAAATTTCCATTTTGTACGAACATTAACTATTCAATAGAAGCTAGTCCGGTTTCAGTGATTTTCAGACTTTTCCGAATAAGTTTGTGTACATTAGGGCTTACATTAGAGGAGATATCAGGAGAGTGGGTGCTCCTGGGTTTGTGAAACTTGAGCATTTCAAAACTTCATAAAGTCATAGTCCAATTCCAGAATAAAAATATTTTTTCCAAAAATATTTCAGGACTATAAATAGAA
The DNA here is from genome assembly GCF_002870075.4 of Lactuca sativa. NCBI lineage: Eukaryota > Viridiplantae > Streptophyta > Magnoliopsida > Asterales > Asteraceae > Lactuca > Lactuca sativa. The sequence continues at coordinate 111,388,703 of NC_056627.2, read as the reverse complement.
TTCTAAACTAAATTATTCATTATTCACATTTCCAACTAGAGAAAAGCCAATTTCTCTCTCACGGATCTTCGGGTTTTCATCCCAAATCGTGAGTACACTTCCATAGTTGTGTTATAAGACTTGTTTTATGCTTAATAACATAGATTACATGTCAAATATGTGAGATCCGGGAGTTTACCGCCCAAGAACGTTCTTGGGGAGTAAACTCCAAAATGAAGCTTTAAGGCTATCTAGTCCCATTTCCTTGTTAGGTAGCTAGCTTAGGATAATATGTATGTTTATTTGAGACTAGAAATCAATCAAGAACACATAGTTTTAGGAGTTTACGGCCCAAGAAATTCTTGGACCGTAAACACCATTTTCAAGGGCTTAATGTGCCCTAATCACCCCCTAAGGCTTTGGACTTTAACCCTAAATACTTGTAGCTAAAATGGGAACTATAACACATCACAATCATCCCTAAAAGGGAGTTTACGGCCAAGAAATGATCTTTGGCCGTAAACTCCAAGTAAAGGCACCAAAGTGTGCCTAAAGTCCCCCTTAGCCTAAATCAAAAGCCTAGAAATTATCCTACTTGTGCAAGAGCCTTTAAAGAATTAAAACATCCATCCCATGAGAGTTTACGGCTGTAAGCTCTAAGGGATATGGTCTTTAGGCCGTAAACTCCTCAAAGGAGTATAATCTATGCCCTAAACTACCCAAATGATTAAACCACCAAGCTAGGCTTATTCTAGAAATCATTTAGCACCTTAAAACACCCAAAACCACCAAGATTGGAGTTCACGGCCGTAAACTCAAGGGTTTATGACCGTAAACTCCTTGTGTGGGGTTTATTGGGTAGTAAACTCTTATATGAGGCCCTTTGGTACATTAAACCCCTTTAGCCTTGTCCCGTAGCAACTTAGATGCAACCATTAGGACCTATAACACTTATACCAAGTGTTTACATGTTCCTGAGTGTCCCAACTTATTTCATTAAATTATTATTTGGCTAATTAGTTATATATATGCTCATTATATGATAACTAGGCTCGTGCGTGTGAACAAGTCTCCGTTTGCCACCTAGCACGGTATCCGACACTACAATCCAAACCGCTCACCACAAGTGAGTTTATACCCCTTTAATTAACCTTTGAAATGATTTTAAATGTTTTAAATACTTTATGGGGGGGATACAAGTTAAATACTTATAGTCATTGCATCAATCACATGTGATTACATCAATCACATGTGATTAATAACTAGAAAACCAATGATTTTATCACTATTCAAACTGTTTATCAAACTGTTTTACTTCAAAATGTTTTACAAACTCTTTTACTTATCAAATGCTATTATTTAAAATTTTTTTTACTTCTTATAAATTGCATGCCCATATATGTATAGATATATAAGTAAAGTTTAAAGGGTTTAAGAAGGCCATCCGCCCTATTTCCTTTTTCTCGATTTGGATGTGGTCTGGTGGGATTTCGGGTAACCATCCGAAGGTCGTTTCAATATTAATTATATATCAAATATACATATATAGACATAAAAGTACTTCCATATTCATACGTACTAGACACATCATTAGTAAGTTACCATCGGGGTAACGCAGGATCATACTACTACAACTTCTAGATCAATGAGTTAGTTCATTCATGAGTCTATACATTACATTACTACTAGAACATATACAACGATACTAGAAAGAGAACATATACAACAATACTAGGAAGAGAACATATACAACTATACTAGGAGGAGAACATATACAACTATACTAGAACTAGAAACATTACATTACATATACGAGAATACGTTAACAATTGTGATCCACTGTATCAGAGCATGCCTTAAATGTCATGACCTGAGTTGTAGCCAGAATTCTCTTGGAGGGAGAGCGTGATTTTACGTATAGATGTATACTGGATTGACTATCCTACACCTTGCTGCTAGCTACAGCCGGACCTGCAGGTCTGCGGGTGCCAAACGTCATTCCGTTATTACGACCATTCGTATGTCGTTGTTACCAGTCAATAGTATGGTGCAATTTATCACATTATACCTTAATATAAATCTGGTTTAAGGTAGTTAGTATAGCAGTAGTTCCTATAATACAAAACTACAGTACTACAATGATTTACCCATTACATATTTTTAGTGATTATTTCACTCAAACATTAATGTACAAACTATATTTTGTTAAATGATAGTTATACTTGGGAAATTACACACTTTTACAACAAACGAGCATACAAAACAGTTAACCTTTGGTAGAAGGCTACTTTAATAGAAAATATAGGTTTTTCTGAGAAATTCAAACTTTTACAAACACTTACAAACAATTGCTTACATTTTACAACTTATACTTGAGACAGGTTCAAACGTTTTTGATAACAAAAACCGACACTAAAATACGTATGAACTCACCAGCTTAATGCTGATAAACTCTTTCAAAATAACTTGTATTCTCAGGTCATCAGTAGACAGGTACCGAGGCCAGCTTTTGAGGAGATGGAGCGCATCCAAGACTCATCTTATTATTTTGATTTACATTATATTTTTGGTGTCTAAATATGTACAGAACACGCTTGTATTAAAATTATATATTTAATGCAATGGATGATGTTGTTTGCTTATTTACATTTACTGTGTTGTGATACTTTACATGACGTCCTCCGCCCCAGAACGTTTCCGCCGTTCTTGGTTTTGGGGTGTGACAGATTGGTATCAGAGCATTGTTTATAGTGAATCAAGTATATCAACCCATAAAAGATATACTAAACTATAAACCCATTAGGGATTAAAGCACTCTGACCAAGAGTCTATACTTTAAATATTAAAATATTTAATTAAGTATACTTGTCTGCATTCATACTAAAATCAGTGTCACAATGACAAGAACAAAAGTATTACGATTGTTAAATATCACAAGTGAGCTCGGGGATGTATGGTCAGTCCTGGGAATGGCATAGCCTGATCAACTATGCTAGTCCTAGGAGTGATTAGCATATGCCCTAGAATGGTTGTGATGTGTTAACAAGTCTAAAACTTACCAACAATACCACAAGAAGATCAGTAGAACTTAAACTTAAAATACTATAGGTGTATTTTGTACTACTAGTTACATGTATACTATATTCTTATACCTCTCTTCTCGCGTAGATTTAAATGGTTGGATTCAATCACGGCGACCCGTACTTTCCAAATGAAGGCAATGCCGGGTGGATCGAAGAAGAGCCCGAAGATGAGCATCCAATCCCTTTGGATGATCACCTCGCAGAAGGCTTTTCTGATGGATCCGACTTTGAGCCTGAAGTTAACAACCTACCGCTAGTAGGTCAAGCCACGAACAACAACCCCCGACCAGCTTTTCCAGGTCCTACTCCCTTGTGGGAAACCAACTTGAATCGCTGGAGTGACGAACAAGGTCAACCCTTACCATACTTTGGGGACCGAAGCTTTTACAATGTCAGTGAAGGTGGCTCTGCTGACCGAGCTTTGCCTGTCATTATCCGCAGAATAGCTTGTAATGTTGAGCAAGGTTGAGCAGCGATCGACCGGGTCATGGAGATTGATGCCAACTCAGGTGTCAACACAGTTCGCATCTGCCGTCTTGAAGAAGACATGGAACGGACCCGGAGAACCAATGAAACCCTGCAGCAACAGCTGGCTGCCTCCCGAGCTGAAGTCTTGGAACTTCGAGCCCGCCAGAGGGCTCAGGAGCGACACCTTCAAGAGGTGTTTCATCAAGTGTCAGACCTCAGGGCTCGCCCGAGAAATTCCCATCGCCGTTAGATGATGTCTAGTGCATCTCTGTCTTTTGGTTAAGGAATAGCCTTTAACATCTGTGCTCTAAGTAGCACTTGTCTGTAAAATATTCCTAACTTTCAGTACTCTAATTAGGAATCTAAGAATTGTCAAACTTATCTGTATGGTATGATGTAAGACCTACTGTTAGGTCAATTTTCCCTGAAATTATTACATCAATAATACCAGTATTATTGAAATCTATCTAATATGTGGGAAAAATCTGTATACTTGTGTTTTTCCTACCAATATTCCTTATTGTGATTTCAAACACTCATTCAACTGTTGGGATATGGTTAGTTAGTCCATGTGCCACTCTCACGTTGCTTACAAATTGATTCTTACCATTTTTTGTTATATTTATAAACTTATAGCTGAAAGATGCCTCCTCGCAAATCCCCCAGGAATAACCCTACACCTCCACCACCTCCTCCGCCTCCAGTCATCGATACTACAACCCTGAATGCTGCCGTAGCTGCAGCAGTGGCAACTGCCATTGCTCAGTATCACTCATCTGATGCCAGTAGAGGTGGAACCCCTGTTGAATCAATTCCGGTTGAAACCCCTGTGCGCTCGAGAGAGTGCTCCTACAAGGATTTCACCAATTGCAAGCCGAAGCCTTTCTATGGCACCGGCGGAGTCATTGCTCTCTCGCAATGGTTCGAGAAGACTGAATCAGTCTTCGAAATCTGTTCATGCCCTACTGTGAGCAAAGTCAAATATGTCGCATGCACCTTTGAGGGGAAGGCCCTGACGTGGTGGAAAAGCCACGTTAAAGCTCTAACCCTCGTCATAGCCAACGACATGGGCTGAGAAACGATGAAAGACCTCATGATGGAGGAATACTGCCCGAGGGGCGAAGTCCAGAAATTGGAACAGGAACTTTGGAACCTGACTATGAAGGGCACCAACATGGTCGCTTGTACTGCCCGATTCAGCGAACTGGTGGCCCTCTGCCCCAATATGGTTCCCACTGAAGGGAAAAAGATCGAGAAGTACATATGAGGGCTAGTGCCTCCGTATCAGGGGAATGTCCTAGCATCAAAACCCGCTACCTTCGACAGTGCCAAGCGATTGGCACAATGACTCATTGACCATGGAGTCAAAACCCCTGCAACCACAACAACCCTAGCCATCCTGGAACCCTCCAAACCCGCTGATACCAAGTGGAAGTACTGGGATGAAAAGAAGAAGCAGCAAGCTGCCAAAAAGAAGCAAATTGTGGCAATGCATGCCGCGGTAACCCCTACTGCTGCTACTGCTCCGGGGAAGCAGTATGCTGGAAGTTTGCCTAAGTGCGACGAATGCAACTTCCACCAAAACGGCCCCTGCCGTGAAATGCAGTGCTCTAACTGCAACAGGAAAGGACACACCGTCCGTTTCTATAAGTTCCCGGCACAACCGATCACCCAAGTCCCTGGCTCTTGCGCGAGCCCGACCTGCTATGGATTTGGCGAAACAGGCCACTTTAAGAGGGACTGCCCCAAAGCAAAGAATGTTGGAGGAGCAGGGAGGGTACTAGCTATAGGCCACGGGGAAGAAGTTGCTGAACCGACAGTGGTGACTGGTATGTTCCTCCTTGATAACTCCTATGCATGCATTCTGTTCGGTAGTGGAGCGGAGCGAAGCTTCGTAAACCATAAATTTGCTTGCATGCTTAAACAACAACCACACACACTTAAGGAACAATTCACAGTAGAAATGGCTAATGGGAAAACTGAAAGTACGATTAGCATATACTTAGGTTGTACCCTAACTCTAGATAAACATTCATTCCCAATCGACCTCATGCCGGTCTCAATAAAAAGCTTCGACGTTATCATTGGCATGGATTTGTTAAGTCTTCATCGCGCCGACATCATGTGCTACGAGAAAGCAGTCCGTCTAAACGTCCCGTCTAACGAAACTCTTTTAGTCTACGGCGACAAACCTGGTGCGAGTCTTCGTATAATATCCTGTATTCAAGCACATAAGTATCTGCGTAAAGAATACCACGCATTCCTTGCTCACGTCGTCGACACGAGCCTCGAAACAAAAGAACTAAAGAACATCCCAGTAGTGAGCGACTTCCCCGACATTTTCCCAAAAGAGCTACCTGGATTACCTCCGCAACGACAGGTCGAATTCAGAATCGACTTAGTCCTAGGAGCTACCCCAGTAGCCAAGTCGCCCTACCGTTTAGCACCAGCTGAGATGCAGGAACTCTCTGGTCAACTTAACGAACTGCTCAGCAAGGGCTTTATAAAACCAAGTTTCTCACCTTGGGGAGCACCGGTCTTGTTCGTTAAGAAGAAAGACAGATCATTTCGTATTTGTATCGACTACAGAGAAGTCAACAAACTGACGGTCAAAAATTGTTACCCTCTGCCTCGCATAGACGATCTATTTGATCAACTGCAAGGGGCGAACTATTTTTCCAAAATTGATCTGAGATCCGGATACCATCAGTTACGAGTACTAGAGGAGGATGTGCCGAAGACAGCCTTCCGAACTCGTTACGGAGATTACGAGTTCGTGGTGATGCCATTCAGATTGACCAATGCGCCCGCAGTCTTCATGGATCTGATGAATAGAGTATGCCGACCTTACTTGGATCAGTTCGTCATCGTTTTCATTGACGACATCCTGATCTACTCTCGAAGTAAGGAAGAACATGGCGATCATCTGCGACAAGTTCTAGGGACATTACGAAAGGAGAAACTTTATGCGAAGTTCTCGAAATGTGAATTTTGGATCCGAAGAGTCGAATTCTTAGGACCCGTGGTAAGCGAAGAGGGAATCCATGTGGACCCATCCAAAATTAAAGCCATTGAGAACTGGTCAGCACCGAAGACGCCTACATAAATTCGTCAATTTCTAGGTCTCGCTGGCTACTACCGCAGATTCATACAGAACTTTTCCCGAATAGCGAAACTTCTTACAACCCTGACCCAGAAAGGCGTGGCCTTTGACTGGGAAGAGAAACAAGAAAGAGCGTTCCAAACGCTCAAACGAGCCTTGTGCACCGCGCCAAAACTATCCCTCCCCGAAGGGATAGTAGACTTTGTAGTCTATTGTGATGCATCGAATCAAGGGCTCGGGTGTGTTCTGATGCAGTGAGGTAAGGTCATCGCCTACGGCTCGAGACAGTTGAAGACACACGAGGTTAATTACATGACTCACGATCTTGAACTGGGAGCAGTGGTGTTTGCTCTGAAGATCTGGAGACATTACTTATACGGAACGAAAATCACTATTTTTACCGACCGCAAGAGTTTACAACACATTTTCGATCAGAAGGAACTCAACATGAGACAACGACGGTGGGTCGAGCTACTCAGTGACTACGAATGCGATATTCGTTATCATCCGGTTAAAGCCAACATAGTAGCAGACGCCCTAAGTCGAAAAGAATATTCTGGTCGCAAAGTCAAGTCATTATCAATAACCATCCATTCACACTTGTCTAAGCAAATTCAGGCGGCCTAACTTGAAGCCATGAAACCTGAAAATGTGACGAGTGAATCCCTTAGAGGAATGGACAAGAATTTAGAAGTCAAGGGTGACGGAGCCTTATATTTCATGAACCGGATCTGGACACCGAAACACGGTGGTTTCCGAGACTTGGTCATGACCGCGGCGCACAACACTCGGTATTCCGTCCACCCAGGTTCAGATAAAATGTATCTGGATCTTAAAAGGCTATATTGGTGGCCTAATATGAAAGCAGATATTGCTACCTTCGTAAGTAAATGCCTTACTTGCGCAAAGGTTAAGGTCGAGTACCAGAAGCCCTCTGGTTTATTGCAACAACCAGAGATTCCCGAATGGAAGTGGGAGCGGATCACTATGGATTTCATAACCAAGTTGCCCAAGACAACGGGTGGACTTGATACCATATGGGTCATCGTCGATAGATTGACCAAGTCTGCACACTTCCTGCCTATCAAAGAAACTGACAAGATGGAGAAACTTACGAGAACATACATTAGGGAAATCGTACGACTACATGGTGTACCTATGTCCAATATCTCCGATAGAGATAGTAGGTTAACCTCAAGATTCTGGCAATCACTACAACATTCCTTAAAAACAAGATTGGACATGAGCACAGCCTACCATCCACAGACCGACGGACAGAGTGAGAGGACCATCCAAACACTGGAAGATATGTTGCGAGCCTGCGTGATTGACTTTGGGAAGGAATGGGATACTCATTTACCCCTTGTCGAGTTTTCCTATAATAACATTATCACACGAGCATCAAGGCTGCTCCATTTAAAGCTCTCTACGGCCGAAAGTGCAGATCCCCTCTATGCTGGGCTGATGTGGGTGATACCCAATTAGCCAGGGGACAAGCTTCCGACAGTACTCTCACCGGTCCGGAGATCATTCGGGAAACGACAGAGAAAATCGTTCAGATCCGTGAACGATTAAAAGCCTCTAGAGACCGACAGAAGAGCTACGCTGATAAACAAAGAAAACCTTTGGAATTTCAGGTAGGAGACCGAGTCCTTCTCAATGTCTCACCCTGGAAGGGCTTGATATGCTTCGGAAAGCGTGGGAAGCTTAATCCGAGGTACATAGGGCCTTTCGAGATTCTTGCAAGAGTCGGCCCCGTAGCTTACAAACTCGACCTACCCGACGCACTTCGTAATGTACATTCTACATTCCACGTATCTAACATGAAAAAGTGTCTGTCCGATGAGACTCTTGTTATCCCACTCGACGAGATCGAGATCAACGAGAGCCTCAACTTCGTGGAAGAACCGGTAGAGATCATGGATCGTGAGGTCAAGCAGACGAAGCAAAGCCGTATCCCTATTGTGAAGGTTCACTGGAACGCCAAGCGAGGACCGGAATTCACTTGGGAACGCGAGGATCAGATGAAACTGAAATACTCTCATCTTTTCGCTTAATTGTTTGTAACTTCTTATTTGCTTAAATTCTAATTTCGAGACGAAATTCCTTATAACGGGGGGATGATATGACAACCCGAAATTTCCATTTTGTACGAACATTAATTATTCAATAGAAGCTAGTCCAGTTTCAGTGATTTTCAGACTTTTCCAAATAAGTTTGTGTACATTAGGGCTTACGTTTGAGGAGATATCATGAGAGTGGGTGCTTCTGGGTTTGTGAAACTTGAGCATTTCAAAACTTCATAAAGTCATAGTCCAATTCCGGAATAAAAATCTTTTTGCCAAAAATATTTCAGGACTATAAATAGAATTCTGAACTAAATTATTCATTATTCACATTTCCAACTAGAGAAAAGCCAATTTCTCTCTCACGGATCTTCGGGTTTTCATCCCAAAACGTGATTACACTTCCCTAGTTGTGTTATAAGACTTGTTTTATGCTTAATAACATAGATTACATGTCAAATATGTGAGATCCAGGAGTTTACCGCCCAAGAACGTTCTTGGGGAGTAAACTCCAAAATGAAGCTTTAAGGCTATCTAGTCCCATTTCCTTGTTAGGTAGCTAGATTAGGATAATATGTATGTTTATTTGAGACTAGAAATCAATCAAGAACACATAGTTTTAGGAGTTTACGGCCCAAGAAATTCTTGGACCATAAACACCATTTTCAAGGGCTTCATGTGCCCTAATCACCCCCTAAGGCTTTGGACTTTAACCCTCAAATACTTGTAGCTAAAATGGGGACTATAACACATCAAAATCATCCCTAAAAGGGAGTTTACGGCCAAGAAATGATCTTGGGCCATAAACTCCAAGTAAAGGCACCAAAGTGTGCCTAAAGTCCCCCTTAGCCTAAATCAAAAGCCTAGAAATTATCCTACTTGTGCAAGAGGCTTAAAAGAATTAAAACATCCATCCCATGAGAGTTTACGGCTGTAACCTCTAAGGGATATGGTCTTTAGGTCGTAAACTCCTCAAAGGAGTATAATCTATGCCCTAAACTACCCAAATGATTAAACCACCAAGCTAGGCTTATTCTAGAAATCATTTAGCACCTTAAAACACCCAAAACCACCAAGATTGGAGTTCACGGCCGTAAACTCAAGGGTTTACGACCGTAAACTCCTTTTGTGGGGTTTAATGGGTAGTAAACTCTTATATGAGGCCCTTTGGTACATTAAACCCCTTTAGCCTTGTCCCGTAGCAACTTAGATGCAACCATTAGGACCTATAACACTTATACCAAGTGTTTACATGTTCCTGAGTGTCCCAACTAATTTCATTAAATTATTATTTGGCTAATTAGTTATATATATGCTCATTATATGATAACTAAGCTCGTGCGTGTGAACAAGTCTCCGTTTGCCACCTAGCACGGTATCCGACACTACAATCCAAACTGCTCACCACAAGTGAGTTCATACCCCTTTAATTAACCTTTGAAATGATTTTAAATGATTTTAAATACTTTATGGGGGGATACAAGTTAAATACTTATAGTCATTGCATCAATCACATGTGATTACATCAATCACATGTGATTAATAACTAGAAAACCAATGATTTTATCACTATTCAAACTGTTTATCAAACTGTTTTACTTCAAAATGTTTTACAAACTCTTTTACTTATCAAATGCTATTATTTAAACTTTGTTTTACTTCTTATAAATTGCATGCCCATATATGTATAGATATATAAGTAATGTTTAAAGGGCTTAGGAAGGCCATCCGCCCTATTTCCTTTTTCTCGATTTGGATGTGGTTTGGTGGGATTTCGGGTAACCATCCGAAGGTCGTTTCAATATTAATTATATATCAAATATACATATATAGACATAAAAGTACTTCCATATTCATACGTACTAGACACATCATTAGTAAGTTACCATCGGGGTAACGCAGGATCATACTACTACAACTTCTAGATCAATGAGTCAATTCATTCATGAGTCTATACATTACATTACTACTAGAACATATACAACAATACTAGAAAGAGAACATATACAACTATACTAGGAAGAGAACATATACAACTATACTAGGAGGAGAACATATACAACTATACTAGAACTAGAAAAATTACATTACATATATCAGAATACGTTAAAAATTGTGATCCACTGTATCGGAGCATGCCTTAAATGTCATGACCCGAGTTGTACCCAGAATTCTCTTGGAGGGAGAGCGTGATTTTGCGTATAGATCTATACTGGATTGACTATCCTACACGTTGCTGCTAGCTACACCCGGACCTGTAGGTCTGCAGGTGCCAAACGTCATTCCGTTATTATGACCATTCGTATGTCGTTGTTACCAGTCGATAGTATGGTGCAATTTATCACATTATACCTTAATATAAATCTGGTTTAAGGTAGTTAGTACAGCAGTAGTTCCTATAATACAAAACTACAGTACTACAATGATTTACCCATTACATATTTTTAGTGATTATTTCACTCAAACATTAATGTACAAACTATATTTTGTTAAATGATAGTTATACTTGGGAAATTACACACTTTTACAACAAACGAGCATACAAAACAGTTAAGCCTTGGTAGAAGGCTACTTTAATAGAAAATATAGGTTTTTCTGAGAAATTCAAACTTTTACAAACACTTACAAACAATTGCTTACATTTTACAACTTATACTTGAGACAGGTTCAAACGTTTTTGATAACAAACACCGACACTAAAATACTTATGAACTCTCCAGCTTAATGTTGATAAACTCTTTCAAAATAACTTGTATTCTCAGGTCATCAGTAGACAGGCACCGAGGCCAGCTTTTGAGAAGATGGAGCACATCCAAGACTCATCTTATTGTTTTGATTTACATTATATTTTTGCTGTCTAAATCTGTACAGAGCACGCTTGTATTAAAGTTATATATTTAATGCAATGGATGATGTTGTTTGCTTATTTACATTTACTATGTTGTGATACTTTACATGACATCCTCCGCCCCAGAACGTTTCCGGCGTTCTTGGTTTTGGGGTGTGACACTTTCCATATCATAACTCAAATTATAGTTCGGTCCAAACTTTAACATCGATATGATATACCACATCATACTTAGATGATGTACATATTTACTTCAAACTATATGTTTGTAACTTATAGTTCAATATAAACTTTAACATCGGTATGTTCCGTGACAGCATACCTCAATGATGTACATATTTAATTCGAACTATAAGTTTGTAACTTATAGTTCAATATAAACTTTAACATCGCTATGATCCGCCACATCATACCTCGATGATGTACATATTTACTTTGAACTATAAGTTTGTTACTTATAGTTCAGTATAAACTTTAACACCGGCATGATCCCCCACGTGATAACTTTATGTTGTATATATTTACTTTGAACTATAAGTTTGTAACTTATAGCTCAGTATAAACTTTAACATCATTATGATCCGCTACATCATACCTCGATGATATATATATATATATATATATATATATATATATATATATATATATATATATATATGTATAGAGTTAGGTTCAAATGTTTTCACTATCTATTGTGTGACTGTATGATTGATTCTAGACCAATCATTTTAGTTATTTTAAGAAAGTAATTAATGCTTATTAAATGCTGAGGATGTAATTAATACCTATTATATCTTCAACAAGTAATATGTATTAATTACTTTCTTAAAATAACTAAAATGATTGGTACAGAATCAGTCATACATGCACATAATAGATAGTGAAAACAAAATAACCTAACCCTATATATATATATATATATATATATATATATATATATATATATATATATATATATATATATATATATATATATATATATACTTTGAACTATAAGTTTGTAACTTATAGTTCAATATAAACTTTAAAATCGGTATGATCCACCACATCATACCATGATGATGTAAATATTTACTTCAAACTATAAGTTTGTAACTTATAGTTCAGTATAAACTTTAACATCGGTATGATGCACCACATCATACCTCGTTGATGTACATATTTACTTTGAACTATAAGTTTGAAACTTATAGTCTGGTATAAATTTAACATCAATATGATCCGTCACATTATACCTCAATGACGTACATACATATCTCGAACCTTAAGTGTGTAATTTATTGACATCACCTCAAACTAAAAAGTTTGGAATAAGGTAGTCATTACCATGATTTCACGTCAATTATGAAGGCGAAATAGAACTGCCTAACTGGTATCAAACTTACCACAAACATATGTCTGATCAACATATGTTCAACATAGATGATAAGTTCATTACTTATCACTTAGGAGGTGATACCACAAGGATAGAGTCTAAGTCCTCACAGTAAAAAATTATTGCAAATCCAACGACTACATTATATACAAAAAATGAAGCATATAAAGGATAGAGAAGAAATGTGCTTAATTACAATCTTTAAGTGGTCACATAGCTTAGTCAACACAGGAATATCAACATAAAATTATAAAGAAAAGAAAGTGAAAATAAAAGGAAAAGGGTGCATGAACATCGACATGTTAGACACTGCCAGAAGCACCATCAGGATTTAAAGTGGGATCCAAAAACCCCAGATTCTCCTTCAAAAGACCAGTGTACACAACATCTCCTTCTAAAATCTCGAACAAGGAATACTTTTAGGTCATCATGTTTGCAAACCGATCCCTGATGTTGCACATCAAGATACAAATAAAGGACATTATTCCCTTCCAAAGTATCAACATATTTATCCTTCATCTCCACACATGCCTGATCAAGGCCTAGCTGAATAGATGTTGTTTGCACTACAATGTTCACATCACCGAAGCCCATAGAGTTACATAAAGAACAAAAAAAGGAGGGAATGCCCTCCTGCACCAACCACCGAAGCTCAGAGGCTCTGATTTCGGCTACCAAAGTCAAGCAGGATTCATTTTAAAGATAGGATGTTTAGATTTGATTGAATTGAAGAATATGAGCATCCCTGTTAGCGAGAATCCCCTTTTGGACAACAAGTTCTTCCTCTAGAATCTTAATACACACATTTTTGTCAGAACAGGAGATCTCTAGCTCAGAGAGTTTCTCAATAAATCAAAGCTTTAGGGACTCAAACTGGTGAGTCTTCTCCTCCAAGTCCTTGGCGAGCACCGAACAATGACTAATGACCTCGTCTACTTTGATGTGAAGATCCTCATTCAAGTTCTTCAACTCATCATGGCAGTGAATACTTTCACTTAGGTCACCTACAAGAAGATCATTCTTTTCAGAAAGCCCCTTCACCCTTTCTCGAAATTCTTGTGCGTCTTGTTCGGTTCATTCATGAATCTTGCCTAGCTCTTTTAACTTTCATAGGCCCTCCACAAACTTAACCTAACATTGGGCAAGAAGCTCTGTTGGGACCTTGGTACAAGCAGATACCTCAATATGGAGATGTATACCCTCCATTAGATGATAACGAGCTTTGTCAAGGTTTTCATCATCATAAGCACTCGCCAAATCAGGGCTTCTTGGAACGGTTGTGGTAGTGAAAGGACATTGAAATGGAGGAAGTGGAGCTGCAAGATTGACCGAAGTAGGAATCGAAGCTTCCTTTCCAGAAGATGGGATCACTACAATTAACAAACAAAGATGCAATTGGAACAGGACTTGATAAACTAGCTCATCAGAATGCATACACCCACACACACAAACACACACACACACACATATATATATATATATATATATATATATATATATATATATATATATATATATATATATATATAAAGAAGGAAAGCCACTTACGATCTACGCCAGATGTAGGGGGATTCAAATCGGAAGAAGGTTCAGTAGAGGAAGTGTCTATAAGCATCAATGAAGATCCAGGGATATCAAATTCCAAGTTTAAAGGATTCACAGTCACAATAGTAGCCTCCATAGTGGTGGCCTGAAAACAACCAAACCCAAACCCAAATAATTTTTAGCGAAAAATATCAGTACCAGACAAAACAGAGGTTATGGAATCTCTTGACAAAGGCCGAGATACCTCGGTAACAACCAAACCCTCAGATGATGTAACATTCATAAAAATTTAAAACTTTTTCAGGAATCCAAAAACCATTATTTATTACAAATAGTTTTCAAAATAGTTTCATATTAGAGAATCTCGAAAATCAAAATCATAAAATGTGAGTTGGTGCACGATTAAGCCTTCGCCTTCCCGCGATCATCCGAAGCACCTGAAACAAAATATAAAAGTGTAATCCCGAAGCTTAGTAAGTTCCCCTAAAATACCGATACATAAAAAATAGCACACATTATAACAACATGTAATGGGTCCACAACTTCACAAACTGGATTACTCCTACGCCCACAGTATAGTCTAGCTTGCCTTACAAACCTACAAATCACATCTGGCTTGCTCCCGAGCCCACAACATAAGTATGGCTTGCTCTCGAACCCACAACTTATGACTGGCTTTCCCCTTCAGTCCTAAGACTGGAATATAAATGACCAACCCTCAGTGCGAGTCTGGCATGCTCCCCTAGCCCTCAGCTCACGTCTGGAATGCTTAGAAGTCCTCAGTATGAGTTAGACATGCTCTCCCTGGCCCTCTGCTCATATCTGGCATACTCCAGGTTTTGTTGGTTACCAAACAGAGTAGTACAGCCTCAACCCTACCCACACAACTATTAGGTATTGAGCACTATAACACTCCTTTGGTGCACGTGCAACCCTAAATGTTTTGGATCTATGTTTCTCTAATTATACATGCACATTTTCAATTTTCCAAATCATTGACCTAACTAGGATACATTTGAACAGGCGAATGATACAACTAGTTAGATGACTTACCTTTTAGAAGGACTTGTAGTTCTTGACCTTTGAAAGCTTGAGCACCCTAAGTGTAATGCTTCTAATGGTTCACAAACACCAATATGCAAGAGGAGGCTTGAGAGAATAGGTTACTTGCACAAAATCAACTTCACACTCTTAGAAAGTATGTTGTGTCCCCGATATTGGCTCTAAGGGATCCATTTTATAGTGTAGCAAATGTTAGGGTTACACCTTATAAACCCTAGGGTTACACCTTATAAACCCTAATGACCCATGATTTTCCACATGGACTATCCATGGATTAGTTTAGCCCATCTACATAATCATGGATCATTGGCCCAAACTATAAGAATCATTGATTTACATAATCAATTCCCATATATTTAATTAGTCTCTTTTGACCAGAAAATTAATTCCAAATTAATTCTTGACCATGCTAATTAAATAATATGATTTCATATTAATATATTGTACTTGTAATATACTAATAAATCATAAATAACCTTATTTTCAAAAGTCCATACTATCAAATTGCACTGGTGAAGGCAACCGAAAAGGACCATGCTACAATCGTGTCAAGTACATCCCAATTATAGTTATGGGCTTAGACACCAAATCCAATAGTCTTCCACTTGGATAAGTCTAATAAGTATTACTGCCAATGTGACTTCAGGATCCGACTTAGCAATCGTAAGCTTTCAAAAGCCGCTGTTGAACTCTGACATAGTCAATGATGCGTACTTCGGATAAGGGATCACATATTCCTCTATTCTGAAGATATCTATGCCGACAAACACATGGAACATAGTCATACTTATTGTCCTGCAATTTGTTTCCCGATTTCGATTCGTTTGACCTGGAACATAACTGAACACATCGATTTCGTTCTGACTGGGCCCAACACATAGTCAAAATAAAATCATCGAGGGGCCCAATATATCTCTTTTAATCCTCTTAGGATAAAAGGAACAGATAAACTTTGACATTATATGCTTGTACTAAATACTCATCAAATCATGTAGAACGACATGTTTTATAACATCTAGTTACTGATGCGTGTCATGCCATCATGCCATCAATGCACAACCAACTCGTAGTCAACAACTCATATATCTTGGTTTGAAGATTATATGATATTATCTTCTCACAATTACTCGTGATAAATTCCATGAAGTAATTCAGGTGAGCACGGGTTTAATCCAATACTCAAATCTTATTTCAGGAGCACTTATGAATGGTGTAGCAAACTTTTGTTATGTCTAACACCTTAGACAATCCACAAGCCAACTCATGAGAGTCTTCTTTCATACTTACTTCCAATGTATGATCGACCGTGGATGGTTTGAATAATTTTATTATTCTGGAAGTCAAAACCTGCAAAGTGAAACAATACTAAATAATTGGCACAAGACAATAAATTTACTTATAATTAAAAAATGTTTTATTTAATCATCAAATGTCAATTACAATTTAGCTATTACAAGTTTCTGTTTAGCTAACCGCTAAAACTAATATCTTCCGTTACCCTAACGCCCCTTGCATGCTGCAAGTGCTTAACCCTAGTCAGTCCCTTTCTAAGGGGATCTGCTGGATTGTCCTCTAATGGTATCCCTTTTACCACGAGGTTCCCTTCTTCTACATGATATCTTATGACTTGGTACTTTCTGTCGAGATGCCTGGATCTACCATGATATCTCAGTTCCTTGGTTAAGGCAAATGCCCCTTCATTATCGCAGAAAATCTCCATAGGCTCCTTTATGCATGGAATGACACCAAGGTCTCCGATGAAGTTTTTCAACCATATCGCCTCCTTCGATGCTTCACTTGCTGGAATGTACTCTGATTCACACGTTGAATCAGATATAGTCTCCTGCTTGGAACTTTTTGTGACAACCCAATATTTCAAGACAATATGATGGAACGCAAGTCAAATTTAGGTCAAAATTTAACCTTCCTAAAATCTTATTTGGGTTAAATAAAGTAGTAGGAATCATATCAAGGTTTTCATACATATAAAGAACCCAAAAATCCGAGTTATAACGAAGAAGTTATGACCAATCGAAGATTCTCGACAAAACCGGCAATACTGATAAACGTAAAATACGAAGTTTCAATACAATAGTTTTTAGCCTTAGGTATCTAAATAAAAGTTTTAGATATCATTAAACCGTAAACGTACATAATAAGAACGTCCAAATCTGACTTCGTATGAGGAAGTTGTGATTTATCTAAGTTACGGATATAACAGTAGACAGCTAAAAACTCGAAATAGAGATCGAGAGACTATTAGCTGACACAATCTAAATGAGAATCGAAGGGCTCAATAAAACTAGCGCAGCGGTAAAAAGTCTGACGAAAACGGACGTCGGATGAAGAAGTTATGAAACTTTAACGGACTTTTCCTGTCCCGACCTATTAAAAATATAATATTAAAAATAAATTCAAAACTAGCCGACGGAGTCTAAACGAAAGTTGTAGATCGTAGTCTTACCTTCGTGTGGATATAAAGAACGTCGAAAACGGAGTTCGTATGAGGAAGATATGAATTTTTGAAGTTTACTAATTAATTAAAATATAAATTTAATTAAAACCCGGTATTATCCGAAGAGTGAGTCAGCGGTCCGATCCTTCGTACGCCCCGCGTACCCTCGTACGCCCAACGTACTCGGATGCTAGGCTCCGGTTCGTCCACGTCGCTCCGATGTTTCGACCGAGGATGCGGTCATCCATGACGTCTCGTACGCCCTGTGTACAAGCGTACGCCCCGCGTACGCGAGGCTTCCAGACCCTATAAAAGGGATGCGAGGGTGCCGGCCAATTTTGCTCATTTCCTTCCTTTCTCGCGCCGAAGCTCTGCGTTTCAACCCTCGGAGCCATCCCAAAGTCCCGGTTTTCGTATCCAAGTATGGGATGAAGTTTTACGCTCCCGAGATTCCCGAGATTCCCGAGAATCTCGAGAGATCCGCTTCCTCGAGTAGTAGTTCTGCTCGGTTTTCGTCTCGCTTTCTTCAATCAATCAAGTGAGTTCATACCCCTATAATCGACACTTTTAAATGTTTTATAAATGTTTTTATATGCTTTTAAGGGGGGGGGGGGGGGGAGGAATACAAGTAAAACACACGATGATTATCGTATGTTATATAAAGTTTCATTATACACTTTTTATCAACGGAATCACATGTGATTTATAACTATTATAAAGAAACTTTCGTATGAAAATGTATCACGATAACATCATATCTTTTGAAATGAAAAGTGTTGTTATTTATGTATAAATCAAACACACTTCTTATACTATATATATATATATATATATATATATATATATATATATATATATATGTGTGTGTGTGTGTGTGTGTGTGTGTGTCCATCTTAGGCACTACAAAAATTATATCTTTCATAACAAGTGGGCATTTCACTAGGGATTACTTTACAAACGAGACACACTTTTAGAAAACTATAATAGGTATAGTTTTATGAGAACATCACGAACTTTTATATACTAGAAATACTATTGCAAGGAGATACATTCATATATAAGAATAAACGAACATTTTCATAGATACTTCAAATAGTTTTCTCACACTTAAACTGTATTGTAAAACGGTCTTTCTAACCGATTTATAAACTGACATCAAGTCATAAATTCCTATTTATTAAACTTTTCAGAGGTTGTACAAAACTTCTTTTATGCTTTTATATTATAAATTGCATGCCTCTATAGGTATAGTTATATAAGAAATGTTTAAAATACTTAGGAAGGCCATCCACCCTGTTTCCTTTTCCTCGATTTGGATGTGGTCTGATGGGATATCGGGTACTCTTCCGAAGGTCGTTTAAATATTAGTTATATATCATGTGTACATATATGGTCATAAATGTTCCATCAGTTAATGCAGTTCCGATACTCTTGGGTAACAAGGGTGTATAAACCTACTTGGACACTCATCAATTACATTCTAGTAAACTAGTATAGGAATAGTTTAGGGTATACAAAACATTATTTCTATTAAAAGAAATTACACCAGAGTCAGTTCATTCATGAGTCTAGACTACATGCTATATGAAAGGATACTCTTACAGAGATTCCGCTTACATGAATACGATTACATAGATACGCTTAGCTGAGTACATTTACATAGATCATATATGACGAGTTACTACTACATATGATATGTGTAGATACTGTTATATAGATCACCTTCTTATCTTTACCTTGTGACGCAATCACATAATCGACGAGATGAATTGGACTTTATATCCTAGTACCAAAGGATACCTTGAGGGACTAACCATTCCTATAGCCACTGTTAGCTACAGAGGATGATGACATATCTACGGATGTCTATGGTTGATCAGTTTATGGCGAGTTTCCACGCCGTGTGTATCTTTACTTAAGGGACTAATTATTCCTAAACCCAGCTGTTAGCGACAGAGGTAAATGCACATCTACGGATGTCTACGGTTGATCAGTTTACGGCGAGTTTCCACGCCGTGTGTATCTTAGTACCAAAGGATACAACATAAGTTATTATATTATTACTTTTAGAGTTTTACAATAATAGTTAAACAGGGAAAAACCGTCACATTTTCAAGAGATGCGTACTTTCAAAACAGTCAGGTCTTAGTAAAAGACTACTTTCAAAACATTCTGGTCTTGGTAGAAGACTACTTTTATACTAGTAGGAAATATGGGATTTTCTAGAGTTTTCATACTTATACTAAATGTCTCATAAATCATTCACCAGTCTTTCATATCAACTAATCAAAGCAATGACATTAAATACTTATGAACTCACCAGCTTAAATGCTGACCTACACTTTCAAAATAACTTGTATTCTCAGGTTACAAATAGACAGGTGCCGATGCAAGGTTTATAGAAGATGGAGCAGTCAAGACTCGTCTTTTATTTTGATCAGTTATCATGTTGTCTTGTACTATAAAAGAAAACACTTGTAACTAAAATGATACTATTATTGCAATGGATGATGTTGTTGATTGTTTACTACTTTACATTTGTTGTGATGCATACATGACGTCCTCCGCCCCAGAACCTTTCCGCTGTTCTCGGTTTTGGGGTGTGACAGATTGGTATCAGAGCATTGTTTATAGTGAATTGAGTATATCAACCCATAAAAGATATACTAACTATAAATACAATGTGATTAAAAATACTCTGATTTAGAGTTTATACAAAAAAAATTAAATATTTAAGTATACGTGCCTGCATTCATACTAAAATCAGTGTCACTAGGACAGTACAAAAGAATTACGATTGTTGGGAAACACAAGTGGGCTTAGAGATATATGGTCAAAATTGGGAAGATATAGCCAGATCAACTATATTATCCGAAGGTTGACTAGCATGTGCCTAAGTTTAAATTGGGTGGTTGCAACAATGCTAAAATCTTACCAACCCTACCACAATGAGAGCAATAGAACATAACATTAAAATTAAAATACTATAGGAGTATTTGGTGTTACTATATGTACTTCATACTTGAGAACTAAAACGGGATCTTCATCACTAAGTTGATAGTTGCTAAGTGGATACACTAAGGCTATATGTAATTAGGATTTTATAGACTAAGAATCTGTGAAAATTTTACTTCACCCCTATTATGTGTGAATACGGAGTTAAGGTTACTTATTCGAAGGTCTATCCTGTTAAAATTACACATAGCTGGTATGCACTTCACAAATAGCGATGTAACTAATGAAGGTTTTCTAAATAATTATCTAGATAGTTCGTCTAATAATTATTCTCGTACCCTTAAATTCTCGCATAGAAAACATAGCTGGACTCCATCCCCACGGAAACCAATATCTTCTGAACGAAGCAATAGTTGGTTGGTTTGGAGAAGAGCCAGAGAATGATCACCCTATCCCTTTGAATGATCACCGTGATGAAAACCTTTCAGACGATGCTAATTTCGAACCAGAAGTTGAGAACCTACCCCGAGCAACTCCCTTTCCAATTCTTAACCCTCGTCCGACTTTTCATGGCCGACGCCTGAGTCGGTGGAATGCTTGGAAACATGGAGCCAAGGACAGGATCAGCCCATGCTAGTTATTGGCGACTGAAACTTTTACGACCTAAGCAATGGGGGCTCAGCACGCAGAATCTTGCAAATCTTGGTCCGTAGAGTGGCCTGAAATGAGATTCGAGGCAGGACATCCCTACATAAGATTGCCGAAGTTGTCGCCGATGCAAGAATGCATACCCTCCGCACCATTCATCTAGAAGATGCTCACGAGAGATCAGAAAGAAACCATGAGAAACTGTTGCAAGCACTAGCTGAAAACCCGAGCCAAAGTCATAGAGCTCCAAGTACGCCAGAGAGTGTACGAGAGATACCTGCTTGCTATGGAACGTCAACTAACCAAACTAAGGGTTCACCGTGAGGGTGACTGTTGCCAGTAAGAGATACCTTACTTCCTTCTTTGTTTTAAAGAACCGTGTTCTTGTCTATGTTCTGTGTAGTACTTTCTATGTGACTACCTTGCACTGTAAGTACTTTTGTTTAGGTCTTCATGATGTCAAGAACTATCTCCTATGGATATGATGTAAGGCCTTTTACAAGGTCATTTTCCCAAAATTTTACGTCGTAAATATCAAAAGGTATTGACAGTCGGTTAACTTCTGTGTCATTGTTTATTCAAGTACTCTTATCATACTTTCATCGGAATCTATCTGAATCATGCTTTAGTCAAGTCATTTGACCATAGTAATTTAACTCCGGAAACATTTCCATGTCTCTTTTAGTGGTTGGATCATGTTATTCACCAACCAACAATACATCGGCTTGAACAACAAGCGTCTTGAGACCATTCTATGAACTTACTTCCACTCATTACTAGGTCTACATCCTAGGGATGTAGGTCAACCCTTCATAAACACACTTCCACTCAGTACCAGGACTACATCATAGGGATGTAGGTCAAACTTTCGAGAATATAATTTTACTCTTTACTTAAACAATCGAAGTACACCTAGGGTCAACCAGAATCGCTCGCAAATTTATTTTTCTCCGTGAAACAGAATCATGTCGTCATCCAGAAATGATCAGCCGAGCACCGAAACCCCTATCCGCCATATCGACGCCGCTACATTACTAGCTGCAGTAGCAGCTGCGGTGACAACTTTCCTTACACACATCAACTCAGGCAACACAATCAAGGCTGAAAAAGGAACCGTGAGTTCTGATGGTAGTGCTAAACCGGGAAACCATCAAATGGCAACAGTGTTGGAATTGCGAAGCCTAAAGACCGAAAGGAAGAGACGATATCGTAAAGTCCTAAGGAATCGTAAGAGAGCCCAAAGACATGCCATGCCACAGCCACCAGTGGCAACTCTGGTAGGACGCTTTAGGAAGAAATTTCCAAGGTGGAGTAATGAGGAAGGCACTCGTGTTCACATAACACTGGCTAACCACCGCAATCCCGTCACCAATGCAAGTACTAGCCAGTCATGCCACCAATGCGGTGAAATAGGGCACTTCAAGAAGGATTGCCCTATAGCAAAGAACTCTGGCGCAGAGGGGAAGATTCTCAGGATCACAGCTTCAGGAGAGCCTACTCCGGAACCCTCATTAATGTAACTTAGGCGTGTCATTGTAACAGACTTTTAAACCATCCAAAACTAGTGCAACCAGAGTCTTATCTTTTGCGGGATCCCATCGGTATAGGGATGCACGTGCTGCGTATTCTTACTTTTCGAAGCATACCTTATTCGCAGCAATACTCTTGTAGAATTCTAAAGTACCGTAACTCTGTTGATGGTTGCACGGTTGTGTTTTTTCTGTAAACATCTTTTGTTCAAATCTAATGTCTTTAAGTTTCCTTATGATTACGACATTATCATACTACTTGATTCAATTCTATCCTCACAAAAGCAGCTTCATACGTACATCTATTCCTCCGAAATCGTCTTTCTAGCAAAAACCGTCATTCCAGAACAACAAGGTACTCGTACATAGAGCACCTCATGTTTCTCATCCTTTCCGAAGAAAAACTCAGCAAACCGCCCCGAAGTACCACTCGTGCAGTATGTCAAGTTCAATCCAAAGACCCACAGTTTCAAGATTTTTTTTATATACGGCTCGTATACCCGAGACTGTGATTGATGAACCTGGTATGGGTTCTACTATGAATTTCAGGACGGAGACTGCCCAAGACTACGGGTGATCGTGCTGCCATGCAAATAAACTTAGAAGCCCAACGCATGCCCTTTCTGTCGATTGGGACGAGAAAGTCAGATAGAACAAAAGTACCTATCCTTTTTCCTTAATTCATGAGTAATCATACTTTATTTTAGATCTTCATGACATCTAATCAACCACAAGATTCTGACTTCATAATCAGTATGAATTGGTTTTGTTCTTATACAAGACGAAAGGTCACTGCCTATACCTCGAGACAGCTTAAGACGCAGGAAGTTAACTATATAACACATAATCTTGAGTCAGGGACAACGGTAATTGTTTGGAAGATCTGGAGGCACTACTTGTAGGATACAAGATGTACTATTCTCACAGTCCACAAAAACAGTCAACATACGTTCGACCAAGAAGAGTTGTCATGCCAGTAACGTCGAACAAAAGAAGCAGAGTCGTGCCCCGATAGTGACATGTTCGCTGGAATGCCAAGCGAGGAACCGAGGTCACTTAAGAACACGAGAAGCAAATAAAACTTCTATCCATAGAATGTTTACCGGTTCTAATTAAACTCTAATTTCGGGACGAAATTTCCTCTAACGGGGGGATGATGTGACAACCCGATATTTCAAGACAATATGATGGAACGCAAGTCAAATTTAGGTCAAAATTTAACCTTCCTAAAATCTTATTTGGGTTAAATAAAGTAGTAGGAATCGTATCAAGGTTTTCATACATATAAGGAACCCAAAAATCCAAGTTATAACGAAGAAGTTATGACCAACTGAAGATTCTCGACAAAACCGGCAATACTGATAAACGTAAAATACGAAGTTTCAATACATAAGTTTTTAGCCTTAGGTATCTAAATAAAAGTTTTAGATATCATTAAACCGTAAATGTACATAATAAGAACGTCCAAATCTGACTCCGTATGAGGAAGTTGTGATTTATCTAAGTTACGGATATAACAGTAGACAGCTAAAAACTCGAAATAGAGATCGAGAGACTATTAGCCGACACAATCTAAATGAGAATCGAAGGGCTCAACAATACTAGCGCAATGGTAAAAGGTCTGATGAAAACGGACGTCGGATGAAAAAGTTATGGAACTTTAACGGACTTTTCCTGTCCCGACCTATTAAAAATATAATACTAAAAATAAATTCAAAACAAGCCGACGAAGTCTAAACGAAAGATGTAGATCGTAGTCTCACCTTCGCGTGGATATAAAGAACGTCGAAAACGGAGTTTGTATGAGGAAGAGATGAATTTTTGAAGTTTACTAATTAATTAAAATATAAATTTAATTAAAACCCGGTATTATCCGAAGAGTGAGCCAGCGGTCCGATCCTTCGTATGCCCCGCGTACCCTCGTACGCCCAGCGTACTCGCATGCTAGGCTCCGATTCGTCCACGTTGCTCCGATGTTTCGACCGAGGATGCGGTCATCCATGACGTCTCGTACGCCCTGCGTACAAGTGTACGCCCCGCGTACGTGAGGCTTCCAGACCCTATAAAAGGGATGCGAGGGTGCCGGCCAATTTTTCTCATTTCCTTCCTTTCTCGTGCCGAAGCTCTGCGTTTCAACCCTCGGAGCCATCCCAAAGTCCCGGTTTTCATATCCATGTATGGGATGAAGTTTTACGCTCCCAAGATTCCCGAGATTCCCAAGAATCTCGAGAGATCCGCTTCCTCGAGTAGAAGTTATGCTCGGTTTTCGTCTCGCTTTCTTCAATCAATCAAGTGAGTTCATACCCCTATAATCCACACTTTTAAATGTTTTATAAATGTTTTTATATGCTTTTAAGGGGGGGGGGGGAGGAATACAAGTAAAACACACGATGATTATCGTATGTTATATAAAGTTTCATTATACACTTTTTATCAACGGAATCACATGTGATTTATAACTATTATAAAGAAACTTTCGTATGCAAAATGTATCACGATAACATCATATCTTTTGAAATGAAAAGTGTTGTTATTTAAGTATAAATCAAACACACTTCTTATACTATATATATATATATATATATATATATATATATATATATATATATATATATATATATATATATATATATATATATATATATATATATATATATATATATATATATATATATATATATATGTGTGTGTGTGTGTGTCCATCTTAGGCACTACAAAAATTATATCTTTCATAACAAGTGGGCATTTCACTAGGGATTACTTTACAAACGAGACACACTTTTAGAAAACTATAATAGGTATAGTTTTATGAGAACATCACGAACTTTTATATACTAGAAATACTACTGCAAGGAGATACATTCATATACAAGAATAAACGAACATTTTCATAGATACTTCAAATAGTTTTCACAAACGTTTTTACATGTTGAAACACTTTTAGAAACTGTCATACAAACTGTAGGTTTCCTTTTGAGTCTATTATATTTGTGTTTTCAAACAAAGGTTTTCTCACACTTAAGCTTTATTGTCAAACGGTCTTTCTAACCGATTTATAAACTGACATCAAGTCATAAATTCCTATTTATTAAACTTTTCAGAGGTTGTACAAAACTTCTTTTATGCTTTTATATTATAAATTGCATGCCTCTATAGGTATAGTTATATAAGAAATGTTTAAAATACTTAGGAAGGCTATCCACCCTGTTTCCTTTTCCTCGATTTGGATGTGGTCTGATGGGATATCGGGTACTCTTCCGAAGGTCGTTTAAATATTAGTTATATATCATGTGTACATATATGGTCATAAATGTTCCATCAGTTAATGCAGTTCCGATACTCTTGGGTAACAAGGGTGTATAAACCTACTTGGACACTCATCAATTACATTCTAGTAAACTAGTATAGGAATAGTTTAGGGTATACAAAACATTATTTCTATTAAAAGAAATTACACCAGAGTCAGTTCATTCATGAGTCTAGACTACATGCTATATGAAAGGATACTCTTACAGAGATTCCGCTTACATGAATACGATTACATAGATACGCTTAGCTGAGTACATTTACATAGATCATATATGACGAGTTACTACTACATATGATATGTGTAGATACTGTTATATAGATCACCTTCTTATCTTTACCTTGTGACGCAATCACATAATCGACGAGATGAATTGGACTTTATATCCTAGTACCAAAGGATACCTTGAGGGACTAACCATTCCTATAGCCACTGTTAGCTACAGAGGATGATGACATATCTACGGATGTCTACGGTTGATCAGTTTATGGCGAGTTTCCACGCCGTGTGTATCTTTACTTAAGGGACTAACTATTCCTAAACCCAGCTGTTAGCGACAGAGGTAAATGCACATCTACGGATGTCTACGGTTGATCAGTTTACGGCGAGTTTCCACGCCGTGTGTATCTTAGTACCAAAGGATACAACATAAGTTATTATATTATTACTTTTAGAGTTTTACAATAATAGTTAAACAGGGAAAAACCGTCACATTTTCAAGAGATGCGTACTTTCAAAACAGTCAGGTCTTAGTAAAAGACTACTTTCAAAACATTCGGGTCTTGGTAGAAGACTACTTTTATACTAGTAGGAAATATGGGATTTTCTAGAGTTTTCATAATTATACTAAATGTTTCATCAATCATTAACCAGTCTTTCATATCAACTAATCAAAGCAATGACATTAACTACTTATGAACTCACCAGCTTAAATGTTGACCTACACTTTCAAAATAACTTGTATTCTCAGGTTACAAATAGACAGGTGTCGATGCAAGGTTTATAGAAGACGGAGCAGTCAAGACTCGTCTTTTATTTTGATCAGTTATCATGTTGACTTGTACTATAAAAGAAAACACTTGTAACTAAAATTATACTATTAATGCAATGGATGATGTTGTTGCTTGTTTACTACTTTATATTTGTTGTGATGCATACATGACGTCCTCCGCCCCAGAACGTTTCCGCCGTTCTCGGTTTTCGGGTGTGACAGTTTTGCATGTTACGGCTCCTCTATTGTGGGTAAACACCGAGCCAACTGAGAGCAGAAATTATCTCTGTCGGATTGAAAACTGGCATCATTATACCCTATCACTCTCAAGTCATCACTCCCACCAAGGGTAAGGAACCAGTCCTTAGTCCTCCATAGGTACTTGAGAATGTTCTTAACCGTAGTCCAATGAGCTTTACCAGAACTCCCTTGATATTGCCTGACCATGCTCAAAGCAAAGGCCACATCAGGGCGAGTACAAGTCATAACATACATGATCGAGCCAACTGCGGAAGCACATGGTATTCGACTCATTTCTGCTATCTCAGCCTCTGTACTTGGACTCTAAGTCTTACTCAGTTTGGTATTTCTTCGGATAGGTAAGTCACGTTTCTTGGAATCCTCCATGCTGAAACGCTTCAACACCTTGTCCAAGTAGGTTATTTGACTAAGTGTTATTAGTCATTTACTCCTATCTCTCAATATCGTTATCCTTAGGATGTAAGTAGCTTCTCCGAGGTCCTTCATAGCGAAACATTTCCCAAGCCAGGACTTAACCTCCTATGAGGTTGGGATGTCATTTCGTATGAGCAGTATGTCATCTACATACAATACCAGAAAGCTTACTATGCTCCCACTAGCTTTGACATATACACAAGATTCATCCTTGCTTCTTGAAAATCCAAACTCTTTGACTTTCTCATCAAAACAAAGATTCCATCTGCGAGATGCTTGTTTTAATCCATAAATGGATTTCTCAAGCTTACACACTCAATTAAGGTACTTTTCATTGACAAATCCATCTGGATGACTCATGTAAACATCTTCAGCCAACTTTCCATTATGGAAAGCAGTTTTGACATCCATTTTCCATATTTCATAATCACGAAATGCAGCTATGGCTAGCATAACCCTTATCGATTTAATCTTCGCTACTGGTGAGAAGGTCTCATCATAGTCAACTTCATGAGTTTGAGCAAAGCCCTTCATAACCAGTCGTGGCTTATATGTGTGTAGTTTCCCATCCATGTCAGTCTTCTTCTTGAATATCCATTTGCACCCGACTGTCTTTCGACCCGGTACATTGTCAATCAAGTTCCAAACTTGATTGTCATACATGGACTGAATCTCGCTGTCCATAGCCTCTTTCCGTTTTGTAGACTCGGGGCCTGCCATGGCTTCTTTGTAGTTTTTAGGTTCCTCCAAATTTACCAGTGTGCTATCACTGATAAATGTATCACCTTTAGCTATTATATGAAAACCATATAACACAGGTGGAACACTCACTCTACTGGAACACCTGAGAGGTACGGGCTTGTTAATTCATTTAACTGGAATTTCCTCCTCAGGTTGAGTGCTAGTGTTTGAGGTTCCTTCACCACTTCTCTCCTGAAGCTTTTCAAGGTCAATTTTCCTCCCACTGTCCCCTTAGCATATAAGTTCTCTCTCATGAAAGACTCTTCTCCTCGTGACGAAAACAACATTGTCACTCGGTTTGTAGAAGAGATATCTAAAGGAGTTTTGTGGGTAGCCGATGAAAATACATCGCTCACTCTGAGGTTCGAGCTTGTCATGAGTCTTGCATCTCACGAAAGCCTTGTAACCCCAAACTTTGATGTGGTATAACGAGGGAACCTTCCCTGTCCACATCTTGTGAGGTGTTATGGAAACCTTTTTAGTAGGGACTAGATTAAGGATATGGCAGCAGTCTCTAAGGCATACCCCCAAAATGAGATAGGTAACGAAGCTAGACTCATCATGGAACGAACCATGTCTAGCAAGGTTCTATTGTGCCTCCCAGCCACACCATTAAGCTGCGGTGTCCTAGGTCGCGTCAATTGTGAAACAATTCCACATTCTTTAAGATAGTCAAGGAACTTGATACTATGATACTCTCCTCCTTGTTCGGATCGCAACATCTTTATCTTCCTGCCCAATTGATTCTGCACTTCTTGTTTAAACTCCTTGAACTTTTCAATGTTTTCTGACTTATGCTTGATTAAGTAGACATAACCATATTGACTGTAGTCATCAGTAAAAGTCACATAGAAGTAGTTAGCTTCCCTTGTGGTGGTTGTGAATGGTCCACACACATCAGTGTGTACGACATCCAATTGACCTTCACCCCTTTCAAAAGTACCAGTGAAGGGTGACTTGGTCATCTTTCCAAGTAAACAAGATTCACAAGTGTCATCCGACTTTAAGTGGAATGACTCCAAAACTCCATCGTTTTGGAGTTGGGCTATGTGCTTCTTGTTGACATGTCCAATACGACAATGCCACAAGCATGCCTTATCCAAATCATTGGAAGAATCAATGTTCAACACATTATTTCCTAAGTTATCTACAACCATCACAATTTCATATATACCATTGCAAGGTAATGCTTCACAATAAAATACACTATTATAATAAGCATTGATACCACCAATTTCATTATTAAAAGAAAAGGTAAAACCTTGTTTATACAAACTGTGAAAGGAAATAATATTTCTTGCCATATCGGCCGAGTAACAATAATTATTCAAATCTAAATCTAAACCATTACTAAGAAATAAAGAATAAATACCAATCTTGGTTACATGCGACACTTTCCTATTTCCAATGATTAAGTTTATCTTCTTGTGCTCCACGCCCCTACTTCTTTTTTTCCCCGCATATCAGAACAAATGTGAAATCCACAACCTGTATCAAGGACTCGAGAATTAGCGTGTGATAAGTTATTAGATTGAATAGTGTAACTACCTGCAAAGGAGGGATTGATCTTGCCATCCTTTATGTCCTGCAAGTACTTGGGGCAACTTCGTTTCCACTTCCCTTTTTCATGGCAGTGGAGGCACTCTGCATCCTTCTGATTGGAAGAGGGATTCGTAGAACCAACTTTGGTCCCACTTGAAGAGGATCCATCAATAGAATTTTCCTTGCGGCTCTTGTAGGGAGCCTTTCTCTTCTTTCCCTTCCCATGTTCGATTGCCAGAACAGGGGAAAAAGTAGTAATAGGAGTACACACAACCAACTTGCCTTTCAGGTTGCTTCCTTCAGTCCTTAGAAGGAATTGAAGCTTGCTAAGTGTGACCTCCTCCTTGTTCATATGATAGGTTATACGAAACTGGTCATAACAAGAATGCAAAGAGTGTAGAACTATATCTATGTCCAACTCTTCATCAAAATTGACATTTAATTGAAGCAAGTGGTCCACAAATCTCTGCATCTTTTGCAAGTGGTTCGTGATGGGTTCACCATCCTTCATTTTGGTTGTGATCATGGAGGAAATGATCTCATACCTCTCCTGCCGAGCACTTTGATGGTATCTTTCCATCAAGTCTTAATACATTTCAAAAGGATAATAGTCCTCATAAGACTTCTACAGCGCAACAGTCATGGTAGAAATCATTAGGCACGACATCTTTGTCGCATCCCTCTCATAAGTAGTGTGTTCAGCGATTTGTTCGGGAGTAGCAGTGGCGACATGAATTTCCTTGAGCTCTTTATCTAGGATATATTCTTTGTCCTTATAGTGAATAGCCATTCGAATGTTTCGAATCCAATCATTGAAGTTCGAGCCATCAAAAATGACCCTCCAACATAGGATCATGAGGGAGAAAGAGCCTGAAGGGATTGGGTTGGAAGCATTATTAAGGATAAACATCTGAAAAAGAAGAAGAACAAAGTTTAGGTTAGATGATAATCCTTAATATTACACCCAAATGAAATATTAAGGCTAGGACCTAACACAATATTCTACAATTGCGAAAAGGGATGCCGTAATTCAGTTATAAAATATTTGAAGGTAGGTAAATGACGATTTACCAATTTCCACCATGAAAAATGAAATAGATTATTAAGTTTTAAATCGATTGAAATTCCTAGATCCTTTGAGATTCATTGAACGTTTCAATAGCGTGTTTAAATCTCAATTGTGCCCTTTAAGTTTGTGACTGGGATGTCGCGGATCGCAAACAAGTAGTGAATAACTATGCAAATTAATCGGCTACACCCAATGTTACAAATCACCCAATCAATGTGTCGGTTAACCACACACACTCCATTGCTCTATGATTAACATCAAGCTACCATTTGCCACACATTTTCAGTCCCTAATTAGTGTGCCGGTTAATGATACACGCTCCGCTAACGACTTAACAAGGTCCAAAGTGTAATTTCATGGATTAACACCATTTTCACATTTTCCTAAAGTAATGAAGATTGAGAATCTAATTAAAGTTTAGTTACTTTATGTTGAAACAAAAAAGTGACCCTCTTGAACATAACTACCGCAACGGTTCAGTACTTGAAGCCAATACAACACCCGGAGTCAATGTCTACAACTGTAACCGCAACCATTCTCCATCAGCAACCATATCAGCATCCGGAGTATTCAAGTCTTTCCTATCCGCAGGCTTAGTTATTTCCTTTACCATGTAATTCACTCTATTGTCCAGCATGCCTTGCACGGCTGCTCATAGAGTAGTTCATTTCTAAAATCTATAAATAGAGACTCTTTCTTATGTATTAAGTACTAGTGATATATGTGAGTGTGAAAACTCTGAACTTCTCAATACACAAGATATCTCATTCAATCATCTTTCTTATCTTCATCAGTTATCTATCTTATTACTCTTCACACTCAAACTGCTACTAGAACATAACCTCTCTTCGGAGCAAGTTTTCTAGACTTAATCACTAAACTTGATCTCGCTTACTAACTTGGAGTGACTGCATTCCTTGTTATGAATCAGTTTAAGTGTATTCTTGATATAACTTTTGTCATTTATCTTTCTTTACTTTCCGCAACTAACTATCTAACTATCTAACTATCTAACTTTATTATTGTTGAGCTTTTAGATCCTTAGAGATTAACTGTTCCGCAACTTACTTGTTCTAACGTTTGTTCAAGTGTGTCTCCAAGTTTTTTCTCTCAACACTTTATATTTATCATTATATTTTTAGTGAGGGAGAATTAATGTCGTATCCTACCCATTCGACTAACGACCCTAAACCAGTCAAGGAAGCGGTGGGTGAGAGTGGACACCCATTAAACCACCATTTTATATGCAGTAACCTTGTACCCCCTTATAGACCGGTATCGTGAATGAGGCCTACTAATGGTAATACTGAGTTGGCTTGTATATATATATATATATATATATATATATATATATATATATATATATATATATATATATGTGTGTGTGTGTGTGTGTGTGTGTGTGTGACAACCCGAAGTTTGCTCCATCGCCGTAAAACCCGTCTTTAGCGTTTTGTTCCGATTTCGTTTTTGGGCTAAGTTTTCTAAATTAATATGTTTATTATGATATCTTGAGTGTCTAAACCCTTTAGAAACTCATATAAACGGCCCAAATTATTAATTTGAGAAATTTTAGATTCGACCCCGCCGAGTTACGACAACTTAATCGGGTGCGGCCAAAAGCCCCGTTTAACGTCGGTATCGGGTAAAATTCCACCATGTCTCAAATCCAAACCATATATAAAGTTGATTAAGCCTCATTTGAAGCCTTTTCACTCTCTCTCTCTCTCTAACCTCTCTCCTCAAATCCAAGTTCTTGATCCAAAATCACTCATTTCAAGCTCCAAATCATCAAGGTAAATATCCTAGCTTCTAGTATAACATCTTTAGCCTTCAAATTCATGGTTAATCTATGAAATAGGACCATTAACATGAGTTTACGGTCCTAGAATAGTCCTAGGCCGTGAACTCACATATAATGGGTTTTGGAGCCCAAAAACCCTCCAAAATCACTCTTGGAGCTTGGAAATGGCTTAAGGACATATTTGAATGGACTAGGAACACCTTAAACTCAACATTTAGAAAGTAAACATTAGTTTACGGCCCAAGCACATGCTTGGACCGTAAACACCCTTTCTTGGGCAGTAAACTCCTTTTAAGGTGTTAAGAAGCCCCTTAAACACCTCCTAAGCCTTGGATTAAAGTCTAAAAGAAACCACAAACGAGTTAGAGGCCTTAAACATGATGAAAACCACTACTATAGGAGCTTACGGTCGTAAACCCCCCAAGGATGGGTTCCTGGGCCGTAAACTCCTATAAATGGGTCAAATGGTGCCCTAAACTCACCCCATGGCTTGTAAAATGACTTAGAATCACTTGTGATTGACCTAGGACCACCAAAGCACAATAAGAATGGGTACATAAGAGTTTACGACCATAAACTCCTAGTTTATTGCCGTAAACTCCTCAAATGGTCCTTAGAATGTCCAAATTACTTTCCAATGCCCTAGAACCAAACCTAGCATCACCCTCAAATGTTATAAGGCCATTTAGCACCCTAGAACACCCCACCATGAATTTACGACCGTAAACTCATGGGGAGTGGATCATTAGGGCCGTAAAATCTCTTGGGAGTTTACTCTTGAAGAGTAAACTCCTAATCCAAGCCATATACGTCCATAGATGTCAGCCGGGTTACTCCAAACACTTGAAATGAAGTGTTTTCGCAACTAGAATTGTATATCCTCAACTAATTAGTAGTTCAAAGCCTAATTAGATACACATGTGTATCTTTTCATATTACATAGGAACCTCGCATGCGTTTAAGCCCCGAACTGACGTTTAGTGTGACAACCCGAAATTTCCATTTGTACGAACATTATCTATTCAATAGAAGCTAGTCCAGTTTCAGTGATTTTCATACTTTCCGAACAAGTTTGTGTACATTAGGGTTTATGTTTAAGGAGATATCAGGAGAGTGGATGCTCCTGGTTTTGTGAAATTTGAGCATTCCATGTTTCATAATGCTGCAGTCCAATATCCAGAATAAAAATATTTTCTGCCAAAATATTTCAGGACTATAAATAGATTTCTGAATTTAATTAATTCATTATTCACAATTCCAATTAGAGAAAAGCCATTTTCTCTCTCACGGATCTTCGGGTTTTCATCCCAGATTGTGAGTCTACTTTCCTAGATGTGTTTCATTACTTTTTATATGCTTTATAACATCAATTACATGTCTAAACTGCAAGATCCGGGAGTTTACCGCCCAAGAACGTTCTTGGGGAGTAAACTCCAAAATGGAGCTTTAAGTCTACCTAGTCCCATTTCCTTGATAGACAACTAGTTAGGGACTTAATGTATGATCTTTAGAGACTAGAAAGCAATCAAGAACCACAAGATATAGGAGTTTACGGCCAAGGATATTTCTTGGGCCGTAAACCCCTTTTTAAGGGCTAAATGTGCCCTAAACCACCCCTAAAGCTTAAGGACATTAACCCTCAAATGCTTGTAACCATTTTAGACATCACAACACTTCAAAATCATGGAGTTATAGGAGTTTACGGCCAAGAATATCTCTTGGGCCGTAAACCCCTTTTCTAGGGCAAAATGTACCACAAACACCCTAAGGCCTTAAGACTATTACCCTTAAATGCATAGGACTTAAATGGGGATTTAACTACATAAGAATCATCCCTAAAAGGGAGTTTACGGCCAAGGAACATCACTTGGGCCGTAAACTCCAAGTGAAGGCACAAATGTGTGCCTCTTGTCCCCTTTAGCCTTAGATAAAAACATGGAAGCTATCCTACATGTGCAAGTGCCTCAAATTAATTAAAAACCAACAACCCATAGGAGTTTATGGCCGTAAACTCTAGGGGATATGGTCATTAGGCCGTAAACTCCTCTATGGAGCATTCTAGGGCCTTAAACTACTTCAAGGATTATTCCAACAAAGCTAGGAGTATTCTAGGATCAACTTAGCACCTTAAAACACCCAAAACCACCAAGTGAGGAGTTCACGGCCATAAACCCATGAGTTTACGGCCGTAAACTCCAAAGGTGGGGTTTGTTGGGTGGTGAACTCCTGTACAATGTCATTTGATGCTTCAAACTCTTTTGCCTTGTCCCGTAGCAACTTAGATGCAACCATTAGGACCTTTAACACTTATGAAAAGTGTTTACATGTTCCTAAGTGTCTTAACTTATTTGTTAAGTTATTATTTGGCTAATTAGTTATATATATGCTTATTATATGATAACTAGGCTCGTGCGTGTAAACAAGTCTCTGTTTGCCACCTAGCATGGTATCCGACACTGCAATTCAAACAGCTCACCACAAGTGAGTTCATACCCCTTTAATCAACCTTTGAAATGATTTTAAATGTTTTAAATACTTTATGGGGGGAATACAAGTCAAACACTTATAGTTATTGCTTCAATCACATGTGATTGCATTTGATCACATGTGATTAATAACTAGGAAACCAATGATTTTTACCACTGTTCAAACTGTTTATCAAACTGCTTTACTTTGAAATGTTTTACAAACTCTTTTACTTTCCAATCTTATTTACAAACTTTGATTCAAACATATGTTCCTTATACTTAAACTGGTTATCAACTTATGCCTTCAAATTGTTTTAGAGATTGACATCAAGTCGATCTTTACTTGAAATTATATTTATGCTTCAAATGTCTTATGAAAACTTATTTATGCCTTTATATTATCAATTTCATGCCCATATATGTATAGATGTATAAATAATGTTTAAAGGGCTTAGGAAGGCCATCCGCCCTATTTCCTTTTTCTCGATTTGGATGTGGTCTGCTGGGATTTCGGATGACCATCCGAAGGTCGTTTCAATATTAATTATATATCAAATATACATATATAGACATAAAAGTACTCCCATATTCATACGTACTAGACACATCATTAGTTAGTTACCATCGGGGTAACACAGGATCATACATATACAGCTATACTAGAAACATGAACATATACAACTATACTAGAAACATGAACATATACAGCTATACTAGAAACATCAACATATACAGCTATACTAGAAACATGAACATATACGTCTATACTAGAAACATAAACATATACATCTATACTAGAAACAGGACATATATATCTATACTAGAAGGAGAACATATACAATTATACTAGAACGAGAAACATTACATATACATGAATACGTTAACAATTGTGATCCACTGTGTCGGGGCATGCCTTAAATGTCATGGCCCGAGTTGTAGCCAGAATTCTCTTGGAGGGAGAGCGTGAGTTTGCGTATAGATCTATACTGGATTGACTATCCTACACCTTGCTGCTAGCTACAGCCGGACCTGCAGGTCTGTGGGTGCCAAACATCATTTCTTTATTACGACCATTCATTATGTCGTTGTTACCAGTCGATAGCATGGTGCAATTTATCACATATACCTTAATATAAATCTGGTTTAAGGTAGTTAGTACAGCAGTAGTTCCTATTATACAAAACTACAGTACTACAATGATTTACCCATTACATATTTTAGTGATAACCTCACTTAAGCATTAATGTACAAACTATATTTTATTAAATGATAGTTACACTTGGGAAATTACACACTTTTACAACAAACGAGTATACAAAACAGTTAAGCCTTGGTAGAAGGTTACTTTAATAGAAAATATAGGATTTTCTGAGAGATTCAAACCTTTACAAACACTTTCAAACACTTACTTACATTTTTACAAACTTATACATTGAGACAGGTTCAAACGTTTTTGACAACAAACATTGACACTAAAATACTTATGAACTCACCAGCTTAATGCTGATAAACTCTTTCAAAATAACTTGTATTCTCAGGTCATCAGTAGACAGGTACCGATGCCAGCTTTTGAGAAGATGGAGCGCATTCAAGACTCATCTTATTATTTTGACTTACATTATTTTGGTGTCTATAACTGTACAGAACACGCTTGTATTAAAAATTATATATTTAATGCAATGGATGATGTTGTTTGCTTATTTACATTTACTGTGTTGTGATACTATACATGACGTACGCCGCCCCAGAACGTTTCCGCCGTTCTTGGTTTTGGGGTGTGACATTTAGCATCCAATCAGGCACATTCTTCGATCGGTGAGTTCATACCCCTACCCTTTTTCAATGTTTTTCAAATGTTTTCAGGGGGGAGTACAAGCAAAAGTACAAGGAAATCTTGTACTTAAACCTATTATTTTTAGTTCAAATGTTTCATAATTTGTATGCATTTAATATCGAAAAGCGTATTAACCAATAGTTCGAATTGTAGAGTTAACTTTCAGACTAAATGTGTATTCCTTTATAAAGTGTTATAGTCTAAGTTACATTTTATAATTTACAAAGGATTCATACTAATCTTAAACTAGGATTAATACTAATAAGATACGCCCTCGGATAGTAACAGAACGAATACGAAAGTACAGTTAGGAACATAACGAATACGAAAGTACAGTTAGGAACAGAACGAATACGAAAGTACAGTTAGCAACTGAACGAATACGAAAGTACAGTTAGGAATAGAACGAGTACGAATACGAAAGACGAATACGAAAGAAAACCTTTGGTTGACACTAAGACTTCGGAAATACATTTAGTGTACGCCTTGAGTGTCACCAGAGTTTCAGAAATAAGTCGAAAGTACGCCTCTGGACATCGACTGAGTTTCGAAAACATGCGCCTTTGGGTGTCGACAGGGCTTCGGAAATACGTCTAAAGTACGCTTTTGGAAGTCACCAGAACATCGAAAATACAGTTAATGTACATTTCTGAGTGTATCCAAATATTCGAAAATACGGCTAAGTGTGGTAGATATTTGACATTCGTGTGTAGGATAACTAAGATATCAGAACACCTAACTAATACTAGAAGTATGGTAAATATTAGTACATTATGTAACGAATGGATAACTAAACTATTAGGAAAATAAGGGATTTTCGTGGGATAACATAACAACTCAAAATCGAATTGTGTAATGAATTGATAACTAAATAATTAGGAAAATAAGGGATTTTCCGGGGAAATAACAACTCGTAATCGAATTGTGTAACGAATGATAACTAAACTGTTTTTATAAGAAAATATGGGATTTCTTGGATAACAACTTTTTCAGAAAACCAAAGGAAACTTATTCTTTTTCAAAAATGAACCGCTTATGAACTCACCAGCTTTGTGCTGAGTTTCAAACTGCTTGTTTTCTCAGGTTCGCATTAGATAGGTACACCGCGATCTTTTGGGGAAGACAGAGCATACAGAAGACTCGTCTTTGCTTTTGTTCTTATGATATATATGTATAACACATGTAACTCTTTGTTTTCAAACAATGTAAATAAATTTAGGTAATATAAAGTTTTGTGTTTACTATGCATACTATGTACATTGGTTGTGATACTATGCATGACGTCACCTCCGCCCCGGAACGTTTCCGCCCTAGGTTTCGGGGTGTGACAAATTGGTGTCAGAGCCCTAGTTTATAGTGAACTAGTATACCAAACCTTACATGGTATAAGACTATAAACATTAAAGGGGCCTAAGTGCTCTGAACTAAAAGTATACTTTAAAATATAAGTATTTTCAAAAGTATACAAGTATACCTAATCGTCGAGATTCGTAACTATAAGTAGAACAAAACATAAGTAAATGGGTGTTGTACACTGCAGTTAAACCTGGGCAGTTATGTAATCGTGTCTAGGGTCAATATAGCCTGATCAACTATATTCATTCGAGACACGGCCAACATGTGCTTGGGAGTGACTGTGGTGTTCAACATGCCTAAAACTTACCCAATACCCAAACAACGAGCCATTGTCGTAACAAGGCGTGAAATACTATGGGAGTATTTCTAGATCCAACTTCGTTGTAGAAAATTCTCACTCAAGCGTTGCCCCTCGATCATTCTTTTAGCGATAATTTATATGTCTTGATAATTCATTCCTGCTTTATCGCTTAATAGAATTCTATATCTGTCATAATGAGATATTCCTTGTATCATATCTCTTGATTCAATTCAGAGGACTTACCATCCTCTCTTTCCTGATCTTTTTAGATCAAGATGCCTCCGAGGAAAAGACCCAGCTCAAAGAATAACAATCCTCCTCCGCTACCACCTCCTCCTCAATTTGATCCCGTCATGTTTCAAGCAGTTGTTAATGCTGATGTGGCTGCTACCATATCACAATTAAACCTTAGTGGTTTAGGTGGGCAAGGAGGTGGTCCCTAGCCCCAAAAACCAGGAAGGTGGCCAGGAACACCGGAAGGCGTGTTCCTATAAGGACTTTTTCAAAGCAAAACCCACATTCTTCGATGGCACAGGAGGTGTCATTGCTCTAACTCGGTGGTTAGAAAAAATCAAATCTATCTTCGAGATCTGTGCCTGTTCAGAATCCGACAAGGTGAAATTCGCCGCCCGCATGTTCACCGATAAAGCCCTGACTTGGTGGAATGACCGATTCAAATCTCTAACCCTACCTATAGCCAATGCTATAGGTTGGGAAGTCATGAAGGAACTTCTGTTCGTGGAGTACTGCCCTCGGGGCGAAATACAGAAGCTGGAGCATGAACTCTGGAACCTGAAGATGAAGGGTTCCGATATCGTCGCCTACACTTCCGGATTCAATGACTTGGCATTACTCTGTCCGGTAATGGTTACCCCAGAGAGTAAGAAGATTTAGAGGTTCATCTGGGGGTTGACCCAGCCAACCAAAGGGAATGTTTTAGCTGCAAAGCCGGATACCTACGACAGCGCCAAATGCCTAACGCAAACCCTGATAGACCATAATGATGACCTAGAGGAAGCAACCACCTCTCCTGAGCCGACAGAGAAAAGTGCTGAGAAAAGAAAGCTTTGGAAAAAGAAGAAGAAGAGTTAGCCTTCATAGGTGTCCTCGAAGAAACAACAGATAATGGCAGTCCATGCTGCCACTACCCCTGCTGTTGTTTCTGTTATTGGTTCCACAGCCCAAGCACCTATCACCGGATATGCTGGTATTCTTCCATGGTGAAACAGGTGCAGTTACCACCATCGTATCCCAGGTCCATGTCATGAGAATTTTTGCAAAAACTGTGGCCAAGAGGGTCACCTTGCGCGAAGTTGGAGAACACCAACCAGTTAAGCTTCCGGAGCGGGTATCAGTCAGCCTTGCTACGGTTGCGGTGAAGTCAGGCATTATAAGCGAAACTGCCCTAAGGCAACAACAACTGGCAACACCAGGAGAGTCTTAGCTATAGCACAAGATGAGGCAGCCGCTGACCCCACCGTTGCCACATGTATATTCCTCCTCGATAAATCTTATGCCTGTAATCCTTTTTAATTCTAGTGCTGAAAGAAAATTTGTTAGTATTCATTCAAACACCTACCTAAGCTTAGTTCTTCGTTAGTAACCGAAACGTTTACCTTCAAAATAGCTAACGGTTAGAAAGAGAACGTTAACGACATATCCATAGGTTGTATCCTTACTCTGGGCAACTATTCCTTTCCATTCGACCTAATGCCAATTTTTCATGAAGAGCTTTGTTATTATCATTGGCATGGAATGACTGAGTCCAATCATACTGATAGTCTTGGTTTCGGAAAGGCCATCCATCTCAATCTCCCCTCTGACCCGACTCTCATGATCTACGGTGACAATCCTAATTGCAATTTTCGTATCGATCAAATTCCTGGAGCTAACCTTGTAACTAAATCTCAGTATCGATCAGCGCCAACAGAAATACAGGAGCATTCGAATCAGTTTGATGAGCTACTCAGCAAAGGGTTCATCCGGCCAAGTTCCTCACCCCGAGGAACCCCGGTATTGCTATTCCTTTCGAATGTGTATTGACTACCATTAGCTGAATTAGTTGACCGTCAAAAACCGATATCCTTTTTCTTCAAATAGATGACCTCTTCGACCAACTTTAGAAAGCCAGCAACCTCTCGTAGATAGACCTTAGGTCAAGGGACTATCAGCTACGAGTTCACAGGAATGATGTTTTCAAAACAGCATTCAGGACTCGATATGGTCACTACGAAGATGTAGTGATTCCCTTCGGTCTAACCATTTCCTTTGGTCACGTAATAAGCGAAGAAGGTATGATACATTTTGAAACGTGTATTCCGAGGTAGATAGAACTTTTCGAAATCCTCATTAGGATCGATCCCGTAGCCTACAAACTCCGAATACCCTCAGAACTTAGCAGCATCCATCCGGTATTCCACATCTCTGTTCTTCAGAAGTGCCTATTCGACGAAACCCTAGTAATCCCTTTGATGAGACCGAAATCAATGAAAGTCTGAGCCCCATGGAAGAACCAATTGAAATCATAGATCGAGAGATTGAACGTACGAAACAAAGTCGTATCTCGATAAGTGAAGGATCCGAGTTCACTTGGGAGCGTGAAGATCCGATGAAACATAAGTATCGGTATCTCTTTCCAAATCCTTGATTCATATCTAAAGTTTGTATTTCGGGACGAAATTCCCTCTAACGGGGGGATAATGTGACAACCCGCAGTTTGCTCCATCGCCGTCAAACCCGTCTTTAGCGATTTGTTCTGATTTCGTTTTTGGGCTAAGTTTTCTAAATTAATATGTTTATTATGATATCGTGAGTGTCTAAACCCTTTAGAAACTCATATAAACGGGGCAAGTTATTAATTTGAGAAATTTTAGATTCGACCCCGCCGGGTTACGACAACTTAATCGGGTGCGACCAAAAGCCCCGTTTAACATCGGTATCGGGTAAAATTCCACCGTGTCTCAAATCCAAACCATATATAAAGTTGATTAAGCCTCATTTGAATCATTTTCACTCTCTCTCTCTCTCTAACCCCTCTCCTCAAATCCAAGTTCTTGATCCAAAATAAATCATTTCAAGCTCCAAATCATCAAGGTAACTATCCTAGCTTCTAGTATAACATCTTTAGCCTTCAAATACGTGGTTAATCTATGAAATAGGACCATTAACGTGAGTTTATGGCCCTAGAACAGTCCTAGGCCGTGAACTTATATATAATGGGTTTTGGAGCCCAAAAACCCTCCGAAATCACTCTTGGAGCTTGGAAATGGCTTAAGGACCTATTTGAATGGACTAGGAACACCTTAAACTCAACATTTAGAGGGTAAACATGAGTTTACGGCCCAAGCACATGCTTGGACCGTAAACACCCTTTCTTGGGCAGTAAACTCCTTTCATGGTGTTAAGAAGCCCTTAAACACCTACTAAGCCTTGGATTAAAGTCTAGAAGCAACCACAAACGAGTTAGAGTAAAATTCGTATCCAAGCCATATATGTCCATAGATGTCACCCGGGTTATTCCAAACACTTGAAATGAAGTGTTTTCGCAACTAAAAGTGTATATCCTCAACTAATTACTAGTTCAAAGCCTAATTAGATACAAATGTGTATCTTTTCATATTATATAGGAACCTTGCACGCGTTCAAGCCCCGAACTGATGTTTAGCATCCAATCAGGCACATTCTTCGATCGGTGAGTTCATACCCCTACCCTTTTTCAATGTTTTTCAAATGTTTTCAGGGGGTAATACAAGCAAAAGTACTAGGAAATCTTGTACTTAAACCTATTATTTTAAGTTCAAATGTTTCATAATTTGTATGCTTTTAATATCGAAAATCGTATTAACCAATAGTTTGAATTGTAGACTTAACTTTCAGACTAAATGTGGATTCCTTTATAAAGTGTTATAATCTATGTTACATTTTATAATTTACAAAGGATTCATACTAATATTAAACTAGGATTAATACTTTTAAGATACGCACTCGGATAGTAACAGGACGAATACGAAAGTAAACTTAGGAATAGAACGAATACGAAAGTACAGTTAGGAACAAAACGAATACGAAAGTACAGTTAGGAACAAAACGAATACGAAAGTATAGTTAGGAACATAACGAATACGAAAGTACAGTTAGGAACATAACGAATATGAAAGTACAGTTAGGAATAGAATGAATACGAATACGAAAGACGAATACGAAAGAACGCCTTTGGATGACACTAAGACTTCGGAAATACAGTTAGTGTACGCATTGAGTGTCACCAGAGACTCGGAAATAAGTCGAAAGTACGCCTTTGGACATCGACTGAGTTTCGAAAACATACGCCTTTGGATGTCGACAGAGCTTCCGAAATATGACTAAAGTACGCTTTTGGAAGTCACCAGAACATCGAATATACAGTTAATGTACATTTCTGAGCGTACAGAAGACTCGTCTTTGCTTTTGTTCTTATGATATATATGTATAACACATGTAACTCTTTGTTTTCAGACAATGTAAATAAATCTATGTAATATAAAGTTTTGTGTTTACTATGCTTACTATGTACATTGGTTGTGATACTACGCATGACGTCACCTCCGCCCCGGAACGTTTCCTCCCTGGGTTTCAGGGTGTGACAATATATATATATATATATATATATATATATATATATATATATATATATATATATATATTATTAAACTTATACTATTATAAAGTATAAGGGTTGAATTTAAACTTTTAAAACTCAAGGGTTTGGAATTAAAGTTTCATTAGTGTGGCTTTAAAAATTCCAAAACTTGAGGGCAAGTTTTTGAAATTTGTGAAAACTCTTCATATTCATAACTTATGAGTTTAAAGTAATTTTAAAGAAAAGACTTTTCATTTTCCATAACTTGAGGACAAATTATTTAGTCCATTAAAGGCATTTAGATCATTATTTTAATTAACACAATAATCAAATAAATTCATCTATAATCTAGTTAAACTCATAAGAACAAGATAATTCATATCAACAATCTTCAAGAAATTAGCCTAATCATATAAACTAGTACAAATCTTTAAATTATGACAATTATCTTTTATTTAGATAAGCATGATCATTACCATATCAAAAAACAAATTTCATGGTTTCAAAAAAACATTTTGGGTTAATGATCCTAATTCAATTCTGGCCAAAAACTCGAAATTTTGCACATAGGAGCACCAACTCAGTGAGTACATGAACTGGACTCATAGAGTTGGTCCATTACTAGGTGGACTCATCGAGTTAGCCAGTGGACTCGGCGAGTTCACCAGTCAGAAGGCAGAAAA
The DNA here is from genome assembly GCF_002870075.4 of Lactuca sativa. NCBI lineage: Eukaryota > Viridiplantae > Streptophyta > Magnoliopsida > Asterales > Asteraceae > Lactuca > Lactuca sativa. Next base: position 111,344,198 of record NC_056627.2, on the reverse strand, counting down.
TCGATCTTTTTCAACTTTGAAAACCGATAAGCATCAAGTATAACATAAAACAATCCTAGACTCTAATACCACTATTGGGTTTTGAGCACTATAACACTCCTATGGTGTAGATGCAACCCTAGATGCAACCATAACTATTTTGGTATGTACTTGACCCGATTATGAGCATGGTCCTTTTGGGTTGCCTTCGCCATAGCAATATGTAGGATGATTTAAGGAGAGAAGGGTTTAAATATGATTTATTAATATATTATGAGAATAATATATTAAAGGAGAAATCATATTGTTTAATTAATATTAGTCAAGAATTATTTGATAATTAATTTTGTGGCTAAAAGAGATTAATTAAATTCAGGGGACTGGACTGCAATTATTGGATAATTGAGTTATTGGGCTAAGGAATGCTAAAGGATCAAGGGGTGAACGAAATTATGATGGAAGCCCATCATATTTTCGTCCATGGCCTTATCCAGAACGTTCCATGGGCTGCTTAGAGTTTAAGCTGTCCATTAGGGTTTTGACTGAAACCCTAGCAGCCCACACATAAAGGACCCCTTAGGCTCCAAAAACGTGGACAACTGATTCTCTAGGGTTTCTAGTCGTTTTTTGGTAGCCTCTCTTCTTCTCCTCTTCATCCAAGTTGTATATGATGTTTGTGACTCCATTAGAGGTGCAACACTTGAGGCACTAAGCTTTCTAAGGCCAATCCAAGCAAGGAATTGATTGTTATTGCTATATAACAATCAAAGGTAATTCTCTAAACCCTAATTCAGTTCATAATATGTTAGATCTAAGTTTATTAGTCTTGGATTCAAAGCATGTACAATAGAGAAACCTAGATCCAAGCATTAGGGTTTCTATGAGCACATAGGATTGTTCTTATGCCTAAAACCCATCACTAACGCCCCCGCAGTATTCATGGACTTGATGAATAGGGTGTGTCGTCCATATCTAGATCAGTTCGTCATCGTCTTCATCGACGATATACTCGTCTACTCTCGAAGCGAGGAAGAACACAAGGATCACCTGCGACGAGTCCTGGAAACGTTGCGATTAGAGAGGTTATATGCGAAGTTCTCTAAGTGCGAGTTTTGGATCCGGAGAGTTGAATTCTTAGGACACGTGGTTAGTAATGAAGGAATCCACGTGGATCCCTCCAAAATTAAAGCTATTGAGAACTGGTCAGCACCGAAGACGCCTACAAAAATTCGCCAATTTCTAGGTCTCGCTGGTTACTACCGCAGATTCATCCAAAACTTATCTCGGATTGCGAAGCCTCTCACCATGTTGAAACCGAAGGGTGTATCATTTGACTGGGAAGAGAAACAGGAGAAGGCATTCCAGACCCTGAAGCGAGCTTTATGCACCGCACCGGTATTATCCCTTCCTGAAGGGACAGAAGATTTTGTGGTATACTGCGATGCATCAAATCAGGGGCTCGGTTGTGTCTTGATACAACAAGGTAAGGTCATCGCCTATGCCTCAAGACAGCTAAAGACACATGAGGCGAACTACACTACTCACGACCTCGACTTAGGAGCGGTCGTCTTCACACTAAAAATCTAGAGACACTACATGTATGGAACGAAGAGCGTGGTGTACATCGATCACAAACTCCTCCAGCACATACTGAACTAGAAGGAGCTCAACATGAGACAACGCCGATGGGTCGAGCTACTCAGCGATTACGACTGCGAAATCTGATACCACCCGGGGAAAGCCAACGTAGTAGCAGACGCCCTGAGTAGGAAGGAGTATTCTGGACGAAGAACCAAGTCATTGACAATGACCATCCGTTCGCATCTATCTGCGCAGATCAAGGAGGCTCAGCTGGAAGCCCTAAAGCCGGAGAATCTGACGGGAGAATCCCTACGCGGAATGGATAAAAGTTTGGAGGTCAAGGGTGACGGAGCCTACTACTTCATGGACCGAATCTGGACTCCGCGCAATGGAGGTTTCAGAGACTTGGTCATGAGGGAAGCACACAACACTCGCTACTCCGTCCACCCAGGTTCCGATAAGATGTATCTGGATCTCAAAAAGCTATACTGGTGGCCTAACATGAAAGCGGAGATCGCTACCTTTGTGAGCAAGTTCCTTACTTGCGCGAAGGTCAAGGTCGAATATCAAAAGCCATCAGGACTCCTCCGACAACCAGAGATACCGGAATGGAAGTGGGAGCGGATCACAATGGATTTCATAACCATGCTGCCCAAGGCAGCGGGTGGGTTGGATACCATTTGGGTCATCGTAGACAGATTGACCAAGTCTGTGCACTTCCTACCCATCAAGGAAACAGACAAGATGGAGAAGCTCACAAGAACATACATAAAGGAGGTAGTGCGACTGCATGGCGTCCCTATATCTATTATCTCGGACAGAGATAGGAGATTTACCTCTAGATTTTGGCAATCTTTAAAAAAGGCGCTAGGGACGTGGCTGGACATGAGCACTGCCTACCATCTGCAGACTGACGGACAAAGTGAGAGAACGATCCAAACTCTCGAAGATATGCTGCGAGCTTGTGTGATCGACTTCGGTAAATCGTGGGACACACACCTACCTCTTGTGGAGTTTTCTTACAACAATAGTTACCATATGAGCATCAAGGCAGCTCCATTCGAAGCCCTCTACGGCCGGAAGTGCAGATCCCCTCTGTGCTGGGCTAAGGTGGGTGACACTCAGTTAGCTAAAGGACGAGTTCCTGATAGCGCTCTCATTGGTCCGGAGATTATTCGAGAAACGATCGAAAAGATTGTACAGATTCGCGAACGATTAAAAGCCGCTAGGGATCGACAGAAAAGCTACGCAGACAAACGGAGAAAACCCTTGGAATTCCAGGTGGGAGACCGAGTCCTTTTGAAGGTCTCGCCCTGGAAAGGCACGATACGCTTCAGAAAGCGTGGAAAGTTAAACCCAAGGTACATAGGGCCTTTTGAGATTCTTGCTAGAATCGGCCCTGTAGCTTACAAACTCAACTTACCCCACGAACTAAGCAACATACACCCTACTTTCCACGTCTCAAACTTGAAGAAATGCCTGTCCGACGAGACTCTCGTAATTCCCCTCGACGATATCGAGGTCAACGAGAGCCTCAACTTTGTGGAAGAGCCTGCGGAGATTATGGATCGGGAAGTAAAACGAACGAAACAAAGCCGCATCCCAATTGTGAAGGTTCGGTGGAACGCCAAGCGGGGACCGGAATTCACTTGGGAGCGCGAAGATCAAATGAAACTTAAATATCCCCATCTCTTCGCTTAGTAGTATTGTAATATTTATCTGTATGAATTCTAAATTTCGGGACGAAATTCCCCTAACGGGGGGATGATGTGACAACCCAAATTTACTGCCGTTATATAATCCCGTTTCCACTAACAGAATTCGTCGTTATGTATTAATTTCCGTAATACTTGGAGTCGTCAATAAATAAATATCTATCTATTTATATTCCCTTGACATTATCACTTTAGTATGAGTAAATATAACTTGTATGTGTTAACCCCGTTTAACCAAACAAAGCTATATTACTTTTAACCACTTCACCCGGGTAAAAAGTTTTAACCCTGTTAAACATTAGCATCGGGTAGCCATGTACCGGGTGGAATACCCGAGGCATATATAAAGTAAATGAACACCACCTTCAACCCTTTTTACCACTCCTTCACTCTCTCTCACTACTTTCTCTCTCTAGACCCGAACCCGACTCCAAAACCACGAATTCCAGCTTCCAAACGTAAGAGTTTCTTCCCTAGCTTGTTCTAAACGTACTCCATTGCATTTAGCACACAAAAATCATAGGATTTAGTGGAAAACATGGAGTTTACGGCCTAGAAAGCCGCTGAGGCTGTAAACACCCAAAACTTGGCCAAATATCCCATTTTCCCTTCCTGTAAGCTTGGATACTAATTAAGGAAATAGCCTAGATGAGTTTGGACATGAAAACACAAGCTTTTAAGGTCTAAAAGAGGGTTTACGGCCCAAGCTTGTGCTTAGGCCGTAAACACCCGATTTCAATGTTAAATGGCCCCGAAAACTCATCTAAGGCATGTTGGAATTTAAATATGATCTTAAGAAATGCTAAAGGCCATTAAGCAACACATTTTAGAGCATAAAAGCGGAGTTTACAGCCAAGACTATGCTTGGGCCGTAAACACCCAATTTCCAATCCAAATTGTCCCAAAAACCCACCTAAGGCCTTCTAGAATTTATCTAAGATTTAAGGGAGTGATTAGGACCATTTAACAATCCATTTTGACGGACAAAATGGAGTTTACGGCCCAAGCACAAGCTAGGACCATAAACTCCCTCAAACACCACAAAATGAAGGTTTTAGCCCCCAAATTTGGTCCTAGGCATTCACTAGAAATTTAGGGGATGGATTAAAGGCCTTATCTTGCATTTTTGGGTGAAGGACAAGAGTTTACGGCCAAACCTAGGGGCTTACGACCGTAAACTCCCAAGGAGTGGCCTTTGGGCCATAAACTCCAAGGGAGTAAACTCTTGGACTCCCCCGTAACCCCTATTTGGCCTTATACGATCCCCGGGAACCCCTTTCTAAGCCCTAAGACCCCGAATCAATGCTAGAATATCTAAATATCTTAAAGAATAGCACAAAATGATTAATTTCTTGTAAAATACATATTTCATATGATATTAGGGTCTTAAAAGGTGCACAAGTCCTCAATTGGTACAAAACGCTCAACCGACACTTCCACCCGATTTACTCGGTTTCAGGTGAGTTCATACCCCTTTAATGAACCTTTCAAATGTTTTATATGTTTTAGGGGGGGGATACAAGTCAATTATACATGTTTATGGAAGTTTATACAAGTCAATTATTCATGTTACGGAAGTTAAACACATGTGATTCACTATCCGTAGTTCAAATCACATGTGATTTACCATTATGTTTTATAAAAAAGGATTTTCGTTTTCAAAACTATTTTGGATAAATAAACAATTTTCTAAACGTTCCCTTTTGACAAGATTTTTATTAAATAAATTCCTTATAAAATGTAACCACTCCAATATATTTATATAAGTAAGACTTGAAGGACTTAGGACCGATAGCTTGCCTTATTTCCTGTTCTTGTTTGATTGTGGGCTTAGGGTAGTTGTTATCCGTCCGAATGTCATTGATTTCTTAGTTATATATCATATATATCAGTGTTGGATAGGAGTATTTTCATTTCATTCGATGTTTAAACCAATAAATTGTCAAGAATCATACACACTAAGTTAACTATAATAGGCATAGTTAAGGCCACTATTACTCGCTATAGCTACTACTCTACACACTATAATACACTCTATTATGATACTATACACTAATAGGAGAACACACTACGAGTTATACAAAAGACTACTACACTATAATACAAGAGAAAACACTAATCAAGAGATAACACACTAACCTACTACGAGATACTCTATTCGCTACGCACTACACCTAGAGTCTTCTGACAGGAAGACGACGCTATATGTATAGATCTATATGGGGTAGATGCTATTACATCCCGACTGTTAACTTCAGTCCGAGCCGCACAGGTCCAGGGATGCCACTACTTCACTACACTGTGCATGACCAGGAAGGTCATGGGGACCTCTATTACTCACACTATCGGTAACATACAGAAATACACTATAACACACTAAAATACTAAACTAAAAGTAAGTTAATATCCTGAAGTAATCAAGTATCTAACACTAAAAGAAGTTTGCACCACTATTATTGACTTCAGGCATAACCTATCATAATGCATTACTTATTGGAGATTTAATATTATACTTTTACAATAAATTGTTTTCAAAGATGAAAATTTCATGTTTCTTAAAGGTTTTCACTCACAATGTATTTCTGGAAAATATAGGATTTTCTAGGTTTTTCTACTACTTAAGAGTGTAAATTGCAGCTTTTCATAGTATCGGATTCTAAGGCTTTTTATACAAAAACTCACACTAAACTCTTATGAACTCACCAGCTTTATGCTGATATTCATTTTCAAAATAACTTGTATCCTCAGGTCAAAGATAGGCATGTACAGGTGCAACATTTTGGAGAAGGTGGAGCATACAAGATCCATCTCTTATTTTTGTATTACTTTTGGTGTTTGCTAAACATTTACAAAACACACTTGTAATTAAACTCACTATGTAATGCAATGGTTGTATGTTTCTTGTTTTTACTATTATGCAATTGTGATGATACTGTACATGACGTCCTCCACCCCGAAACGTATTCCGCCGTTATCGGTTTTAGGGTGTGACATTAACATCCATGGACTATCCATTGATTAGTTTAGCCCATCTAGATAATCATGGATCATTGGCCCACACTTCAAGAGTCATTGATTTACATAATCAATCCCTATATATTTGTTGGAGAAGATCTAAGAAACAAGAGGTCAAGGAAAAGAATTTTTACCTCTAAATGGTTGTTATCACAGTGTGAATGTCAGATCTACAGCCTCTTCGTTCAGCTATGCACGGATCACTTCAAGCCTCTTCAATAAATGCACAAAGTAACACTCTTTAAACTCAGAAACACTCAAAATGGGGAAAGAAGCGCAATTAGTGTTTTGTCTAGACTGAGGAGATGATGAGGGAGGCCACAAATTAGTCATAACCTCCTTAAATATGGTGCAAAACCATGAAAATTAGGGTTGGGGCCTTCCAGCTTGTCGAGTAGACCTTGAGAAATGCGCGGCCATTAAACTCTACACGATGAGTTGGAGCCTTCCAACTTGTCGATTTGCCTGAAAACACATATATAAGCTTTTAAATTCATACCTGGAGATTGGGATGTTATAGATGAAACATCAAAGACAAGGGGGACCTCTATTTGGCATGAGGAGATAGGAAAAACCTCAGTAGAAGGAATTTCAGAGTCAGATAACTGAATATTATCCTTGACATGTTTTAAGCACAAGATTGGTGATCATAGGCCAGTCATGTAGAGAAGAGGATGCCTGTGTCTCTAAGGGATCATTGGATTCACCAGATGTAGGGGGGCCTAGGTGCCATATCCTCTGGATACCTGCAACCTTGGTCTAGGAACATGGGCAGGCCTCTTTCATTTTGAAAGGGAGGTGGCGATCGATTGTTCTGGACAATTCATTACGCCTTCCAAGGAAACAACTCTTTTCGAGCCAGTTTTCCTTTTTAACAAGACCTTCACAACAGCTCCAGTAGAAGAAGATGGAGGTTTCTCATTACCTAACTCCATTTTCATATTTTTGTTGATCGGAGAGGTGACAGGCGAGCTTCTGAAGACAGAGGATACACAATGGAATCCATACTCGATTCCAAGGGAGAAAGGGAATCTACTAGAAAAAGTTCTTCGATGACCACAGATGAGTCTACTAACCGTTTCTTATGCAAGCGATCTAGCAAAGTTATATCTCGATTGGCCATAGTCTCAACCGATTTCTTACATAGTCTGTTCCAAATAGGGCCCAGGCCAACCATGCCTAGGATTACCTTTTCTGTGTCTGCCAACTTAACATAGTTATGATCCAAAATGATCAATGGTTTCTCGCTCTTTAGTGGATACGTCGGGCAAAGCGTCAGAACCCCTATCAGCCGTAACACCATATGTCATGAGGCCAGATATAGCAGAAGTGTCAACAAAGAAGAATTCCTCTTTCCACCTTCTGATAGAAGTAGGAACTCTATCGCAATGTTCTACCAAGCCACGACGAAGGGAAAAGGAGACCCAATCTCCATTAGACATGGTAATAGAAATGACAAAATAAATTTATAGGAGGAATATTTAGGGTTGAGAACAAGAGCATGAAACAAATCATCTTCTGAAACCCGTTTGGAGAAATTTGAGCGATGTGCGGTTGGAAATAGTCAAGAATTGCTTCCAAAAAATATGGGCCAGGGAGGCGAAGCCCTAATATGAAATGAACCCTGTACACTCCAATAAACTCAGTTAGCGCATAGACAATTGCATTTCCATGCTTTGGAAGTTGAGGATGGAATTGGGGATCAATGTGGTATTTTTTCATGAGGCCAACCAAACTCTTGACAAAAAGTATGAACTTCATCGTCTCAATGTTGGAGACGTATTTGATAGCCATGAGGGAAGAGAAAAGAAGAAGAATGAAAGTGGGGAGAAGTGCAAATGAAAGGAACCAAAGAAGTATTTATAAGGGGACGAAAGAGGGAATGATAATATAGGAGACAAAATGGAAGTTACACACTATACACCCATTAAATGGAAAAGAAATGAAAAGATAGTTATAGCTAATGATGGTTTCTAGAGGTCATCAAACTGTCTCATAAGAATTCAGTTCAGGTGCCTCGTCCTTATCTAATCACGACATTCCTCATCGAACACCTGACTCGTTTGAATTACTACTCACAACAGCATGTAATAATCCAAACCGGGGGACTTAATAGGGTATAAGATTAATAACTTTTCCTATACCGTTGGAATGACCGTACTGTCAAACCTCGCATAACCCCAAACTGTCTTAAAACCTCGAACCACATACAATACCCAAAATTAACCTAAAGTACCGAACATAGGCGAAGAGGCGATAAAAGAACAAGATGATGTCACTATAGTATATGAAGTACATGGGAACTCAAAGAAATAGGAACATCTGTATAAGAATGATTAATTGAACCTTGTATAACTGTATAATTTTTTTTGAGTGTTTCTCGTCATACGCTTGGGTGTACAGTCATAAATGTGATAAGATCTCATATCAGTTTGGTAGAAAGAAAGGTCTGGATTTTTCTACTCCGATTATAAATAGGGGACTCGATGCACTCCTACAAGGTATGCTAAGAACTATTCTATCACTTCGATTTAAGACATATTTTAGTAACCTTATCAAGGCCAATACTAAAATAATCATCAGATAATTTTTCTAGGACCCCTCCTCGGACAACTGGCTTACGAATCTGTGATTCTTTCTTGGTAATCCATCGTTAGAAGAAGTTACACAACTCTACTAATATGGAGGACGGAACCAGAGGCACAACAATAGACAATGGAAAAGGACACACTAAAGGATATAGCATTATCAAATGCAAATTTGTATAGTTTTCAAATGTTTCATATGTTAAGGGTTTAAAATACAATCTCATAGCTATTAGTCAGCTACATAACACAGATTATAAGGTGTATTTCAATAAAAAGGAAGGTAGAGTGATCGATTCGAAAAGGTCATTATTCTCACTATAAATCTTCACAATGACATATATATTCTAGATATGCTATCTTTGAAAAATCACTTACATCCTGATACTTCTGTCCTTTATAGTCCGATTTTAATTGGTTGTTGTTGGTAGGGTTGTAAATGAACCGAATGAACAAGAACGGGGGCTTGTTCATGTTCGTTTGTTTAAGTTAGACGAACAAATAAACGAACACGAACATATAAATGAATGAGTTTTCTTGTTCATGTTCGTTCGTTTAATAAATTACATTGTTCATATTCGTTCGTTTATGTTCGTGAACATGCTAAATGAACATAAGTGTTCACGAACAGAAATGAACAAAGATAAACAAACATAATTGAACCTATATGAACTCATAATATAGTAGTGTAATCAAACACAATTAAGCATTTTTGAACATAAAAGGAACTCACATAAATGAACGTTCACGAACATAATCGAACGAACGAGATTGTTGTTCATGTTCGTTCATTTAACTAAACGAACGAGAAATTGTGTTCATGTTCGTTCATTTATTAAATAAACAAACATAAACGAACTTCCTGCCGAACGGTTCACGAACAGTTCGTTGAACATTCAGTTCGTTTACAACCCTAGTTGTTGGAACCTGAAAGTGAACCTCTCGCAATCCTAAATCCTTTTGCCAATTCCGAAGTCAAGCTATAGTTTTGAAATGAGTCCTACTCCGGAATCCACTGATATTCGGACCTGAAGTCAAGATGGTGAAGCGAAGATAGAGTGAAGTCATTCTGGAATGGATGCTTATGTCCAGAATGTTTGATGTTCTGGAATACGTATTTTGTCTTTGATGCGTTTATGGTATTTGTCTTTTTTTTTTTTTATTTAACTAGTCATAGGACTTTATCTTTTTTCAACTTGTATATTCAGAGTGTCAGATGTAACTCTTTTATCGAGTCCTATGTATGTAATTGGTTAGTACCATGTACTTCATTCTCCTATTTGTTGGAGCATTCAATGTTAAACCAAGAGACGGATCGTGAGACGGATCATTCAAACTCTTCAAGCAATATTCCATTACTTCACTTTCTTTACAACATTCTCTTTGTTCTTCCTTTATTATCTTTACCTTGATCTTTATTGTCATTCTTCATTTATGGCTTGATCATTTGTTGAATACATTAACTCAGACTTGACCGTTCTATCCAGACTTGACTGTAACATATATTAGCAAGCATACATTGATTTTAAGTATTAACTCAAGGTTTGAGTTTTCAAGCCTTGTCCCTACGCACCAGATCTATTTTTTCACTCAATTGGTATCAAAGCTTGAGTGGTTGTCCTTTGAATCCATAAGATCAGATTATAGTTGGTTTGAAATTACCTTAGTGTTTCAACCATTCTGTGTTAAGGATAAAAGTTCTTCTATATACCACTTTTGCTTGAAGATATCTTAACTTCAATCGCTGCTTCTAATCCTCAACAAATGATTTCAATGCAAATCACAAATAGCATGGGTGGCCCTACACGTGCCTTATTACTAGTTGTGGAAGAATATGATCACTTGAAAGTTTGAATTGAAAGATTTTTATTAGCTAAAGAGAAAGGTGAAGCTATTTGGAGATCTGTCAAATAAGGCCCTTATGTTCCTGTAAGAACAATTGTAAGAGATGTTGCTGCTCAGCTTATGGGTCAAGATGAGACTCGTCCAACTCCTCTAACAACTGATGATATTGGAACAGTCTCCAAGACTTGATAGAAGGTTTGGAAAACATGGAAGACAAGCGTCTCACTTCGGTTGTCAATGACTTTGACACCTTCACCACCACTCTTGGTGAATCAGTAGCCTTAGCCTCTAATCGTTACCGAATCATAGTCAACAACATGACTGCGCATGGGATTATCCGAACTCCCTTGTAGTACAATCTCAAGTTCATTAACAACCTCGGTAAAGGATGGGGAAATGTGAAATCTTGTCTCCAAAGTAATGGCTCCTTGAAAAATTTAAAGCTCTATCAATTTTTTGATGAACATCAAGGACATGAGTCTAATGTTTCTCAGACCATAAGGGAACTCTCCGGAGGTCCTCTTTCTCTTGTCAGCTCCTATGAACAACCCATTCCAAATCCTTCAACCTCGGATCCCTTCAAACCCATTATTCCATCTGTTCAATATTCCTTACCCGTCATACCCACACAAAATTTTCCCTTTGAAGATTCTGAAACCATAAATTATGAACTCCCTTTCTAACAAGAATTTTCTCTACTCTCCATGAAATACAAAGGTCCTTTCAACCTATCTTACAAACCATATAAAAATCGATTGCATGCTCCTCACCAAAATAATCCTCAACCGTACTCTCCTCCGAAATCTCAACCAACTTTGGAAAATCCACCTCATACAAACGGAACCTCTCTAAACCAAAATCTACTTTGGAACCATTATAGGATCCAAAATCCGACAAGCCAAAGTTAGTGTGCCACAAGTGTGGACATGCAAACCACTTTGCGAAAGATTTCTTGGCTGAAGCTCCCCAAAAACCAAAGATCAAGGACTCTATATACTACGTTAGAGGAGCTCAAGACATGGCAAAAAGTGAAAAAGCTTTTGTAACAACTGTATCAAGAGATATAGAAGGATATTGGTCATCCGAAGATGATGATGACATGATGACTGGAAGAAACATGTGCTTGATGGCAAGACAAACTGTTGAATGCGATGAAGGATATTGGTCCTCTGGGTCAAAAGATGAAGCTGATTTTGCTAAACCACACTACTGCTACATGGCCACCAACGATCCACCTGGTTTAAGCATCGTTCATCAGGTAAAATCGATGATTTTTGATAATAATTTTGATTTGTCTCTTTGTGAACCCTACCTAACTTAGATCCAAATAGATATGAGTACCATTTATAAAGCCTATGAGTCCGCCATAGAAGCCAGTGAGAAGGAATGTGATTTAAATCGGCTTAAGTTACGTTTTGAGGATAAGAAGTTTAAAATCGAGTCTTAGAGCATGAACTTCTAATGTAAAAAGATGAATGTATCATTTTAAAAGTCAAATATGAAATTACTTATTATGAAAGAAACATTTTAATTTTTGATAACAAACATCTCAATGCAAAATAGATGCCTTGCATAATTCCATTGATATACTTGAAGCGAATCAACGAATGCTCATAACTTTCGTTATCCATGGTCAAAAGCTCCTGGTCTCGGAAGTGAGTTTCTGAGAGCAATAGCTAGTCCCTTGAAGGAGTTGCAAAATCTGACCTTTATGGGAGATGTTCCGAACCATCAACATTTAGAAGTACCTGTCTCTCCCTTGTCACCCCTTTTTGAGACTAATGTCAAGTTCGCATCCTTGATTCCTGAATTTCAACCCATAGTTGTTAAGAGTCCCGATTCCATGCAATTTCTACCTCTGACAAACGCAAACCTGAATCGGACCTCTAGTACTCAAAAGTCTGTTGTTGAAAATCCGAACTTCAGCCCTCTTAACAACTGTGTTGTTGAGGAAATCTTTCCTTAATCAACTTCGTCTGAACCATTAGAGTGTGTATGGACATCCCTAGATAGTGAAGTCGATGAGACAATCTCATGTGATTCCGAACCACAGGTAATTTCATAAACAAATTTGGTTCCCATTAAGCTTGTGTTCATGTAACATACACGTTTTGAAATCGTGTTTTGTAATGAATAAAATTGTGAAATACTATGTGAAATTGAGTGTTGAGTTCTAACAGATAGTTTTCACTAGAAATGAAGTAAAACTATGTTTAGAATCACTCATAAAATATTGGGAGTCTTATGAGATTCCAATTAAAAGCCAAATAGTGAAATATAGCGAAAATATAAATTTTCAAATAAGTAAAAGTTTATTATTGAAAGTTGTAGATAATCTTGTTAAAAACATTTAGGCAAAAACCTCGTTGAAATCCGAGTTATAACGAAGAAGTTATGACCAATCGAAGATTCGCGACAAAACCGACACGACGCCGAAAGACGTAAAAGGTGAGTTTTTGATAAACTACTTTTTAGCCTTAGCGATCTAAATGAAAGTCTTGGTATTCGTTAAACCGAGAAGTTCGATAAAAAGAACGCCAAAATCTGATTTCGAATGAGGAAGTTATGATTTTTCTACATTTCAGAGTAGCAGTAGACAGCTAAAAACGCGAATTTTAGATCGAGCGATATTCAGCCGATACAACATAAACGAGAATTAAAGATCTCGTCAATTGTTGTACAACGGTAAAAAGTCAGACGAAAACAGACGTCGGATGAAGAAGTTATGAATTTTTAACGGATTTTCCTGTCCCGGTCTATTAAAAAAATAATAATAAAAATAAATTCAAAATTAGCCGACGGTGTCTAAACGAAAGTTGTAGAGCATATTTTCACCTACGCGTGCATATAAAGAACGTCAAAAACTGAGTTCATATGTGAAAGATATGAATTTTTGAAGTTATTAAATAAAAATAAAGGAAAAATCGAAGTATTATCCGAAGCCGTACGCCCCGCGTACACGAGGTTACGCCCAGCGTACCTCGCACGTATTCGGTCCAGAGTTAGCCACGTAGTCCGTCTTCACATGGTCGCCACATGGAAGCCACGTCCGAAGCCCAGTTGATGACGCTTTGCTGGTATGCCCAGCGTAAGAAGGCTACGCCCCGTGTAGATGGCCGTCTCGGAGTACGCCCAGCGTACCGAGGACTTACGCTCAGCGTAATGCGAGCCTCGGTCCCCTATAAATAGAATGCAATGGCAGCCGGGTTTTGTTTAGAATTCTTACACTTTTTCACCTTATACTCTTTCCAAATTTACCCTACCACCCCAGAACTCCTGTTATCATTCTCGACATCTAAAGCAAGCCCAGACGCCCCGAAGTTCCCGAGAAAATCTTATTTTCAAGTCGAAACTCCGCCCGAGTAAAGTCCGGTTTTCAAGAAAACTTCCGGTTTTCAACGACGAAAGTCATATTTAGGGCCAAAGTGCTACCCAAATTATTATTTTAAACCCGGGTTATTTCAAGGTGAGTTCAATATATAGGAACAATTGTATGTTATGTGTTATATGTGCTATGTGCTTTTCAGTGTCATTATTCCGAGTTATTTTCCTGTGTTATTTTATTCGCTATTTTTATAGCAAATGTAATACCTTTGACCATGTGATCAGTGAAAGGACTTAGATTCACATTGGTACTGGTACGTAGCCTCTGGTCATGTAGAGCATGTCTCCGTAAGAGAATGAATTCTATTCTATGACATTGGTAAATGGTTAGACAGGACTATAAGCCTGAAATCAAACAAGATGTTAATCAGAAATTGTATGTCTTCTATGCCATTTGGGCCAGAGTTTTATTGATGTATATCAAGCATTGAAAAGTATATATTTGAATAAAGTTTTTGATTGATATGAACGCTTGTCACATGATTTCACATATGTCTTTGTTGTTCCTCTTTGCTTCTGCCATATTAATGTATATATATGGCATAATGTTATATTGTATCTATTATTGAGCTCACTAAGCGTCACCGCTTACTCTATCAATGTTTAACAATTGCAGGTGATAAGTAACTAGTATGATCACATACTGTTGAAAGATTTAGAATAGTTTGTATTAGTACTTTTGTACTTCAGTTTATGTTTGTATAAATTACAATATCCTGGGTAGTTATGTAATATATAACACTTTGTAATAGTTGGTTTGTATCCAGTAGTTTGTAACCTCTTTATCAATGTAATATATTGCTTTTATGAATATGCAAGTAGCATGTTTTGGAGTAACTATATTGTCGAGTATGAAAGTTTGAGTTTTTCATAAATAGGAAAGTTAGGGTCTTTCAATCATGGTATCAAAGCAGTGGTTTAAGTGCACTAAATTCCACGGATTGGTATTGAGACTTAAACTATTGGAAGGTCAATATATGAACTTAAGCATTGTAAGTATAGGGATACAAACCATAAGAAAAATATAAGTAAAAGTATTAGGTAATAATAAACCCTAATATTCTAAAATACAATGTTACTTTGTATTTCAGATCAATGGTTGAACAAGTAAGTAGCCATACCCCTGAGGTTGGTGGAAATCCTCAACCCGAGGAAGTGAATATCCAGTATCTCCTCGTGAGGAGCGACTCTTTGGTAAAGTTACTAGTGTTATTCGATAGACTCTTGAAGAACACAAAAAGAATAGTGATAATCAAAAAGAGAAAGCCACTGGAGAATCTTCAAGCGGAAAGGTGAAGCGTCCCTTGTTCAAAGATTTCAAGAGTAGTGGTGCTACAGAGTTTTCCGGTATTCGCAATCCCATTATTTTTCTTAATTAGATCCAAAACATAGAGAAAGTATTTCGTGTCTCTTATGTGGATGATGAAGACAAGGCTATCTATGCTTTTACAATGCTCATCGGAGAAGCCTTAGGCTGGTGGGAAGCAACATATGAAGCTCTCAATGGATGTGACCAGGAGAACTTATCCTGGGAGTTGTTCAAGACTCGTGTGCAAGAGAAGTATTGTCCTCTAGATATGAGGAGAAGATTGGAGAAGGAATTCCTCAAGCTTAAACAAGGAGGAATGACTGTGAATGAGTATGAAACTCAATTTAATCAAAGAACAAGGTTTGCTATGAAGTATATTCCAAATGAAGACGAGAAAATTCAGTTATTCATGGAGGGACTACGACATGAAATCCATGATTTTGTAGCCAATCGGGATGTTCTGTCATTCTATAAAGTCGTTTAATCTGCTCGAAGGCGTGAGCATGACTTAGAGATACACGGTGCCACTCTTACTATTCCAAAGCATCCACGTACTGAAAGAACTACTCCTGTTTCCACTATTCCACCAGCTCATTCTGTTCGAACTGATCCTAGCATGCAAGCGCAATCTAAAAGAGCTTTTCGTGGCCGCGGCAGGTCACAATCTTTTTTTATTCAATCGCCTTCATGTCGTGTTTGTGGAAGGAATCATTCGGGTCAATGCAAAATAGACAAGGAATCCATTGTCTGTTATGGGTGTGGAGAAACTGGTCATATAAAGCCAGCTTGCCCAAGGAAGGATGTGACTTGTAATGCATGTGGTATTATTGGCCACAAGAAGCGTTTTTGCCCTACTCTTACCAGCCAAGTGACGGGAAGTTAGGCTTCTGTTCAACAACCGGCGAGAAGTCAAGTCCCTATCCAACAACCAAAGAATACTCCAGCTAAAAAGGAGGAGGTGCCAAAAGCTAAGGGTCCTGCATTCCAGATTACCACAAGGGAAGCACGCGAGGACCCGAATGTGTGACGGGTACATTTCTTGTTAACTCTAGACCTACTCACATCTTATTTGATTCTGGTGCCTCAGATTCTTTCTTATCTTATGAATTTGCGCATTCTTTTCAAACTGCTTGCTATGCACTCGCGCAACCATTTCACATAGATACTGCGGGAAGTATATCATTAATTGCTGATAAAATCTATAGGGATTGTGTCATATAAATTGAAGGCTATAATTTTCTTGCTAACCTAATCCCTATCTCTTTGCCCAATTTCGATATTATTCTCGGCATGGATTGGTTGTCAAAGAACCATGTAGAACTCTTGTGTTACGAAAAGATGGTATGCATACCTATTGAAGGGGAAGATTCTATTCATGTCTACGGTGAACAAAGGATCTTAAAAATAATCTCTTTCCTCAAAGCTCATAAATTTATATCGAAAGGTTGCCCTATCTATCTAGCCTATACAGTTTACATCTCGAGAAAGGAGAATAAAACTATAAATGATGTTCCCATCGTTAACGAATATCCTGATATTTTCCCCGATGATCTGCCTGGACTTCCTCCAGACAGGCAAGTAGAATTCCGAATTGACCTTGTGCCTGGTGCTACTTCGATTGCAAAGACTCCTTATCGTCTTGCGCCAGCCGAGATGAAAGAAATGATGATTCAACTGCACGAATTACCTGAGAAAGGCTTTATTCGACCAAGTACCTCTCCCTGGGGTGCTCCGGTATTGTTTGTCAAGAAGAAGGACAGATCGATGCAAATGTGCATTGATTATCGTGAGCTGAATAAAAGTGACTATCAAGAACAAGTACCCGCTACCTCGCATAGACAATTTATTCGATCAACTTCAGGGTGTTAGCTATTTCTCAAAGATTGATTTGAGATCTAGCTATCATCAGTTGAAAGTACAAGAGCAAGATGTACCGAAGACTGCTTTCCTACTCGTTATGGGCATTTCGAATTCCTTGTCATGCTATTCGGTTTGACAAATGCTCCTGCCGTATTCATGGATATGATGAATCGAGTATGCCGCCCAATGCTCGATAAGTATGTCATCGTATTCATTGATGATATTCTAATCTATTCCAAGTCCGATGATGATCATGCCATTCATCTTCGTGAAATCTTAGAACTTCTTCGAAAGGAGAAACTTTATGCTAAATTCTTGAAATGTGAATTTTGGCTTCGCCAAGTTCAATTTCTCGGCCATGTTATTTCTAGTGATGGTGTATCCGTAGATCCTATCAAAATCAAAGCCATTCAAAATTGGGAAGTGCCCCGTAATGCTACCGAAATTCGATGTTTCTTGGGTCTCGCGGGATATTATCGGAGATTCATTAAAGACTTTTCTCATATAGCCGTACCTCTCACGAGTCTTACACAGAAGGAAGTGAAGTTGGAATGGGGTGAAGCCCAACAAAAAGCTTTCTCGACCTTAAAAGATCTTTTGACTCATGCTCCAATCTTATCACTCCCAAAAGGTGATGATGATTTCTCCGTGTATAGCTGTCACACCCCAAAACCATTGAACGGCGGTAACGTTCTGGGGGGGGGAGGACGTCATGTATAGTATCACAACAATGAAAAGTAGTAAACAAGCAACAACATCATCCATTGCATTAATAATATAATTTTAATACAAGTGTATTCTGATATGTATAATAGACACTAATGAATAAATCAAAATGAAAGATGACCCTTGAACGAGCTCCATCTTCCTTAATCCTTGCATCGGTACCTGTCTATGATGACCTGAGGATACAAGTAATTTTCAAAGAGAGTATCAGCTTTAAAGCTGCTGAGATCGTAAGTATTTTAGTGTCTTAATTTGTATGTAAATACTTGTATGTATTTGAAATGTAAGTATTTGTATGTATACGAATTGTAAGTATTGAAAATGTAAATGAACTGTATATATGAAAATGTTTGTAAAGTTACTATAAACGTTTGAAAAGCCCTAGAAATCCCTATGATTCCTATTAGTAACAAAAGGAGTCTTCTACCAAGACTTAACTGTTCTGAATGTAGTCTTCTACCAAGACCTAACTGCTCTAAATATAGTCTTCTACCAAGACCTAACTGCTCTGAATGTAGTCTTCTACCAAGACCTAACTGCTCTGAATGTAGTCTTCTACCAAGACCTAACTGCTCTGAATGTAGTCTTCTACCAAGACCAAGCTGAATTAGTATTACCCTTTGGAACAAGGGCAACTAACAATGTTAACTGAAGACATTCGTAGACGTACATTTACCTCTGTTGCTAACAGTTGGGTATAGGAATAGTCAGTCCCCGAAAGTATACCTGTAATGGTATCAACCGTTGACATCCGTGGATGTGCTTTTACCTCTGTAGCTAACAAAGATTCTAGGAATGGTCAGTCCCGCAACATATCTTTCGGTACTAGGATATTAAATCCAATCTATCTCTTCGATTATGTGATTGAATCCCAAAGTAAAGATAAGAATCAGGATTATATAACATAATCTATACATATAAAATGTACTAGGAATCCTTGTAAGTGTACTCATGTAAATGTGATCATGTGACCATATCTATGTAGTAGTATGGTAATGTACTATAATGTTCTAGCTAGTATTGTACGTGCTCTCTACCTAGCAAGTATAGTAATGTACTCGTTCTAGTATCGTTGTATATGTTCACTTTCTAGTATAGTTGTATATGTGCTCTCTCTAGTATAGTTGTATATGTTCTTCTCTAGTATAGTTGTATATGTTCTTCTCTAGTATAGCTGTATATGTTCTTCTCTAGTATAGTTGTCTATGTTCTTCTCTAGTATAGTTGTATATGTTCTTCTCTAGTATAGTTGTATATTTTCTCATAGTAGTAAGTATTGACTAATGAATGAACTGACTCATAGTATGATATTGCGTTCTAGTAATAGTTCTAGTATCTTCCTAAACTACACATATGGTAGTTTACTAGTAATATAACTGGTACGTATGGACATGGATGTATACCCTTGCTACCCAAGGGCATGGGATGAACTGGAAGGACCTTTATGACTATATATGTATATATGTTATATAACTAATATTTAAACGACCTTTGGACGAGTACCCGATATCCCACCAGACCACATCTCAAGCGCGAAAAGGAAATAAGGTGGATAGCCTTCCTAAGTCTTTTAAACATTTCTTATATAACTATACATATAGAGGCATGCAATTTATAATATAAAAACATAAATAAGTTTTGTAAAACCTTTGAACATAGTTATTATCTTAAGAAAAGATCGACTTGATGTCAATCTATAAAATGGTTTGAGGCATGGGTTTGATAAAGCATTTTAGTATAAATAACATTTGTTTGAAACACAATTGTAAATAAGTTTGAAATGTAATATACAGAGTAAAATGTACAGTGTAATAAGGAGTTTTAAAACATATAAAATGTTTATGAAAAACATTTGAAGGAAACTGTTTGGTAAAACGGCTAATAAGTAGCCAATCATTTGAATGCTGCTTATTAACCACATGTGATTGATATAATAATTAGCATAATTCTACTTGTATCCCCCCCATAAAACATTTAAAAACAGTTTAAAACATTGATTAAGGGGTATGAACTCACCTGTAGTGAGTGGTTCTGATGACAATGTTGGATGAATTGGTAAGTGTCAAGTGGTGACTTGAGCACACAGGCGAATCCTATTTAGCATATATTTGCACACATATGAATATAATTAGTATTATGAACAACTAATAAATGAATTGGGACCACCTTAGGGACTAGTAAACACTTATATTGAAGTGTTACAACCATATATGATTGTATGAAGCGGTATAAGGCTTTACAAAGGAGTGTATGGCCAAAATACACACTATATGTGTGTGTGCGGCCAGGTGTGCTGCCAGCACGTGTGTGCGGCCAGGTGTGCTGCCAGAAGCGTGTGCTGCCAGAAAACATGGTGTTCTTGGTGTTCTTGGTACCTTTTATGAAGATCTTCAAGGAGATTTGAATGATACTTGAGAGGATTTCGAGTTCTATGCTTGAAGAAGTGAAAGAAGTGTTCAAAAATGACTAAGTGTGGTATATATAGGTGGAGTGTGCGGTTGGGAAGGGTGTGAGGCCGCAAACACATGTGTGTGGCCGCACACTCAAGTGTGTGGCCGCACACTCCATGTGTTGGAGTGTTTGGCCTCTTTTTGATTCCTACACTTTGAGTTAACCCATTTCCACACTCCAACCTTGATTATAACACATTTAGAATGCTCTAATAGACACTAAATGGTACTACAAGATAGCAAAACGAGTCTATTATTGATAAGAAATGAAGAATGCAAGCTAGAAGTTTTCGGGTTGTCACATCATCCCCCTGTTAAAGGGAATTTCGTCCCGAAATTAGAATTTAGACAAGGAAGTACATACGAATGATCGAGTCATGAGGAGGAAACTTTCTAATCGATTGGTTCTAGCACTCCTAAGTGAAATCGGGTTCTCGGTTGGTATCCCAACGAACCTGGACTAATGGGCGGTGGCGATGCTTCGTCCGCTTGACCCCTCGGTCGAGGGTCACTACGGTTCAAATACGAAGGCGTGGATCTCGACGAGTGGACTTACAAGAGTCCTAACGGAAAGGTACAGTTTCACGATCGAGACGCGAAGAGTAGAATGTACGCTACTGAGTTCACGGAGTAGGTCTAGTTTGTGCGAGGCACATGACCGATTCTGATAAGAATCTTGGAGGTCCTAACTATATTTGATTTAGCTTTCCACGCGATACGAAGCGTATTAAGCCATTCCCAGAGTGAGTTCTCCTAAAGAACTTGGTCACTCACTTGGAATCTCCAAGGTTCCTTTTTCTTGTTTAACTTCCCAGTCAAGGGCCACCCCTTTATGGGTCAGAGTCGAAAGGGTTTCTGTGATTTACGAGGAGTTCTTGATGGACTATGACAGTAGGGCTAAAAGGCCTAGAATTTTTTCGAATTTCTGCCGGTGTCTCCGGTGTCGACAAACTCTCAACGATTTCAGATAATTGCCAGAGTACTCAAGAATTTCCACATCACTAATAGTGTGTCTTACGAGGAGTTCTGGATGAACTATGACAGTAGGTTCGTAAGACCTAGAATTTGGCGAACTTCTATCGGTGTCTCCGGTGTCGACAAACTCTCAACGATTTTGGATAATTTCCAGAGTACTCAAGAATTTACACATCACTAATAGTGTGTCTTTAGGAAATTTTGACTCTTCAATTCCAAAACTCGGGTTCATAGAAATTTGCGAAAAGTATCTCTGAAGGTAATGTTTCCAGAGGTTCATTCTTACCACGAGGGTCGATAAGTAAGTCATTACATGGAGAAATGAGGAACTGATCCAAGTAAGAAAGACCTACCCTACTCATTTAGCTCATGAAAGCTATGGGTGCGTTGGTCCTATCCGAAGGGTATCACTACGGACTTGAAGTGTTCGCATCGAGTTCGGAAGGTAGTGTTCCGGACATCCTTCCCTCACACCCAAACTAGTGATATTCGGATCTCAGACCCATTTCTGAAAGTAATTCTTTCCTTGTGTTTTCTCAACCATTTCATCTATGCGAGGCAGAGATAACGATTTCTAATGAAAAATCTTGACGGGGTCCTCGATATCCGAGGCACATACGATGCAATCCGTCGATCTCTAGGAGAATAAGACTGGGGGTTCTCCAGGGTGAGAAGCCTAGTCTTCTTATTCTATCGCTGTGCAGTTCGTTAAGTTGTCTGTACTGTTATGGTATTTCTGTAGGTGTTTAGACTATAGGGCGATCTGTTTAGAAGAGTCGTACTGGGTTCTAAGTTTGTTCACATGACGATGCGATTACTCGTAGGCTTAGCCAGTTCTCCGTCCTGAAGTTCATATTAGAATTCATACATGTTTTCACAATGACAATCTCGTGTATACGAGTCGTATGTAATTAAGATTGAAAAGGTAGTCGAATAACTGATTCTTCTTTAAGCTCACATCCCAACGGGGAAAAAGAAGTTAAAGTGGAATCATCAATTCTAAACCTGTAGAACCTTGATTATATCTCACTCTTATGTATACATTCCACAGTGATAGATCAATCGTATGAATCCTTGGATTGAACTTGACGTACTGCACGAGTGGTACTTCGGGGTTTTCTTCGGAAAGAAAATATCTAAGAGGTACTCCTGGCATGAGTGCTTCGGTGTTCTGATATGACGGCTTCGCTGGAAAAGCGAGCTAGAAGAAAGCGATGTACGTATAAAGCTGTTATGGCGTGGATCAAATTGAATCTAATCGTATGATAATTTCGTAATCATACAGAAACTTTAAAGACATTAGATTTGAACATAAGGCGTTTACAGACAAAACATAACCGTGCCACCATGAACAGAGTTACGGTAATTTAGACTTACGATAAGACTGTTGTTGCGAATCAGGTATACTACAAAAGACAAGTATACGCAGCACGAGCATCCCTTTACGGACAGGATCTCGCGAAAGGTAAGACTCTAGTTGCACTAGTTCTGGGTAGTTTATAAGTCTGTTACACGAAATGCCTTAATTACATTAACATGGGTTCCGGAGCAGGTTCTCCCGCAGCTGTGATCCTGAGAATCCTCCCATCTGGGCCAGAGTTCTTTGCTATAGGGAAATCCTTCTTGACGTGCCCTATCTCACCACATTGGTGGCATGACTGGCTAGTACTTGCATTGGTGACGGGATTGCGGTGTTTAGCCAGTGTTATGTGGACACGAGTTCCTTGCTCGTTACTCCACTTTGAAAATTTCTTCCTAAAGCGTTCGGCGTTATAACTACTCGCGTGTGTAGGGTTAGTCCCGATGAAAGGGACTTGAGTGATGGGTCGTGCCTATGCTCCATAGCCACGAGCATGGTGCCCTATTTTTAGGCAATTGCAACACTGCATCTCATGGCAAGCCCCATGATGATGGAAACTACACTTATCACACTTCGAGATTTTTCCCTCGTATGCCCTGCTCGGTACTGGGATGGCAGGTGTTTCCACTTGTTGCTATTGCATAGCCAGCCTTTGGGATCTCTTGCGTTCTTTCCGGGCTTGATGCTTTCGCTTCTTGTTCTCAGCTTTTCGGCTTTGCGAGCCTGTGACTGTTACCATTTGACGACTTCCTGGATGGGTACCACGATTGGAAACTTCATTCCCTTCAGCAGCATTGACTGTGCTGATCGCGCTACGGTGCACAAGGACCACGGTTACGACAGCTACCACGGCAGCTGTAACTGCTGTTCGAAAGGTAGCGACGTCCATAGGAAAGGCGGAGGTTTCGTCGTTCGACTGATTGCTTCCGGATGACGACATGATTTTGTAACATGAAAGATAAGGATTTTGTGAGCGATTCTAGTTGACCCTAGGGGTACTTCGATTGTTCAAGTAAAGAGTAAGACTATGTTCTCGAAACTTTGACCTACATCCTTATGATGTAGTCCCAGTAATGGAATGGAAGTATGATTGCGAAGGTTTGACCAACATACCTATGATGCAGTCCTAGTAAGGAGTAGAAGTAAGTTCATAGAATGGTCTCAAGACGTTTGTCGTTCAAGCCGAGGTATCGTGGGTTGGTGAATAACAAGATCCAACCACTGAAAGAGACTTGGAAATGTCTCCGGAGCTAAATTACTATAGTCCAATGACTTGACTAAAGCATGATTCAGATAGACTCCAACGAAAGTATGATAAGAGTACTTGAATAAAGAATGACACAGAAGTTAGCCGACTGTCAATATCTTTGATATTCATGATGTAAAAGTTCGGGAAAATGACCTTGTAAAGGTCTTACATCATATCCGGAAAAGATAGTTCTTGACAACCTAGAGATCTAACCAAAAGTACTTACGGTGCAAGATAATTTCATAGAAAATTGACAATGGTGTTCTTGAAACCAAAATCATAGGTGATAGGATCGTGCCAATCCACAAATCGATGTTTCTGAAGGCTATTAGTGTGAAAGAAAACCCCAACATTTTTAAGGTACAAGAACCCACTGTAGAAGAGTTTCAACTGTTCTTGAACCATATTGGGTACAACCAGGACTACAAGGCAAAGGACATCAATAAATCAAACGTTTCCTGACTGTGAACTGTGTTGGGTCACTTCATGATTCGAGGGTTTTCCGGAAAGCGTGGTGGCTCGGACACCCTTAGCAAGGACTGGCTGTACATCGTGTGCAACATCTACTCCAGATGCGACAATGTTGTTGACCTTCCGAAGGTGCTATGGCAGGACTTCCGGAAATTCGCAATCAAAAGGAAGACCAGTGAGATCTCAAGCCCTAGGTTATGGGACCTGACAATTCAACAGCTTTACAAAGAACGATCAGAACCCATTCCGATCTGCACCATTCTAAAGGAGGTATATCTCACCTTTAAAACAGTTAAGCATTATACCCGTACCAATCATTTTTTGGTCTGGTTAGACGTCTTCCAGACCATATGTTGGCCCTAATACCTTCCTATTCCATTTATTTGAAACAACATTTAGAGACTTTGGTTGTGTTTGACCCAACACAACCTGCCCCGGTCTCTATTGAGCCCATTCCGGAAGAGGCCAATCCTTCGGTGTCCGGACCGAAGATTAAAAATTCTTCCAAAAGGAAGACTTCTCCTTCAAATCCAAAGCCTAAAAAGAAAATCAAATTCAGCTCTTCCCCTCAATAGGAAGAAGCTCATGACATTCAGGTTGATTCTGGCCTTCCGAACACCCCTCCCATCCACTCATCTGAGGTACTCCTCGATGATTCAAAAACACATGCACACACTCATGGGGAGTCTACACATAATCCACCCTCATCTTCCCAAAAAGGTGATGCTGGTGTTGTACAAAGGTCCTTGCCCCTTAGAACAAACCCGCATGTCACATTTGCTATCCCAACTCATTCCACATGCACACACTCCAGAACCCCTGTTCCGGACCCTAAGTATTTCATGGCTGGAGTTGTCCCTCCAACCTCAGGTGCCTCAACTGGTCTAATACCCAGTAAGGGTACAGGACGACCAAGAACTAATGATCATTTTTGGGAAGGCTTTGTAGATAGGGCACACTCAAGGCATCCAAAACTTACAAGATCACAATTTGAAGTCATTGTCATCTCCATGCGAAAGCGGGCCATTCAAAGCAACCTTCCTGATGTTGTTCCCATAGATGAGCTTGCTGATCTTGAGTTCACATCCGAAGAAACTCCAAAGTCTGCTCCTCATGCTTGCAATCCTTCTGCTTTGGATGATGAAATTTTCGAAGAGGTTCTGCTAACCATAGATTATGCACATGTTACTGATTGCTAACGTGTTTTCCTCAGTTCAACTTCATCTAAAGCCATCTTCGTCCAAGCTGCTTTTGATTTCGGATCCTTATCCTCCACTCAGTAAGAGTCTGAATCAACATAAAAACTCCATGACGATGCCGTCGTCAACAAACCCAGTCCTTCTGTCACTCCAATCAATCCTGTATCTCCGAATCCCAATCCTCAACCTTCCAGCTCAAACGACGGATCCTCAGCAGGAAATCATATTGATCAGTTTGCTCTTATGAATATCCAATCCAATGTCTCAAACACAATGAAGAAGTTCACCACTCTCATAACTTATGTGGCTGAGCTCAACACTAAGATTGATACAAAGGTGTCCAGACTGGACTCCAAGCTAGACGCCATTCTCTAGTCCTTATCCAATCAGTCTGGACCTTCTATGGCTGAAAGAGAAGCTCAACTAGATAAACTAATCTCCATACGCCTCAAACACCCAATTGAAGAAGTTGAAGCTAAATATGATGTTTCAGTTGAGCACTATCTCGACACCATCACCACAATGCTCAAGGTTCATGATGACCTAGTTGCTGCTACTAATGATCTCATCAGGCAGACCCATGTTTGCCATGAAAACCAGATTCAGAGGCTGGAGAAGAAAATCAAGAAAAAGGACGAAATGAACCTAATCATGCAGCAAGTCCTCATCAAATTGCTCCGCTCCATTTGGAACATTTTTCGTGTTCCGAATCGCAAGTTTGATGAGATGCTTGCTATCCTTGGACATTTGTTTGATCATCTCTCGTCCCAAGCGCCCACTTCTGAAGCTTATGATGCTCTTACTCTTCAACTCAACACCAGTCTTCAAAAGGTGTTTGACAAGTTTGCTAATCTAAAGAATTCTTTATCACTTGCACCGGTTCATAAGGCCATCAATGCAAGAATGGGAGAAGTTCCAAGTCAACCATGGAAGTCTACCTCGGTTTTTCAACTCAGAGATGAAGATTCTGTTTATGATGTTGAAGTCCAAGTTCTCTCCAGACTTCTAGGAAACAATGATGATGATGATGATAATGAAGACAATGATGAAGAACAATATGTCACTTAGGGAGTACTTGCTATTGAAGCTCCACGGAAGCTTTTCCCAAAGCAAATGACTGAGGAAGAGCAAAGAATTTGGTTAGCAGTTTCTTGGCCATATTCTTCGCCTGATGTTCTTCAAAGGGGAATCCAAAGAGCCAAGGCCAAAACCTTCCTCACCGCTCAAGCCTTCCGAGCCACTCCTTCTATGATGCCACCTATTCCAGAGCCAAAAATCACTCCAATAGATGAAGGTTCTCCTCTCTGGACCCCAGATGACAATCCGGAAGAACCCCTTCCATCCTCCCCTCCCAAGATCATTGTGGACGAGAACATGTTGCGTGTAATCTCCGTCCAAAACAATAGCAATGACAATGGCAAGAAGCCTATCACGGAATCTGGACCTTCAACAAAGCAAAAACATGGATGGTCTCAGGAGGAGATTAACAAAGCTTTAGAGTACAACATCCAGATTCAAGCGCTCAAAGACAATCCTGATCCGATGCATGGCATTTCTCCTATCTACCGCGAAGGTATTCTTAAGGATGTCGATATAGTACCCTTTATGTACTATGACATTCCTTCCGATGATTTCGAACAACTTGATCTTCCTCTCTCTCCCTTCAGCAAATTTTACATCAAGTTCTCTTCTCTCCATCCCAATGACAATCCAGAGGTCACCATCTAAACCGAGCGAGAAAGGTTAAAAACCTTATATGACAAGAATGCACTTCCCATAAAGGAAGTATGGAAGACGAAGAGGATTACAAAGATTTCAGGGTACTGAAGGAAGGTCCTCGCCAAGTTTGAACTTAGTTGTCAACTACTCCAGTACCATGTTGTCAGAAACAAACCAAATTATCAATCCATCACCGATGTTGACTTTTCGGTAATGAATCCAATTGATATTCTCACTTTAGCTGCTCACTCCCGTGGTCTCCAAAATGATGATATCAGCATGGGTTCTTACCATGCTGCTCTGAGCTTCCATAAAGATTATGTCGCGAAATTTTGTCGACATGACTATGAGTTGGCTCATCTATTCGGAACTGAAGACTTTGTTGCCAAGATAGAATATGTGCTTCTGGAAGCTGAACCGCTAGCTGAAGGCCCTATTGATGATCCAGTTCTAGGGTTTCTGTACAAAACAAAGAAGACAAACAAAAGGACTTT
Source organism: Lactuca sativa (assembly GCF_002870075.4). Classification (NCBI taxonomy): domain Eukaryota; kingdom Viridiplantae; phylum Streptophyta; class Magnoliopsida; order Asterales; family Asteraceae; genus Lactuca; species Lactuca sativa. The sequence goes on along the minus strand of NC_056627.2, from coordinate 111,316,282 downwards.
TTCCGTGTCCTTAACAAACACATGGTTCCTACGAAATCCATCAAAAATTTCATCAGCTGTGCGTCTAAGTCTGAAGCTCCAGAACAAGTGAAATAACAGTTTGTGATTCAGCTAACCTGGTACATCGAAGTCCGAGAATGGTTCTTTCGAGGCTACACGTTCATCAAAGAAGAAGTGATCTAAGCTGACTTGATTGCTAAGTTCACTTAGGGGGAGATTGTTGGAACCTGAAAGTGAACCTCTAGCAATCCTAAATCCTTTTTCCAATTCCGAAGTCAAGCAATAGTTCTGAAATGAAGCCTGCTCGGGAATCCATTGATGTCCGGACTTGAAGTCAAGATGGTGAAGCGAAGATAGCGTGAACCCATTCTGGAATGGATGTTTATGTCTATAATGTTTGATGTTCTGGAATCCATATTTTATCTTTGATGCATTTATTGTATTTGTCTTTTGTTTGATTTAATTAGTCATACGAATTTATCTTTTGTCAACTCGGATATTTAGAGTGTAGATGTAACTCTTTTATACATTCGTATGTATGTAATTGGTTAGTACCATGTACTTCATTATCCTATTTATAGGAGCATTCAATGTTAAATCAAGAGACGGATCGTGAGACGGATCATTCAGACTCTTTAAGCAATATTCCTTTACTTCACTTTCTTTACAAGATTCTCTTTGTTCTTCATTTATTATCTTTATCTTGATCTTTATTCTCATTCTTCATTTATGGCTTGATCATTTATTGAATACATTAACTCAAACTTGACCAGTCTATCCAGACTTGACTGGAACATATATTAGCAAGCATACATTGATTTTAAGTATTAACTCAAGGTTTGAGTTTTCAAGCCTTGTCCCTACGCACCAGATCTATTTGTTCTCTCAGTTGTGGCATAAGAGACTCTATCATCATAACTTCAAAGCTATTTATAAGGTTACCAATAATCAGTTGGTAAGTGGAATCCCTAAGATAAGGGTTTTAAAAGACAAGTTGTGCTGAAATTGTGAGAAATGAAACCAAACTTAGTCATCATTCAAGTAAAAACAATGTTCATCTATCATTATTCCATTTAATCTTCTACACACGGACTTGTTTGGTCCTGATCTCATTGCATCTCGTGCTAGAAAAGGATACTCGTTGGTTATTGTTGGTGAGTATTCACGCTTTACATGGGTAGCCTTTCTAAGCAGCAAAAATGATGTCATAGATGAATAATTTCTTTAATAAAAAAGTGTGAGGTACATTTTGGGCTAAAAGTATAATAACTTAGAAGTGATCATGGCACTTACTTTTGAAATAAACACTAGAGAGATTAGGTGAAGAAAAAGGAATTGCTCAGAAATTTTATACAGTTTGTACTCTTGAGCAAATTGGTGTTGCTGAATATAGAACTCAGACTCTATTTGAATTTGGTCGAAAAATGGTTGTTGATGCTAGTCTGCCTATATCCTTTTGGGATGATGTTGTATACATTACATGCTACACTAAAAAATGATCCATTAAATTAAAGCGTCTTGGTAACACATTATATGAGCTGCTAAAACGTATAAAGCATGACATTTTATATTTTCATATTTTTGGTTGTGTGTGTTTCCATGAAAAAGTTGATGAAGGATTCTTCTTAGTCTATACTATAATACTAAGGCATTCTGGGTGTTCAATCTAAGAAGGCAAATGATAGACGAATCTATCTATGTGAAGTTTGATGAAGAAAATTATCTAAAAGACTCGGTTGATCATTCTTCTTCGATTCTCGATGAACTTACCTCCTTTAAATCTTCAGAATTCCTCGAAGAAGTAACTTCATGTATTCCATCTATCACTAATCAAGTTTCATCAATAGCAAATAATCTTGACCCTGAAACCCACTTTATGTCTTTATCTGAACCTGAAACTACTCCTTTCAAAATAACTCATCCTATATTAAAAACTCTTCTTTGGTTGACTCTTTAAATCTTTGTAATATCAAGGATCACATTACTTCTCAAATTATTGTGGATATCGATGCTGGAGTCCGCACTTGTCGTCAAGAATCAAGAAATTTCTACATGTTTGCTATTTTTGTTTCACTAATAAAGCATAAAAAAGATTGATTAAGCCTTTAAGTATGCTAATTGGATTAAAGTTATGCATGATGAACTTCATGAGTTTGACAGAAACAATGTACTAACCTTAGTATGTCTCCCTCAAGGTAAAACTATGATTGGTACAGTCTGGGTGCATCACAACAATATAGATGAATACGATCTGTTTATCCAAAATAATCCAAGACTGGTTGCTTAGGAGTTCACTTAGCTTGAAAGGTTAGACTATGTTGAAACGTTTGCTCCTATAGCCTGTCTGGAAGCCATCCAATTATTTCATTCATATGCCTCATATATGAGTTTCAAAGTCTTTCAAATGGATGTAAAGACTGCCTTTTTTACTTGAAGATTTATATGAAGAAGTATTACTCAAACAACCTTTTGTCTTTGCAAGCGATGAATTCCTAGATCATGTCTACTGATTAGATAAAGAAGTTTATGGACTAACGCAAGCTCATACAGATTAGTATGATACACCACCCTCTTATCTACTAGAAAATGGTTCTAGGTGACGTGAAATAGACAATACCCTATTCATCAAGAATTCAGCGACATAATTTTTCAGATCAACAAATGAAGAGTTGAGCAATTAGTAATGCTTAACTCTTAAATGAATGTTCCCTAAATATTAAATCTACATAAATATTTTGATGTTTTAAAAATCTTTTGTGGGTTTGGCTCTGAGCTTGGACTATTGACCTTATTCAATACCCGTATGGGTTTACCTCAAGAGTACTTAATAGACTTTCAAGCCTGATATACACATTATGATATGATTGATATAGGAAAACTTAATGGAGAATAATTATAGATTTGTCACTTAGATATTTAGAAGATGCTTTACTTAGTGTTTAATATGAATATATGAAGTTTTACTTAAAACTATTAACAATTGATTATCATATTACATCTTTATATCTATTTAAGCTTTAAACTTTTTTAAGATGTTAAATCCTTATTTTTGGGTTTTGTTTAAAAAATCTATTTCTAAAAACACTATAAAAGACAACGAAAGCTTTAAAATTGTGAATAAGCTTAAATTTGTTTCAACCAACCAAGGACGATTTTGCACACATGAAAAGATTAAAACAAATATAAGAAGAAAAGAATATAACCTTTGTAGTCTTTGGTTCCTCTTGGGAGGTTGGGAGTTGATGAAGAATGTAGAGTTGAACTCCACCTTAGTAGAAACACCAACACTAGTTCAACTTGATATGGATGCTAGTCCTTCTTGTAATAATAAGAACACTCTTAAGCTTTAAGTCAGAAAACAAGTAATGACTTGAAGAGAGATGTAAGTATATACTTATTCTTATATGATATTAACACATTAATATACAAAACAAGAGAGAGTATGGAGAGTGAGAGAATTCTAATTTCATCAAGTGAAAGAGGAAAAAGAATAACACGCTTTGAGCACTTTCCTTTAAGCCTTTATCCCATGGTTCTTAAAATATTAAGACCCATGCTTTATCATTATGTCAAAGCATCAAACGATATATAAGGTAAGTTATCAACTATCCATTTGTTATATATGTCAAGTAAACTACATTATTTGCCTTCAAAAATCCATTTCTTGAAGTTGGAATATGTGTATTTCATTTATTTAATAAAGATAGCAATGTCTTGGATAAGTCTAATTCAAAACAAGTTTAAGTCAAAAGGTATTTGCATATAGAACTTATTATTTAGAAAACATTGGTATATACTTTATAGTTCTATTAAGAGATCTAGTTCTCTAGAATATAATTTAATCATTAGAGAATATGGAGATGATCGTTATGAAGTACTGTTTTACAATACAAGTATGTTATGTTCTAAGCTTAAATAATAAATTAAACTCCAAGAGTGCAGTTCCAACTTGCTTATGCTAAGATAGTTACTATTGGTAAAATATCTGCAAGCCATTTATAAATATTTGAGTAACATTAAGTACCAAGTAGTTGACTATTAAAGGAAAAAACGTAACTTTTATCTAGTAGATGCGTGAAGTACTAGTCTCTCTACACTTTCTTTTCAGATAAGAGGACATTTTCTCTTCTAGTATCCTAATTTTACACAAAAGAAAATATGATTTATCTATGTGAGCCTTGTTGGATTTCTTGGGCCAAAAGGTATCCTTTGCATAAACTATGAGCCTCTTAGATCACACAAGGTGACTCTTTTTAGACTTGCATTGTTCCATTGTTTCAACTTGCTCAAACAAAATATCCTAGAAGTCAGGAATAACCGTTTCTAGTTATGATGTTAGAAACATCTTCAACATCTTAGTGTTGGCACCTAGTGTCATGTTCATGGTTTCTAATCAAAGCTGGCGTTTTAGGAATAGGACCTATATAAATGTTATTATTTCAACAAGTGAAAGGTGATGCAAGGAAATGATATTTGATTTTTTTTCAACTAAATTTTTTTTAACAAAATTCATTTAGTATTTTCAATATTTAATTCTTTAGTAGTTAACACCCTTAAGTTTCTAAAAACATTATTATCAAAATTTAGGATCCAAGTTGGCAAAAGAAATTGGTTTGGTGACGTTTATCTCATTCATCTGAATTCAACTAGGTAGATATCAGTTATCAATTATATTTTAATATATAATTCCTAGTTTTACGGGATTGCTAATAATAATGTTTAATAGACATGTTTGATCCCATCCGTTCCTTGAATATCTATTGCTTAGGTGATCTTTATCGAAATAGATTTCCAATCATGTCATCCAGTTTGAAAGACATATAGACTTCAATAACACAAGGTGACTCTTTTTAGCATTAAATTATTCCAATGTTTCAAATTTCTCAAACAAAATATCACTATATTATTGGAATATCAGCTTAACATACTAGAACATCATATATCTAAGTTATCCAAGACTTCCTAGAAGTCAGGAATAACCGTTCCTAGTTATAACTTTAGGAATAGGACCTCTACGAATGTTATTATTTCACCATAAAAATTACAGATTTATTGATTGTATAAATGTTTTAGGGTAACCTAGTTAACAACTAAGCTTGCGAACATTTCGCGTGCCAATGCCCTTAAGACACATATCATGTTTTTCTTTGGTCATCACTATTGTGAACAAATCATCAAAACATTATTCACTTCACTACTAGATCTCCATCCTCAACCTATTTCTTTGATAGAGTGGAATTTCCTCATTTTATACATTGACCTTCTGTGATCTCAAGAATCCTTTGCCATCATGAATGCACTTTCACAAAATATCCCTAATGGAAATTTGTTTCTCAAAACAACTCCAAGGTCAACTATGAAGTTTTCTAGTCTAGGTACGCTTCATGGATACTTCACTTGCACAAATATAATTCGACTAATATTTTTGAGTCTACCACCATCTCCTACATGAAACCTTTCATGTTACTGTACAATAATTTAAAATGAATATCTATTTAGACTATGACTCAGAGTCATCCATAAAAACTTATTTTACTCTAGCTCTTCACAATTATGTTCTCTACAGTCTACAAGTAACCAGTCGTTCGATATCTTTCAATAATTAAGAATGTTCATGACAGTTGTGCAACGATTCAATCGAGCAAATTTACAAAACAATCTCACATTACTCAAAACATACGAGACATCAAAACAAGCACTAGTAATAGCATGCATGATCGATCGTATATGCGAACCATATGAGCTCGAATCATTCTATCATTTTCATGACTAGTATAAAGGACATTTAGGATTCACTTAACTCCTTGCTATGATGCATATGAATAATCTTTTTTTTTTGGAATTTTCTATGTTGAAACGTTTCAACATATTATTCATCTATGTGTTTTGACTGAATCCTATTAGACATTTTAATACTTTTAGATAACAATATCACGTATCAATGTCGCTTTCCCATGTCCATCATAGCAAAACAATTCCCAAGCTATTACACTTTGCAACTTGGAGACAATGTTTCATATGAGTGGATTGTCAACAACATGTAATATCAGGAAGACAACAACACTCATACTAGCTTTGTGTGACAAACTGCAAAATATGTCTACAACCGCCATCAGTACTTAACAATAAAACATAGAAACATAAAAAGGCGGTCCTGCAACGCTCCAATATACTCAAAATCTAAATCCCGTCAATATTTAGACTCACAAATTGTGCACAAAAAATTATGTCCATTTGAAAACTGGTTTACATTTTAGAATATACCTGTTACAACGATCTGAAAAATATAAACCCCATGAAAATCTGACTCGGTATGAAAAGGATTTGACTTTATTTGTAAATGAAAGTCTACTTCACATAATAAATTACAACATCAATAACAACGAGAAGAACGATTCATCTTTTTCAAAAGTCACCAAAAGACGAAATGTAGTACTACTCAAAGAAGGATTTAAGAGACAAAAACTCCTAAAACAAAAACTACGTGAAAGACGTATGATTTTTATGAAATCATAAAAGATTATAAAATACAACCTAAAACGCAAAGTCAAAATTAGCCAAAACACCCAAAAGGAAAGTCGTAGTAAACATCAAGACCTACATGGATATAAGAATCATTGAAAAAGGAGTTTGTATATGAGAGTTACGGATTTCCAATGTTTATAAAAGATCTTGCATGCACCCACACATTGCACACGACGTGCATTCTGACACCCAAATTCTCCACGATACGGTTGACATGGGACCATGAGAAGAGGACAAGTGTCAACACCGGGTTGGTTCACATGCACTACGCGGTGTGCATCACAAATACTCGCTATATATAGCAAGCTCAAACTGATCGTTTCTCACACTTCAATAAACACCACACTCTCTCTTTATTTTTCTACCACTCACACCCGAAGTGCATCTCAAGTTCCGGACTCCCGAATTCTAGCCTACGTCAATGGTTTCATGAATTACAAGTGAGTTCACGACCCCATTTTCCAAACCTTTTCCAGGGGTGGGGGGATACATGATAAAATGCAACTATTACTGTCACACCCCAAAACCATTGAATGCCGGAAACGTTCTGGGGCGGAGGACGTCATGTATAGTATCACAACAATGAAAAGTAGTAAACAAGCAACAACATCATCCATTGCATTAATAATATAATTTTAATACAAAAGTGTATTCTGATATGTATAATAGACACTAATGAATAAATCAAAATGAAAGATGAGTCTTCAACGAGCTCCATCTTCCCAAATCCTTGCATCTGTACCTGTCTATGACGACCTGAGGATACAAGTAATTTTGAAAGCGAGTATCAGCTTTGAAGCTGGTGAGATCATAAGTATTTTAGTGTCTTAATTTGTATGTAATTACTTGTATGTATTTGAAATGTAAGTATTTGTATGTATACGAATTGTAAGTATTGAAAATGTAAATGAACTGTATGTATGAAAATCTTTGGAAAACAACTGTAAACGTTTGAAAAGCCCTAGAAATCCCTATGATTCCTATTAGTAACAAAAAGGAGTCTTCTACCAAGACTTAACTGTTCTCAAGGTAGTCTTCTACCAAGACCTAACTGCTCTGAATGCAGCCTTCTCCCAAGGCATCTAGTGTCTGTGCGTGTGTCTCTTGTAAGAGTATATATTTTCCCAGTTTGACTATCACTAACCAAAAATATAGTTTCTACATTTCCGTACGTCGTGTGAATGTTCACGAAGTGAATGTAAAATGGGAAAAAAATAATACTATGGTGTAGTGTCGATCTACGACCGTACTAATTTCCCTAAGTCTAGGGTAATTATCACACCCCCAAACCTGAACGGTGGAAACGTTCGGGGGCGGATGACTTCATGTGGTAACGTAACAAATGAATACATAGTAAAGAAAGCAATACAACCATCATATATATAATTGAAAGTTTACATTTGTCAAAAGTTACATGTTCAAAACCAATTACAACATGATGTCAAAATATGAGATTAAACTGGCGCCGCAACATCTCTTCTTCAAAAGCATATTAGTACCTGAAATTACTGACTCCGTGGGAAATACAAGAAGTTTTGAAAGAGTAGATCAGCATTTAAGCTGGTGAGTTTCATAAGTATTAAATGACAATGTTGGTATGAAATGAAATGTTTTGTCCTTGTTTGTTTGTTTCCAGAAAATCCTATATTTTCTACTAGTATAAAAGTAGCCTTCTCTCAAGACCAATGTTTGTTTCTGAAAATCGTATGTAAGTGTAAAATAACCAATGTGTTTGAAAACCTTTTAAATCAATGCATTTTTAATACCCCATGTGAGTTTTATAACCATACTATTGACGCGGAATGCCTATACACAACGTTCTTCAGGCGTTGGAATGTTATGACGTTTGTCACCCCAAATGGTGGACTGTAGCTAACAGTCAAGGCGCGGGTTGTCAAGCCCATATAGATCTATACACAAACACCATGCTGCCCCTCCAAGGGATTCTGGTATATAATACAGGACTTGAAATGTGTACTTGAATGTATGTGAAGTTAATGTCTCACAAACCGTGGTATAAAAACAGATTTACATGTTAAAAATGTTCGTTTGTTCTTGTATATGAAAGTGATTTCTTGAAAATCGTGTTTCTAGTATGTAAAAGTTAGCAATATCCTCGTAAAACTATACCTATTATAGTTTTCTAAAAGTGTGTCTCGTTTGTTTAGAAATACCTAAAAAAGGAATCACTTGTTATGAAAGTATAGATTTTTGTAGAGCCTAAGATAGACAAGTATACATATAATCTAAGAAAATGTTTAGATTATACATGCATTACAACAATTTATATTTCAAAAGACAGAATGCTATTGTAATATATTTTATATACGAAAGTTCCCTATAAAGTTTATAAATCACAAATGATTTGGTTATGAAAAAGCATATAAAAATTCTTTATATAACACACGATGATACTCGTGTGTTTTACTTGTATTCCCCCCCTTGAAAGCATATAAAAGCATTTATAGAACATTTAAAAGGTTAATTAAGGGGTATGAACTCACTTGAAAGTTTGAAGAAAGCGAGATGGAAACCAGGCAGAATTTCGTCTCGGGAAACGGATTTTTCTCGGGATTCTCGGGAATCTCGGGAGTAAAATCGACCTTCGGGACTTGAGCAAAATGACCAGGGCTTCGGGTTAGAACGGGCACGGAAATCGAGGCAATATGGTGAGTGAAATGAGAGAGATGGGGTGATTTTCCCGGAACCCTCGCATCTCTATTTATAGGGGGTTTGAGAAGCCTCGGTACACGGTGCGTACGCTCGTACGCAGGGCGTACTCGTGCGTCACTCGTGACTGAGTCCTCGACTGCCTCGCTTCGGGTGGGACGGATCGAATAGCTCGCATATGGGCGACGTGGATGGACCGAGACCAAGGCCTTCGCGTACGCAGGGCATACGGGGTTACGCGGTCCGTAACTCGGATGAGCACGCTGACTCCCCCTTCAGATAATACAGGATTTTTGATTTAAATTTATATATAATTTATTTAATAAACTTCAAAAATTCATATCTTCTTGATACGAACTCCGTTTTCGATGTTCTTTATATCCCCGCGAAGGTGAAACCATACTCTACAACTTTCGTTTAGATTCCGTCGGCAAATTCCGAAATTATTTTTATTATTTATTTTTAAAAGGGTTGTGTTTAAGGAATTTCTTCTAAAATTCATAACTTCTTTATCTGACGTCGGTTTTTGCCAGACTTTTTACCGCTGAATTACCATTGTTGAGACTCTTGATTCTCGTTTAGGTCATTCCGGCCAAAAGTCGCTCGATCTCCGATTCGAGTTTTTAGCTGACTGGTGCTATGCCGAACTTGGAAAAATCATAACTTAAACATACGAAGTCGGATTTGGGCATTCTTTTTATGTACGAACACGGTTTAATGGAATTAAACATAGTAGGAATTTAAATAGATACTTTTTGGACATTTTAATATCAAAGTTAATTTTATTAACTCAAAGGTGGTTACAATACTTGACTTTTTAGGTCATTACAAAGAGTTGAAATATCGGGTTGTCACAGTAATCGTGTAAGTACTGTAGTATTTGATATAAATAACTACATTGGTACTCAGCTGCCTTATTTGAGGGATAAGGGATAATGTGATGTCTAGATCCCAGGCTAAACGCTCCCCTATCAAAGGTATTTTGGGACCTATCCACGACCCCTGCATATCTGCAAGCCGTGAGCATCCACATTACTATGATCATATATACTCGATATAACTATCACAATTACGTTGTGATTCATCAGAATAGTTAGATCCTGAACTGGGTCCATGCTATAGCATATAGTGACATAGGTTCTATGTATATGTAAGTGTACTCGTGTAACTGTGATCATGTAATTGTATAGTAGTGTACTGTAATGTTCTATGTGTGCTAGTTGTAATGTGTGTTCTCTCTCTATCTAGCAAGTATAGTAATGTAATCGTTCTGGTATCGTTGTATATGTTCTTCTCTAATATAGTTGTATATGTTCTTCTCTAGTATAGTTGTATATGTTCACATAGTAGTAAGTATGGACTCATGAATGAACTGACTCATAGTATTATATTGTGTTATAGTAATAGTTGTAGTATCTTCCTAAACTACCCATATGGTAGTTTACTACTAATCTAACTGGTACGTATGGACATGGATGTATACCCTTGCTACCCAAGGGCATGGGATGAACTGGAAGGACCTTTATGATTGTATATGTACATGTGATATATAACTAATGTTTAAACGACCTTCGGACGAACACCCGATATCCCACCAGACCACATCTCAAGCGCGAAAAGGAAATAGGGTGCAATTTATAATATAAAAGCATAAAATAAGATTTGTAAAACCTTTTGAACATAAATATTTTCTAAGAAGAGACCGACTTGGTGTCGATCTATAAAATGGTTTTGAAGGCATGGGTTTGATAAAGCAGTTTAGTATAAAGAAACGTTTGTTTGAAACACAATTGTAAATAAGTTTGAAAAGTAATATACAGAGTACAATGTACAGAGAAATAAGGAGTTTTAAACACATATAGTGTTTATGAAAGACATTTGAAGGAAACTGTTTAGTCAAACGGCTAATGAGTAGCCAATCATTTGAATGCTGCTTATTAATCACATGTGATTGATATAATAACTAGCATAATTCTGCTTGTATCCCCCCCATAAAACATTTAAAAGTAGTTTAAAACATTATTTCAGGGGTATGAACTCACCTGTAGTGAGTGGTTTTGACGAAAATGTTGGATCAGATGCTAAGTATCAAGTGGTGACTTGAGTACACACGTGAATCCTATTTAGCATATATTGACACATATATGAATATAATTAGTGTTATGAATAACTAATTAATGAATTGGGACCACCTTAGGGACTATTAAACACTTATATTGAAGTGTTACAACCATATATGATTGTATGAAGGGGTATAAGGCTTTACAAAGGAGTGTATGGCCAAAATACACACTATATGTGTGTGTGCGGCCTGGTGTGCGGCCTAGTGTGCTGCCAGCACATGTGTGCGGCCCTGTGTGCGGCCATGTCTTCTGCCAGATGGTGTGTGCTGCCATGTGTGCGGCCAGATGGTGTTCTTGGTACCTTTTATGAAGATCTTCAAGGAGAATGGATGATACTTGAGAGGATTTTCGATTTCTATGTTTGAAGAAGTGAAAGGAGTATTCAAAAATGACTAAGTGTGGTATATATAGGTGGAGTGTGTGGTTGGGAAGGGTGTGAGGCCGCAAACACATGTGTGTGGCCGCACACTCAAGTGTGTGGCCGCACACTCCATGTGTTGGAGTGTTTTGCCACTTTTTGATTCCTACACTATGAGGTAACCCATTTCCACACTCCAACCTTGATTATAACACGTTTAGAATGCTCCAATAGACCCTAATTGCTACTACAAGATAGCAAAACGAGTCTATTGTTGGCAAGAAATGAAGAATGCAAGCTAGAGATTTTCGGGTTGTCACATCATCCCCCCGTTAAAGGAAATTTCATCCCAAAATTAGAATTTAGACAAGGAAGTAGGTACGAATGATCGAGTCATGAGGAGGAAACTTTCTAATCAATTGGATCTAGCGCTCCTAAGTGAAATCGGGTTCTCGGTTGGTATCCCAACGAACCTGCACTAATGGGCGATGGCAATGCTTCGTCCGCTTGACCTCTCGGTCTAGGGTCACTACGGTTCAAATATGAAGGCGTGGATCTCGATGAGTGGACTTACAAGAGTCCTAACGGAAAGGTATGGATTCACGATTGAGACGCTAAGAGTAGAATGTACGTTACTGAGTTCGCGGAGTAGGTCTAGTTTGTCCGAAGCACAGGCCCGATTCTGATAAGGATCTCAGGGGTCCTAACTATATTGGATCTAGCTTTCCATGCGATACAAAGCGTATTAAGCCATTCCCAGAGTGAGTTCTCCTAAAGAACTTGGTCACTCACTTGGAATCTCCAAGGTTCCTTTTTCTTGTTTAACTTCCCAGTCAAGGGCCACCCCTTGATGGGTCAGAGTCGAAAGGGTTTCTGTGATTTACGAGGAGTTCTTGATGGACTATGACAGTAGGGCTAAAAGGCCTAGAATTTTTTCGAATTTCTGCCGGCGTCTCCGGTGTCGACAAACTCTCAACGATTTCAGATAATTGCCAGAGTACTCAAGAATTTCCACATCACTAATAGTGTGTCTTTAGGAAATTTGCCTCTTCAATTCCAAAACTCGAGTTCATAGATGTTGGATATAGTGTCTAAGCCCATAACTATATTTGGTATGTACTTGACCCGACCCGGCATGGTCCATTTGGGTTGCACTTCACCCGAACAATTTATGGATAATATTTGAGAATAGTACAAGTTATGATTTATTAATATATTATAAGTTCTAATATATTAATATAAGATCATATTATTTAATTAGTAGTGATCTATAATTAATCTAGGATTAATTTAGTGATCAAAGATATTACTAATTAAATATGGGCTTCTATATTTATATTGTGTGGGCTAATGCTTATTTAGAATGGGCTAGGCTTGGATGGAAAAGTCCATGGATACTCCATGGAGCTTTGACCCATGGATCTCATGGAAATGAAGAGACATGGGTATTAGGGTTTACATGGATGTAACCCTAATCCACCACACTATATAAAGGAGGCTTTGGTTCTTGAAATCATACTAGTTGACACTTGTTGAGGTGAGGCCGATTTCAAGATAGTAGTATTTATTCTCTCAAAGTTCCAAGTTTGTGGTGATTTGTGACTTTCATTTGAGGCATCCACATTATTGGTGCTAGGCTCTAAAACTCCAAGCAATCAACTACAACTTCAAGGTAAGCATTTCTACTAGCTTTATTTGATTCATGTTCCCCATGCCATGCTAGTTAAGATATGAACCTTGGAAAAATAATTATTTGCATGTATCTTAGACAAACATAGATCCAAGGTTTATTAGGGTTGCATGTACACTTAGGAAGTGTTAGAATGCTCAAAAACCCTTCAGTGGTATCAGAGCCTACGTTTATTTGTTTGATACTTGATGCAAAAAAAAAAAGTTGGAAAAGTCGAAAATAATTAAAAAAAAAAAAAAAAAAAAAACGGAATTTCGACTTTAGTTGCTGGAAATGAATTGGAAACATTACTCTAAACTGTTTTGGTACTTGAAAACTTGTTTTAGATGGAGTAATGTTTTTTGCTAATTCATTTACAACAACTAGTTATCAAAATTACAAAGTTTTATGTGATTTTGATTCTTGAAAGTGTTCATATTCATATTCTTGTTCTTATGATGTTTAGATGATCATAGGAATTATTTGTAACCTATGTGGTAATTTAATTCTTGATCATAATGTGTTTTAATGGAGTCCATAACTTGTCCTCAAGTTATGGAAAACCAAAAGTCTCTTGGATTAAAAACCATTAAAAGAACATAAGAGTTAGAAAAATGAAGAGTCTTCATTTTATTACTCTATTAAACTCATAAGTTACAAGATATGAAAAGTTTTGAAAGTTTACAAAACTTGCCCTCAAGTTTTGGAACAAGTAAAGTTAAGTTAAAACTTTAGTTCCAACCCTTAGAATTTTAAAAAGTTAAAATTCAACCCTTATACTTATATTATTATGATTTAATAATTATATATATATATGTATAAGAACAAAGTCGTCTTACCGCTAGTACGCCTCATTCACGAAGCCGGTCTATAAGGTGGGTATAAGGTTGTTGCCTATAAAATGGTGACTTAATGGGTGTCCACTCTCACCCACCGCTTGCTTGACTGGTGGAGGGTCGTTAGCCGAACGGGTAAGACAAGGACTTATAAATTCTCATTCAAAGTATGATGAATATTATAAAGTAACTAAATGTTTTATTAAATTCCCAATCTTAGTTACTTTAGGAAAAATGTGAATAAGGTGCTAATCCATGAAATTACACTTTACACTTTGATTAAGTCGTTGGTGGAGCGTGTGTGGTTAACCGGCACACTAACTTGGACTTAACAAGGTAGGTAAAGGGTGACTTAAAGGTTTATTATAGTATCGGTGGAGCGTGTGTGGTTTACCGGCACATCGATTGAGTGATAAACCTTAAGGGTACCAAGTGATTTGCATGGTTACTTCACACCTCGTTTTGTGATCCTCGGCATCCCAGTCACAAAACTTGGAGGGCACACTTGAGATTGAAACATGCCTTTGAAAAGTTCATTGAATCTCAAAGAATCTAGGAATTTCTAAGAACCAATCAAAAACCTAATATTTAAACATTTCGGTTTTCGTGGTGGAAATTGGTGAATCGTCATTCACCTACCTTTCAAATATGGTATAGCTTAGATTACGGCATACCTCTTCTAAGTTATATTATATTGTGATTGGATCCTAGCCTTAATATTACATTTGGGTGTTTTATTAAGGACTCTCTTATATCTAAACTAATCTTGTTCTCTTCTTTTCAGATGTCTTCAAACAATGCTTCTGGCTCTAATCCTAATGGCTCCTTTACCCTTATGAACTTGTGTGGGAAAGTCACCTTTGATGGATCCAACTTCAATGAGTGGATCAGAAACATCAGGATGATTACCCGCTACGAGGACAAAGAATATGTCCTTGACAAGGAGCTTAAGGAGATTGATGAGACCACTGCAACTCCTCAGGAGATCGCTGACTTTCGGGCACATGAAAGGGATGCTACGAAAGTGGCTTGCATCATGATGGCCACGATGACAGCGGAACTCCAAAAGTCTTATGAGGATTTCTACCCTTATGAAATGCACCAAGATTTGATGGAAAGATACCATCAAAGTGCAAGACAAGAGAGGTATGAAATCATCTGCTCCATGATAACAACCATGATGAAGGACGGGGAATCCGTCACGAGCCACATGCAGAAAATGCAAAGGTATGTGGATCGTTTGCTGAAGCTTAATGTGAACTTCCCTGAGGATCTTGCAATAGATATCATTTTGCACTCCTTACCATCGTGCTATGATCAATTCCGCATGACATATCACATGAATAAGGAAGAGGTCACACTCAGCAAACTTCAGGGACTTCTCAAGACCGCAGAATCAGGTCTTAAGGGGAAGTCGGTTGCTATCACTCCTACTCCAAACTCAACTCCGGTTTTAGCAATTGGGAAAAATCGATGGAGGAAGAGAAAGAGGTCCTCGAAGGGTACCAAGGCTCGGACCCTTGATGGCTCTTCTTCAAGTGGAACCAAGAAAGGTTTCGTCACTCCTTCTTCTGACCCAAAAGAGGCTGAATGCTTCTATTGCCATGAAAAATCTCATTGGAAGCGGAACTGCCCAAAGTACCAGCAGGATGTGAAGGATGGGAAAGTCAAACCCAACCATGCAGGTACTTACACTATCATTTCTAATAACTCACCCCATTCTAAATCTTGGGTCCTTGATACCGGTTGTGGTATTCATATTTGTTGTGACTTGCAGGGACTAAGAAGAAGTGAGAATGTGGAGCAAGGAAGAATAAACTTGATCATGGGGAATAGGAAAGCTTTACCTGTTACCAAGATTGGAGTTTATACTTTATCGCTAAGTAGTGGGTTTAATTTAGATTTGAATAAATGTTGTTATTCGCCAGGAATGGCAAGAAATATTATTTCCTTTCATGCTTTGTACAAACAAGGGTTTACCTTTTCATTTAATAATGAAGTTGGTTCTATAGATGTTTTCTATAATAATGTTTTTTATTTTAAAGCATTACCTTGTGATGGTGTGTATGAAGCTGTATCTGTTATAGATAACTTAGGAAATAATGTTTTGTGTATTGATTCTACTAATAATAATAACTTGGATAAAGCATCATTATGGCATTGTCGTCTTGGACATATAAGCAAGAAACGCATAGGCCAACTCCAACAGGATGGAGTCTTGGAGTCGTTTGACCTAAAGTCAGATGATAGTTGCGAATCATGCTTACTTGGCAAAATGACAAAATCACCCTTCACAGGCTCGTGTGAGAGGGGTGAAGGTTTGTTGGACCTTATACACACGGATGTGTGTGGACCATTCAAACATGCCACAAGGGATGCTAATCGTTATTATTTGACTTTTACTGATGATTACAGTAGATATGGATATGTCTACTTAATCAAGCATAAGTCAGAGACTTTCGAGAGGTTTAAGGAATTTAAACAGGAAGTCGAGAATCAATTGGGCAGGAACATTAAGATGCTTCGATCCGATCGAGGAGGTGAGTATCTTAGTTCAGAGTTCCTCGACTATCTTAGGGAATGTGGGATTGTCTCACAATTGACACCTCCCAGGACACCACAGTTGAATGGTGTGGCTGAGAGGCGTAATCGAACCTTGTTGGATATGGTTCGTTCCATGATGAGTCGAGCTACGCTACCAATCTCATTCTGGGGGTATGCCTTAGAGACTGCCGCCCATATTCTTAATCTTGTCCCTACAAAGAAAGTTGCCAAAACTCCTCACGAGATGTGGACTGGGAAAGTACCTAAGCTAGACCACATCAAGATTTGGGGTTGTGAGGCTTTCGTGAGACGCGAGACTCATGATAAGCTCGAACCTCGAAGCGAGAGGTGTATTTTCATCGGCTACCCACAACAATCCTTTGGTTACCTCTTCTACAGACCTAGTGATAATGTGGTCTTTGTAGCAAGAAGAGGAGTTTTTCGAGAGAGAGAATTTATAAGCCAAGGGGACAGTGGGAGGCAAATTGATCTTGAAGAAATTCAAGAGTCAAGCGGTGAAGGAACTTCAAACACTAGCCCTCAACTTGAGGAGGAAACTCCTGTTGAGCCAGTTGATGTGCCTGTACCTCTTAGGCGTTCCACAAGAGTTAGGAATGCACCTGAGCATTATTATGGCTTCCATATTACTGCGGAAGGTGAGACACTTATTAGTGATGAGACACTAGTAGGTCTGGATGAACCTAACAGCTACACGGAAGCCATGGCAGGCCCTGAGGCTGCCAAGTGGAAAGAGGCAATGGATAGCGAGATACAATCCATGTATGACAATCAAGTTTGGAACTTGGTTGAAAATGTACCAGGTCGTAAGACAGTGGGGTGCAAATGGATCTTCAAGAAGAAGACCGACATGGACGGTAATGTACACACTTATAAGGCACGACTGGTTGCAAAAGGTTATTCTCAAACTCTGGGAGTTGATTATGATGAAACCTTTTCACCAGTGGCCAAGATAAAGTCTATTAGGGTTCTGTTAGCCATTGCTGCATTTCATGATTATGAAATATGGCAAATGGATGTCAAAACTGCCTTCCTTAATGGAAAGTTGGCTGAGGATGTTTACATGGTTCAGCCAGAGGGTTTTGTCAGTACAGAGTACCCCAATAGAGTGTGTAAGCTCGAGAAATCCATTTATGGATTGAAACAGGCACCTCGCAGATGGAATCTTTGCTTTGATGAGAAAGTCAAGGAATTTGGCTTTTCAAGGAGTGAAGATGAATCTTGCGTCTATATCAAGGCTAGTGGGAGCATAGTCAGTTTTTTGGTACTGTATGTGGATGACATACTACTCATAGGAAATGACATCCCAACCTTGCAGGAAGTAAAGTCCTGGCTTGGGAAGTGTTTTGCTATGAAGGACCTTGGTGAAGCTGCCTATATCCTAGGGATAAGGATTTTGAGAAACAGGAGTAAAAGACTAATTGGACTTAGTCAAAGCACCTATGTGGACAAAGTGTTGAAAAGATTCAACATGCATAACTCCAAGAAAGGTGAGTTACCTATTCAGAGTAATGCCAGATTGAGTAAGACACAAAGCCCTAGCACTGAGGCTGAGATAGCAGAAATGAGTCGACTACCTTATGCTTCAGCTGTAGGATCGATCATGTATGCTATGACGTGTACTCGACCTGATGTAGCCTTTGCTTTAAGCATGGTTAGCAGGTATCAGGGGAACCCTGGCAAGGAACACTGGACTGCGGTAAAGAATATCCTCAAGTACCTGCGAAGGACTAAGGACTGGGTCCTTACCCTC
Organism: Lactuca sativa; assembly: GCF_002870075.4. NCBI lineage: Eukaryota > Viridiplantae > Streptophyta > Magnoliopsida > Asterales > Asteraceae > Lactuca > Lactuca sativa. Next base: position 111,297,786 of record NC_056627.2, on the reverse strand, counting down.
GGTGGGAGTGATGACTTGAGAGTTGTAGGGTATAGTGATGCTAGTTTCCAGACTGATAGGGATAATTTCCGCTCTCAGTCAGGCTGGGTCTTTACCCTAAACGGAGGAGCAATTTCTTGGAAGAGTTCCAAGCAAGAGACAGTGGCAGATTCAACTTGTGAATCAGAGTATATAGCAGCAAGCGAGGCAGCAAAGGAGGCTATATGGCTAAAGAACTTCATCGGAGACCTTGGAGTTGTACCAGCTATAAAAGAGCCAATGGAGATTTTCTGTGACAGCAATAGTGCGGTTGCCTTAGCCAAGGAACCAAGGGATCACGGGAGATCCAGACACATCGACAGAAAATACCATTTTATCAGACATCGAATTGAAGAAGGACTCCTCATGGCGAAGAGGGTATCATCGGATGAGAACCCGGCAGATCCCCTCACGAAGGGACTGAGTAGGGTTAAGCATCTCCAGCATGCTCGGAGCATAGGGCTGAAGGATGATATAAGTTTTAGTAGTTAGATAACCCAGAAATTTGTAAAGTGTAATTGACATTTGATGATGAATAAAAGGTGTTTTATTTATGAGTAAAGTGTTGCTATCTCTTGTCGATCTTTTACTATATTTCTTTTGCATGTTTTGACTTCCAGAATAATTATGTTTGGTATATCATATTATTCAAACCTCCACAGTCGGTCATATGTCGGAAGTAGGTATGAATCAAGACTGTCATGATTGGTTGCAGAGGTCTAAGGTGTTGGACAAGGCTACAACAATCATGAGTGCTCATAAGTTCTGAGCATTGGACTCAACCCACGCTCACTGGAATCACTTCATGGAATTTTATCTCGAGTGATCGTGAGACGGTAATATCATATAAGTCTTCAAACCTAGAGATATGATTTGTTACTTACGAGTTGGTTATGCATTGATTGTACGAAAACGCATTGGTAACTCGATGTTATAAAACGTGCTTTTGTGTGTAATTCAATGAGTGGTAGAACAAACATATGAGTCGAAGTTTATCTGTTCCTTCTTGGATTAGAAGCTGATATCTGGGCCACTCGATGATTTTGTTTTGACCTATGTACCGGGCCCGGTCAGAACTAAGTTGATGTGTTCAATTAAGTTCTTTGTCAAACAAATCAGAAATCGGGAAACAAACTGCTGGACAATAAGTAAGACAATGTTCCATGTATTTGTCCGGCTGATATCTAGAACAGAGGATTATATGATCACTTATCTAAATGGCGCGTTCTAGTTCAACAGAGTTTAAAGAGCTACGATTGCTGATCGGTTCCTGAAGTTATACTTGCAAATATAGTTACTAGACTTATCCAAGTGGGAGACTGTTGGATATAGTGTCTAAGCCCATAACTATATTTGGTATGTACTTGACCCGACCCGGCATGGTCCATTTGGGTTGCACTTCACCCGAACAATTTATGGATAATATTTGAGAATAGTACAAGTTATGATTTATTAATATATTATAAGTTCTAATATATTAATATAAGATCATATTATTTAATTAGTAGTGATCTATAATTAATCTAGGATTAATTTAGTGATCAAAGATATTACTAATTAAATATGGGCTTCTATATTTATATTGTGTGGGCTAATGCTTATTTAGAATGGGCTAGGCTTGGATGGAAAAGTCCATGGATACTCCATGGAGCTTTGACCCATGGATCTCATGGAAATGAAGAGACATGGGTATTAGGGTTTACATGGATGTAACCCTAATCCACCACACTATATAAAGGAGGCTTTGGTTCTTGAAATCATACTAGTTGACACTTGTTGAGGTGAGGCCGATTTCAAGATAGTAGTATTTATTCTCTCAAAGTTCCAAGTTTGTGGTGATTTGTGACTTTCATTTGAGGCATCCACATTATTGGTGCTAGGCTCTAAAACTCCAAGCAATCAACTACAACTTCAAGGTAAGCATTTCTACTAGCTTTATTTGATTCATGTTCCCCATGCCATGCTAGTTAAGATATGAACCTTGGAAAAATAATTATTTGCATGTATCTTAGACAAACATAGATCCAAGGTTTATTAGGGTTGCATGTACACTTAGGAAGTGTTAGAATGCTCAAAAACCCTTCAATAGAACCTTGCGAAAAGTATCTCCGAAGGTAATGTTTCCAGAGGTTCATTCTTACCACGAGGGTCGAAAAGTAAGTCATTACATGGAGAAATGACGAACTGATCCAAGTAAGAAAGACGTACCCTACTCATTTTAGCTCATGAAAGCTATGGGTGCATTGGTCCTATCCGAAAGGTATCACTACGGACTTGAAGTGTCCGCATCGCGTTCGGAAGATAGTCTTCCGGACATCCTTCCCTAACACTCGAACTGGTGATATTCGCATCTCCGATCCATTTCCGAAAGTAATTGTTTCCTTGCGTTTTCTCAACCATTTCATCTATGCGAGGCAAAGATAATGATTTCTAATGAAAAATCTTGACGGAGTCCTCGATATTCGAGGCACATACGATGCAATCCGTTGATCTCTGGGAGAATAAGACTGGGGGTTCTCCAGGGTGAGAAGCCTAGTCTTCTTATTCTATCGTTGTGCAGTTCGTTAAGTTGTCTGTACTGTTCTGGTATTTCCGTAGGTGTTTAGACTATAGGGCGATCTGTTTACAAGAGTCGTACTGGGTTCTAAGTTTGTTCACATGACGATGCGATTACTCGTAGGCTTGGCCAGTTCTCCGTCCTTAAGTTCATATTAGAATTCATACATGTTTTCACAATGACAATCTCGTGTATACGAGTCGTATGTAATTAAGATTGAAAAGGTAGTCGAATAACTGATTCTTCTTTAAGCTCACATCCCAACGGGGAAAAAGAAGTTAAAGTGGAATCATCAATTCTAAACCTGTAGAACCTTGATTATATATCACTCTTATGTATACATTCCACAGTGATAGATCAATCGTATGAATCCTTGGATTGAACTTGACGTACTGCACGAGTGGTACTTCGGGGATTTCTTCGGAAATAAAATATCTAAGAGGTACTCCTGGCATGAGTACTTCGGTGTTCTGATATGACGGCTTCACTGGAAAAGTGATCTAGAAGAAAGAGATGTACGTATGAAGCTGTTTTTGTGAGGATCAAATTGAATCGAGTCGTATGATAATGTCGAAATCATACTGAAACTTAAAGACATTAGATTTGAACATAAGACGTTTTATAGACAAAACACAACCGTGCAACCATGAATAGGGTTATAGTACTTTAGATTTACAACAAGACCATTGCTGCGAATAAGATATACTAGAAAAGACAAGTATACGCAGCATGAGCATCCCTATAAAGACAGGATCTCGCAAAAGGTAAGACTCTAGTTGCACTAGTTCTGGATAGTTTATAAGTCTATTACAACGAAACGCCTTAATTACATTAACGTGGGTTCCAGAGCAGGTTCCCCTACAGCTGTGATCCTGAGAGTCCTCCCATCTGCGCCAGAGTTCTTTGCTATAGGCCAATCCTTCTTGAAGTGCCCTATCTCCCCGCATCGGTGGCATGACTGGCTAGTACTAGCTTTGGTGATGGGATTGCGGTGTTTAGCGAGTGTTATGTGGACACGAGTTCCTTCTGTTGGATTAGTGTCTAAGTCCATAACTATTTTGGTATGTACTTGACCCGATGGTGCATGGTCCTTTTGGGTTGCCTTCACCAAAGCAACTAGATTGGAGAAATAAATAAAGAGAGAGAGGTTATTATGATTTATTAATATGTTATAAGGATAATATATTAAAGGAGAAATCATATTTGTTTAATTAATATTGGTCAATAATTAATTAAGAATTAATTTTGTGATCAAGTGTATTTAATTAAACTAGAGGGGCTGAATTGTAATTATGTGATTGTTACAAAATAAGGTAAGGATTATCTTATATATATGGTGAACGAATTTGAGGTGTAAATCCCTTAGAATTTGACTAGGATAAGGATTTCTAGGACTTATCTTATGGTTGCTTGGTGGACAAGCAACTAGATAAGGATAAGGACTAAAACCCTAATCTTTACACCTATATAAACCCCCTAAGGCTTGTGAATTCGGCCAACCCTTCCCAAGAGGTCCTAAGGACGAATTCCTACCTCCCTCCTCTCTCTTTATACCTTCTCCACTTGCTTATGGTGTTTGTAAGCCATTAGAGGAGTGACACTTGTGACTCTAAGCCTTCCAAGGTCAATTCAATGAGGAATTGGATTGTTATTGCTATATAACAATCAAGGTATGTTCTTAAACCTAATTATATGTTAATATTGATTTCAATATGCTAGAATTAGGGTTTATAGTCTTGGATTCAAAGTATGTACAATAGAGAAACCTAGATCCAAGCATTAGGGTTTGTATGAGCACATAGGATGTCTTATGACCAAAACCCATCAGTGGTATCAGAGCCATGATTGGTTTCTATTGTATTGATGCTTGATGTAACTGAAAATCGTGTTTTGGCCTCACTGTTCGACCTGACTCGGCGAGTCACTCTTGGACTCGGCGAGTCAGCCTTACTCGGCGAGTTCCAGAGGGTGACTCGGCGAGTCGGTGCGTCAGACAGTGCTTATCTCGGGATTTCTTGCTGTTTTTGCATTGGGATAATTACCTTATCATGTTAGATTAATATTAATCCGATTATATGATATATTTGACTATAATTTTAATCTAATTGAAGATATTTATCAATTAATAAGATAATTGTTTCCTTATAAGATAATTGATTAATTATTTTAAGTAAATTGATAAATTGTTTTGCAAGAAATCATCAAATATGGATAATTATGTGATTAAATGTTAATTTGAATTATTTGTTATTTGATCCTTGTTGTTGTGAAAAGTTTCATATTTGGCCCTTTAGGTTTTATAGTTTAAAATTTGAACCCCAAAAAGTTTTGTTGTTTTGAAATTTAAATAGTTGAAACCCTAATGTTTTGAAAAAGGTTTCAAAACTTGCCCTCAAGTTTTGGAATTTAAATTTTGATTAAATAGTTTAATTTTGATGCATATTTAAATTCTAAACCCTAATGTGTTGAAATGTTTCAAAACTTTCCCTCAAGTTTTGGAATTTAAAAGTTGATTAAAAGTTTAATTAGGAATGTTAAATTCTAAAACCCTAGTATAGTTTTGAAAAAGTTCAAATCACACCCTTATGGTTTTGTTAATTAATTAAGGTGTATGATTAAAAGAAGTCTAATAAATCCATAAAAGTTTAGGTTAACCATTTAATAGAATTAAAGGTGTAATTGTTAAAGTTAACCACATAGTATTTTAAAAGGTTATAAAATACACCCTATACTATATATAACATTAAAAGTCTAACATTATATATATATATATGTATAACTAAAAGTCAGTCTCACCGTTAGTAGGCCTCATTCACGAAGCTGGTCTATAAGGGGTGTTTAAGGAAATTGCCTATAAAATGGCGATTGAATGGGTATCCACTCTTACCCACCGCACTCTTGACTAGTGGAGGGTCGTTAGCCGAACGGGTAGGATAGGACGAAACCTTCCATTATAAGTATAATGAATTATCAAGTAACTAAATGTTTTATAAAATTCCCAATCTTAGTTACTTAGGAAAAAGTGAATTGATGCAATTCCATGAAATTACACTTTGTGCCCTTGCGAAGACGTTAGTGGAGCGTGTGTGGTTAACCGGCACACTAAATGGGTCTAAGCAAAGGTAGCAAAGGGTGACTCAATGTTTTTCATAGTTCGGTGGAGCGTGTGTGGTTTACCGGCACATCGAATAGGTGACTATAACATGTGAGGGCACCATGTAAGTTTGCATGGTTATTCACACCCGCTTTGTGATCCTCGGCATCCCAGTCACAAACAAGAGGGGCATATCGAGATATAAACATGCCATTGAAAGTTCAATGTATCTCAAAGGATCTAGGAGTTTTCATAGATTTAAAACTTAAATTTCTTTTTCGTTTTTCGTGGTGGAAATTAGTGAATCGTCATTCACTTACCTTCAAATATTCTGCAATTAGGGTTACGGCATCCCTCTCCCGAGTTGTAGAATATTGTGTTGGGTCCTAGCCTTAGTATCTCATTTGGGTGATTTACTAAGGACTCCATCAATCAACTAACTTGAATTTGTTTTTCTCCCGTTTTGTAGATGTCAAAGTTCGACAACTATGGTCTTCCCAAATCCCGTGGAACAAGCATTCCACGTGAAGATGATATTCCACGATTTAATCGAGGAACGAGAAATCATGCTTCACTTCCTCCTCCTCCTCCTATTGTTCTCCCCAACCCACAAGATCGAAGAATTGAAAGGTTCAATATCACTAAAGCCCTATTGGAAATGAAACATGAAGATGGTAAACCCGTGTGTGCCCATGTTCTAGGAATGAAATCACACATTGATAGGTTGAAAATGTTAGGTGTGTCATTCCCAGATCAGTTGGCTGTAAATTGGGTTTTGCAGTCACTTCCTGAATCATATAATGAGTTCAAAAGAAAATATTATATGATGGATCATGACGACAACCTCATTGACCTAACTTACATGCTCATTGCTGCTGAATCAGAAATGATTTGGCGAAGCAATGGAGCGTATTTGTTGGAAAAGTCAACCAACCATGCTTCCGAGGACGTTCTAGGAGAACCGACCTGCGTTTGCTGCCAAAAGAGAGGGCGTTGGATACAAGTCTGCCCAACGAGCTTGAAGAGTCCAGAAGCTGGGAGAGTCAAAGAGTATGGCTGCGCTTCAGGTAAAATCCACTATCTAACTCCATTGAGTTCCTATTCATTAATTCTTAATACATAATGTAATAAGATTGCATTTGAATGTTTTACAGGATCGGTGAAAAGAAAGGAAGCTTGGTGAAAGAGCAAAATGAATCTAATCACAAGGAATGGATCTTGATCGCATGGACTTGAAGATTAGATTTTGAGCTTAGATAGTTATGATAGAGTTGTTAGAAAATTTTCTTTTGAAATACATAGTTTTCAATGGATTTTGCATTGTAAGGACAAATGTTTTCCGCTGCTTTTATAAAATAAATTTTCGTTTGACTTATTTATTTATTTATTTCCTTGCAATGAAATCGTTATGAAAAATTAGTGTTTGCATATTTCTACAACAAATGGATATGATTCTTATTTATGGTGTTTATGGAAAAGTCGAGAATTTACCAAATAGGGAGAGTTTCTCATCGCCCAAGTTTCAATTGGACAGAAATTTGGAATCATGCAACTTGGTTGCACGATGAATGAGAAATTTCATATTTGGAAATTAGACCAATTCGTTGACAAAGTGTCAAGTGAAGGACTAAGAGACCGAGCACACAAAGTTGCGTGTTGATCAAGTCCACCATAAGAGTAACAAAGATATTCGTCATGATTTACTAAAGGTTTAGTAAATATGATTATACTTACAAGATTAAGTGTAATTTTGAATTGATTAAAGGGTTTAGATCAATAGCAGAACGGATAAGAAGAATCAAGTAGGCAGAAAGATAAAAGTTTCTCCATTCTAAGAAGATGGGAGAGTACCTTTTATGCTTTATGATAGGTCTTAATGATTAAGAACCATATCTCAATTGATCCTCTAAGTGAGTCTTAGTACAATTGTATGTCTAAGAAGAGGAATCAAGAATTGAAGAAATGGTTAAATCAATAAGTCAATCATACTTCGTTCCAATAACAAGTCTTAAAGTTAAGATTGTGACAATGAGTGAAAAGTATTAAAGGTTTATAACATTCATTAAATGTAGGAAGTTGTGATGTCTTGAATAAGACAAAGGCCAACTAGTACCAATTTACGAAGTGTTTTGATAAAAGCTACACTAACTCTTGAATATTTGTTTGTCAAGAAATGGTTATTGACAAAAGAATAGTATATGTCAAGGAGTCAGTGGGAGTCTTAATGGTCTTGAATAGTTTCAAGAACAAATCAAATAAACCTTACCAATCATCACTAGCACACGAGTTGAGGTTGACAACCTATCGTGTTGACATTATTTTGATTATGTGCCAATCCAATCGAGTTAATTATGCATGTGAGTTCTATGAGTTCTCATTTTGAACGCATAAAAGGCAAAGCACCTTAATCAATGAAAGGTACATTGATAGGAAAGGGTGAGCTGCTTAACTACTTGGAAGACATGGTGGGCAGCTGTGCTACCATAAAGGCAAGAAATCAAGATTAAGAAAGTTCGGTCCATATGAGTTTGAATTTGTTGTAAACTTTAGTTTTAACAAATTCACATGGATAAGAACACATACACCGCTCAAATCTAAGTGTCATAAGATTTCCTCCTTCATGAAAATGATTGTGAGGAAATGCTTTCACTAAGACAGATTTTAAGAAGATAGTGATTGTAAAATTGCATTCTCGAATTCAATTATGGTTACGGCATCCCTTTCCATAATTTGAATTGTGAGGTTTGGCAATTAGTCTTAATTGTTTAGACACACATATGAACTATCGAAGGCAAAGGTGTATAAGTTCAAGAAGCATTGATAAAGGATTATCAAAGCACCAAGTATTAAAAACATGAACTTAAGAATTCAATAAGTATTGTTTTCTGAAAGTTAAGATGTTTATGAATACATGTCGAAGCTAGTGGGAGCATAAGTGTTATGTTTTATAATAATCATCATGATAGTGGGAGCATAAATGTTATGATTGTATGATTATTAAGGAAAGTATTGCAAGGTTAGCAATATTAATTATAGAAAACATGAGTCATACTTTGCAAAGTTGCAATAGTTGAAGAGTTGTTTTGCTATAATTAAGGGAGAGAATATTATGCTTCATTTCAAATCTAAAGGTTTAGGTTGAGAAATGTTAATAAAATTTAGTCAAAGGTACAAAGTGTGTTCTTAAAATTTCGATTATGATTACGGCATCCCTCTTCACAATTCGAATTTTGAGAACATAGCAAATAAAACATTATGTGTCGTGTCCCATACGCTTCGGGTATAGGATCGATTGCAAATGCTTAATGTTTGACCATTCTAAAATTTTCCAAATGTCGAGCGCATTTAGAGGGAAAAGGGACTAGAATTGGTTTTGACTAAAATAATTAAACAACTATCAAAGGACAATCCAAGTTCGACGAAGATTGGTCGCTTGTGAATAGTTGGAAGTATAGTATTGGAAAATATGGAAATGTTTCCATATTGGATGGACCGTATCGACATTATTACGAATAGATAAGATTCTATTAAGAATGAGTTGTCATATGGAACATATGGAAGTGTGTCCATATTGGGAATTGAATATTGAGAAATCTATGACTAGATTAGAAACTTCTATGCAAAAGGGTGTTCAAAGAAAGTACCTTGAGTGAGAGACATCACATCTATGGAATTGTCTTGTAACAATCTCCGATAGAAGACTTTGTAATATCATTGGCAATAGTCTTTGTGACTTTGCTGCAGTGACATTACGAAAGGATAGTTGCATAGAATGTTAGAATCTAGCATATTCTATAAGTAACAAGAATTTGATATTCTTTAACTTATGAAAAACGGATTTGGAGTTGTGAAATGAGAAGGATTGGAAATGTGTTCAATATGATCTATTTCACAAAGTAAGAACCATAGGTAAACATTGTGTGCATGCTAGGAGCATGGGACAAGTGTTGTAATTCAAGTAAGAAGTTGATTACCCGAAACGACAAATAATGAGTAATCGATATGGTGATAAATAAAAGGAGTTTTATTTATACTCAAAGGTTTGAGGCCATATGGGATTAGTATTATTCTTGTGTTTCACATTTGCATGTTTTGACTTCCAGAATAATTGAGTTTATTAAGAATAATCGAATTATTCAAACGGGCCACAGTCGTTCATATGTTGGAAGTAGATATGAATGAAGACTGTCGTGAATTGGTGTGTGGATTGTCTAAAAGAGTATTAGACATAAGCAAATGTTTGCTGCAACGTTCATGAGTGCTTATGAATGTGATTTGAGCATTGGATTAGACCCACGCTCACTTGGATCACTCCATGAATTGTATCACGAGTGATTGGTGAGACGATAACATCTTATATTCTTGAAACCGAGATGTGTGAGTTGTATCTTGCGAATCGGTTGCACATTGATAATATGTAAACGCACCAGTAACTTGGTGTTATAAAACATATTGTTGTGTGTGATTCGGTGCGTGAGTACAAGCAAGCATTGTATCAAAGTTTATCCGTTCCTTTTATCCAAAGTAGGATAAAAGCGATATCTTTGGGCCCCTCGATGGTTTAGTGATGACAAACGTAAATGCTCGGCCGGGCTAGGGCTAATTTGATTTGTTCAATTAGTCTGTCGTCATAAATTAGAAATCGAGATATAGTACAAAGAGAATGATTTGAAATCATATCTCATATGATATCTAGAATGGAGGAATATATGATCCCTTATCTAAGGACACGCGTATTTGATATGATCAGAGTTGACAGCGGCTTTGGAAAGCTACGATTGCAGATCAGGATCTGAAGTCATACGCAGAATAGTTATTAGACTTATCCAAGTGGGAGACTGTTGGATTAGTGTCTAAGTCCATAACTATTTTGGAATGTACTTGACCCGATGGTGCATGGTCCTTTTGGGTTGCCTTCACCAAAGCAACTAGATTGGAGAAATAAATAAAGAGAGAGAGGTTATTATGATTTATTAATATGTTATAAGGATAATATATTAAAGGAGAAATCATATTTGTTTAATTAATATTGGTCAATAATTAATTAAGAATTAATTTTGTGATCAAGTGTAATTAATTAAACTAGAGGGGCTGAATTGTAATTATGTGATTGTTACAAAATAAGGTAAGGATTATCTTATATATATGGTGAACGAATTTGAGGTGTAAATCCCTTAGAATTTGACTAGGATAAGGATTTCTAGGACTTATCTTATGGTTGCTTGGTGGACAAGCAACTAGATAAGGATAAGGACTAAAACCCTAATCTTTACACCTATATAAACCCCCTAAGGCTTGTGAATTCGGCCAACCCTTCCCAAGAGGTCCTAAGGACGAATTCCTACCTCCCTCCTCTCTCTTTATACCTTCTCCACTTGCTTATGGTGTTTGTAAGCCATTAGAGGAGTGACACTTGTGACTCTAAGCCTTCCAAGGTCAATTCAATGAGGAATTGGATTGTTATTGCTATATAACAATCAAGGTATGTTCTTAAACCTAATTATATGTTAATATTGATTTCAATATGCTAGAATTAGGGTTTATAGTCTTGGATTCAAAGTATGTACAATAGAGAAACCTAGATCCAAGCATTAGGGTTTGTATGAGCACATAGGATGTCTTATGACCAAAACCCATCACCTTCCTCATTACTCCACTTTGAAAATTGCTTCTTAAAGTGTTCGGCGTTATAACTACTCTCGTGTGTAGGGTTAGTCCTGATGAAAGGGAATTGAGTGATGGGTCGTGTTGGTGCTCCACAGTTACGAGCATGGTTCCCTATGTTTAGGCAATTGCAACATTGCATCTCATGGCAAGCCCCATGATGATGGAAACTACACTTATCACACTTCGGGAGTTTTCCCTCGTATGGCCTGCTCGGTATAGGAACGGCAGGGGTTTCCACTTGCTGCTGTTGTATAGCCAGCCTTTAGGATCTCTTGCGTTCTTTCCGGGCTTGATGCTTTCGTTTCTTGTTCTTTGCTTTTCGGCTTTGCGAGCCTGTGACTGTTACTGTTTGGCGACTTCCCGGATGGATACTACGATTGGGAACTTCATTCCTATCAACAATATTGATTGTGTTGATAGTGTCACAGTGAGCAAGGACAGCGGTTACAACAGCTACCATGACAGCTGTAACTGCTGTTTGGAAGGTAGCGTCGTCCATAGTAAAGGCGGAGGTCTCGCAGTTCGACTGATTGTTTCCGGCTGACGACATGATTCTGTAACACGAAAGATAAGGATTTTGTGAGCGATTCTGGTTGACCCCTTGATGTACTTAAATTGTTCATGTAAAGAGTACGACTATGTGCTCGAAATTTTTACCTACATCCCTATGATGCAGTCCTAGCACGGATTGGAAGTATGTTCACGGAGGTTTGACCTACATCCCGAATGATGCAGTCCTAGTAATGAGTAGAAGTAAATTCGTAGAATGGTCTCAAGACGTTTGTCGTTCACGCCGAGGTATCGTGGGTTGGTGAATAACAAGATCCAACCACTGAAAGAGACTTCGACATGTCTCCGGAGCTAAATTACTATAGTCCAATGACTTGACTAAAGCATGTCTCAGATAGACTCAAATGAAAGTTTGATAAGAGTACTTGAATAAAGAATGACATAGAAGTTAGCCGACTGTCAAAATCTTTGATATTCATGACGTAAAAGTTCGGGAAAATGACCTTGTAAAGGTCTTACATCATATCCAGAGAAGATAGTTCTTGACAGCATAAAGACCTAACCAAAGTACTCACAGTACAAGATAATTTCATAGAAAATGCCACATCGGGCACAGACAGAAAATGACTACTTTCTAACAAGGGAAGTAAGGTAAAGAATCTATTATTGATGATGGTCATCTCTCTGGTGAACTCTCAGTTCAGCCAGTTGACGTTCCACATCAAGTAGGTGTCTTTCGAACAACCTCTGGCGTACTCGGAGCTCTATGACTTCGGCTCGTGATTCAGCCAACGCTTGCAACAGGGTTTCCTGGTTTCTCTCTGATCTCTCATGAGCATCCTCTGGACGAATGGTGTGGAGGGTATGCATTCTCACATCTACGACAACTCTGGTAATCTGATGTGAGGCTGTCTTGCGTTGGATCTCATTTCGGGCCACTCTGCGGACCAAGATTGGCAAGACTCTATCTGTTGAGCCCCCATTGCTCAAGTCGAAAAAACTTCGGTCTCCATTAAATGGCATAGGCTGATCTTGTCCTTGGCTCCATGTTTCCAAGCATTCCACTCACTCAGGGTCGGGCCACAAAAATCCGAACGAGGGTTAGGAATTAGGAAGGGAGCTGCTCGGGGTAGGTTCTCAACCTCTGGTTCAGATTTAGCATCATACGAAAGGTCTTCATCATGGTGATCGTTCAAAGGGATAGGATGATCATTCTCTGGTTCTTCTCCAAACCATCCAGCAATGACTTCATTCGGAAGATACTAGTTGCCGAGGGGATGGAGTCCAGCTATGTTTTCTATGCGAGAATTTAGGGTAAGAGAATAATTATTAGATGAACTATCTAGATAATTATTTAGAAAACCTTCATCAGTTACATCGCTATTTGTTAAGTGTATACCAGTTATGTGTAATCTAAACAAGATAGACCTTCGAATAAGTGACCTTAATTCCAAATTCACACAGAATTGGGGTAAGGCAGAATTTTCACAGATTCTAAGTCTATAACATCCTAATTACATATAGCCTGAGTGTATCCACTTAGCAACTATCAACTTAGTAATGAAGATCCCGTTTTAGTTCTCAAGTATAAAGTACTTATAGTAACACCAAATACTCCTATAGTATTTTAAATTTTAATGTTATGTTCTATTGTTCTCATTGTGGTAAGGTTGGTAAGATTTTAGCATTGTAGCAACCGCACAATTAAACTTAGGCACATGCTAGTCAACCCTCGGATAATATAGGTGATCAGGCTATATCTTTCCAGTTTTGACCATATGTATCTAAGCCCACTTGTGTCGCCCAACAATCGTAATTCTTTTGTACTGTCTTAGTGACACTGATTTTAGTATGAATGCAACACATATGCTTACTTAAATATTTTATTATTTAAAGTATAAACTCTTGGTCAGAGTATTTTTAATCCCTTATGTATTTATAGTTAGTATATCTTTTATGGGTTGATATACTTAATTCACTATAAACAATGCTCTGATACCAATCTATCACACCCCAAAACCATTGAACGGCGGAAACGTTCTGGGGCGGAGGACGTCATGTGTAGTATCACAACAATGAAAAGTAGTAAACAAGCAACAACATCATCCATTGCATTAATAATATAATTTTAATACAAGTGTATTCAGATATGTATAATAGACACTAATGAATAAATCAAAATGAAAGATGAGTCTTCAACGAGCTCCATCTTCCCAAATCCTTGCATCTGTACCTGTCTATGACGACCTGAAGATACAAGTAATTTTGAAAGCGATTATCAGCTTTGAAGCTGGTGAGATCATAAGTATTTTAGTGTCTTAATTTGTATGTAATTACTTGTATGTATTTGAAATGTAAGTATTTGTATGTATACGAATTGTAAATATTGAAAATGTAAATGAACTGTAGGTATGAAAATGTTTGGAAAACAACTGTAAACGTTTGAAAAGCCCTAGAAATACCTATGATTCCTATTAGTAACAAAAAGGAGTCTTCTACCAAGACTTAACTGTTCTCAAGGTAGTCTTCTACCAAGACCTAACTGCTCTGAATGCAGGCTTCTCCCAAGGCATCTGGTGTCTGTGTGTGTGTCTCTTGTAAGAGTATATATTTTCCCAGGTATGACTATCATTAACCAAAAATATAGTTTCTACATTTCCGTACGTCGTGTGAATGTTCACGAAGTGAATGTAAAATGGGAAAACGAAATAATACTATGGTGTAATGTCGAACTACGACCGTACTAATTTCCTTAAGTCTAGGGTACTCGTGTAAGTACTATAGCATTTGATATAAATAACTACATCGGTACCCAGCTGCCTTATTTGAAGGATAAGGTATAATGTGATGTCTAGATCCCAGGCTAAACGCTCCCCTATCAAAGGGATTTTGGGACCTACCTACGACCCCTACATATCTGCAGGCCGTGAGCATCCACATTACTATGATCATGTATACTCGATATAACTATCACAATTGCGTTGTGATTCATCAGTATAGTTAGATCCTGAACTGGGTCCATGCTATAGCATATAGTGTGTCACACCCCAAAACCAAGAACGGCGGAAACGTTCAGGGGCGGAGGACGTCATGTATAATACCACAACAATGTAAAGTAGTAAACAGGCAACAACATCATCCATTGCATTAATATTATAATTATTATACAAATGTGTTCTGTCAAATTTTGATAAACACTAAAACACAAAT
The DNA here is from genome assembly GCF_002870075.4 of Lactuca sativa. Lineage (NCBI taxonomy): Eukaryota > Viridiplantae > Streptophyta > Magnoliopsida > Asterales > Asteraceae > Lactuca > Lactuca sativa. Next base: position 111,282,730 of record NC_056627.2, on the reverse strand, counting down.
CAAAATGAAAGATGAGTCTTGAACAACCTCCATCTTCCTTTCTCCTTGCATCGGTACCTGTCTATGATAACCTGAGGATACAAGTAATTTTAAAAGCGAGTATCAGCTTTGAAGCTGGTGAGATCATAAGTATTTTAGTGTCTTAATTTGTACGTAAGTATTTGTATGTAAGAATTTGTATATGAATTGTAAGTATGAAGATGTTTGTAAAACAATTGTAAACGTTTGAAAAACTCTAGAATCCCTATGATTCCTACTATTAGATGAAGGTGTCTTCTACCAAGACCTAACTGCTCTGAATGTAGCCTTAGTACTACCCTTTGGTACCAGGGTAACTAACGATGTTAATTGATGACATCCGTAGATGTACATTTACCTCTGTTGCTAACAACTGGGTATAGGAATAGTCAGTCCCTTAAAGTATAACTGTAATGGTATCAACCGTTGACATCCGTGGATGTGCTTTTACCTCTATAGCTGACAGTGATTCTAGGAATGGTCAATCCTGCAACGTATCCTTTGGTACTAGGATATTAAATCCAATCTATCTCGTCGATTATGTGATTGTATCACAAGGTAAAGATAAGAATGATGATTTGATAACAGAGTCTATACATATAAAATGTAATAGAACTCATCCTATAATATCTACGTAAAAGTACTCATATAAGTGTGATCATGTAATTGTACTTATGTAAGTGTGATCATGTAATAGTATAGTAGTGTACTGTAATATTCTATGTGTGCTAGCTGTAATGTGTGTTCTCTCTATCTAGCAAGTATAGTAATGTACTGTAATGTTCAACGTGTGCTAGCTGTAATGTGTCTTCTCTCTATCTAGCAAGTATAGTAATGTACTTTAATGTTCTACATGTGCTAGCTGTAATGTGTGTTCTCTCTATCTAGCAAGTATAGTAATGTATTGTAATGTTCTAGAAGGTATTGACTCATGAATGAACTGACTCATTGTATGATATCGTGTTCTAGTAATAGTTCTAGTATCTTCCTAAACTACCCATATGGTAGTTTACTAGTAGTCTAACTGGTACGTATGGACGTGGATGTATACCCTTGCTACCCAAGGGCATGAGATGAACTGGAAGGACCTTTTTTGACTATACATGTACACATGATATATAACTAATATTTAAACGACCTTCGGACGAGTACCCGATATCCCACCAGACCACATCTCAAGCACGAAAAGGAAATAGGGTGGATAGTCTTCCTAAGTCTTTTAAATATTTCTTATATAACTATACATATAGAGGCATGCAATTTATAATATAAAAGCATAAATAAGTTTTGTAAAACATTTGAACACAAATATTATTTTAAGAAAAGATCGACTTGATGTCAATCTATAAAACAATTTGAAGGCATAAGTTTGATAAAACAATTTAAGTATAAAGAAACATTTATTTGAAACACAATTGTAAATCAGTTTGAAATGTAATATATAGAGTAAGATGTACAGTGTAATAAGGAGTTTAAAACATATAAAATGTTTATAAAAATCATTTGAAGGAAACTGTTTGGTAAAACGGCTAATAAGTAGCCAAATCATTTGAATGTTGTATATTAATCACATGTGATTGATGTAATAACTAGCATAATTCTACTTATTAATCACATGTGATTGATATAATACGTAGCATGATTCTACTTGTATCCCCCCCCCCCATAAAACATTTAAAAATAGTTTAAAATGTTAGTTAAGGGGTATGAACTCACCTGCAGTAAGTGACTGGAATTGAACGGACTGTTATCGTACGGAAGGATCGGACAAGTGCTTGGTGTCAAGTGAAGAATTAGACACACACAATGACCCTAATTTCATATGAAAGGATATGTATATAGATAATTAGTGATTTAAAACACTAATTATACAAGTATAAACATTTAATCGCGAGGAAAACACTTTTGGTCAAGTGCTAGGAGGCTAATGGGTTGCAAAAAAGGAGTGCAATGCCCCTAATGGGAGTTTAAGGTCTAATGACCATATTCTTTGGAGTTTACGGCCCAGGGGAGTAAACTCTTGGCCATAAACTCTCAACCAAGTCTCTAAATGAAGCTTAGAATTATTACAACTCATGTGGTGAATTGTTTCAAGGCTATAACAAGTGGTTGGGTGCCATATTAACTCCTTTGGGGAGTTTACGGCCCATAGACCATATTCCCTTGGAGTTTACAGCCGTAAACTCCCTTGGGAGGGTTTTTATGGTGCTTTCAAGGCTCTAAATTAACTATGAACAAATCTAGGCTTTTGTACTTGGCTTTAGAAGAGTTTATGGCACCATTTGGCACCATTTTATGGAGTTCACGGCCCTAGAACCTTTTGGGCCGTAAACTCCCTTACTCTTGGTGTTCTAAGTGTGTTAGCTAGTCCTAAACTCATTTAGGTACATGCCCAAATTGGTCTCTTGGCTTATGGAAGGAGTTAGGGTGTCCTTTGACCCCTTTATAGGTGTTTACAGCCCAAGAACTTGTCTTGGCAGTAAACTCCTCACTACTAGTGATTTCTTATGTTTTCTAGGTTCTAAACACTTTAGGGTACTTGTCCTAATTGAAGTCTAAGCTTTAGGAGTGATTAGGGCACATTTAAGCCCTTGAAATTGGTGTTCACGGTCCAAGAAAATCTTGGGCCGTAAACACCTAAAGCTAGGTGTTCTTGATTGTTTTCTAGTCTCAAATGATCATACATATTAACCTAAGCTAGTTACCTAACAAGTAAATGGGACTAGATGGCCTTTAAGCTTCATTTTGGAGTTTACTCCCCAAGAACGTTCTTGGGCGGTAAACTCCCGGATCTCGTATATTTGACATACAATCTATGTTAATAAGCATAAAACAAGCATTATAACACAACTAGAGAAGTGTACTCACAATTTGGGATGAAAACCCGAAGATCCGTGAGAGAGAAAACGGCTTTTCTCTGGTTGGAAATGTGAATAATGAATGAACTTAGTTCAGAAATCTATTTATAGTCCTGAAATATTTTGGCAGAAAATATTTTTATTCCGGAATTGGACTCTAACATTATGAAGTTTTGAAATGATCAAGTTTCACAATCCCATGAGCATCCACTCTCCTAATATCTCCTTAAACGTAAACCCTAATGTACACAACTTATTCGGAAAAGTCTGAAATTCATTGAAACTGGACTAGCTTCTATTGGCTTCAAATGGTTTATTCAGAATGGAAATTTCGGGTTGTCACATCATCCCCCTGTTTAAGGGAATTTCGTCCCGAAATTAGAGTTTAAGCAAGGAAGTATGTACGAATGATCGATTCGTGAGGAGGAAACTTCCTAATTGATTGGTCCTAGCGCACTTAAGTGAAATCGGGTTCTCGGTTGGCATTCCAACGAACCTTCACTAACTGGCGACGGCGTTGCTTCGTCCGCTTGACCTCTCGGTCGAGGGTCACTACGGTCCTAATACGAAGGCGAGGATCTCGACGAGTGGACTTACTAGAGTCCTAACGGAAAGGCATGGTTTCACGATCGAGATGCGAGTAGTAGAATGTACGTTACTGAGTTCGCAGAGTAGGTCTAGTTTGTGCGAGGCATAGGACAGATTTTGATAAGAACCTCGGAGGTCCTAACTATAATGGATTTAGCTTTCCACACGATACGAAGCGTATTAAGCCATTCCCAGAGTGAGTTAACCTAAAGAGGTTGGTCACTCACTTGGAATTCCAAAGGTTCCTCTTCTTGCTTAACTTCCCAGTCAAAGGCCACCCCTTGCTGGGTCAAAGTCGTACGGGTTTCTGTAATTTGCGAGGAGTTCCGAATAAACTAAGACGGTAGGTCGGTAAGACCTAGAATTTAGCGAATGACTGACGGCGTCTCTGGTGTCGATCAATGCTCATCGGCTTTGACAAATTGAAAGAGTACTCAAAATTTCCCACATTCCTAACAGTGTGTCATAGAAATTTGACTCTTCAATTTCAAGGCTCGTGCCTAGAGAACTTCGCTAAAAGTTCCTCTGTAGGAATGTTTCCATGGGTTTCCTTCTTACTACGAGGGTAGATAAGTAAGTCATTTCATGGAGAAATGACGAACTGATCCAAGTAAGAAAGACGTACCCCATTTGTTTAGCTCATGAAAGCTATGGGCGTATTGGTCCTATTCGAAGGGTATCACTACGGACTCGAAGTGTCCGCATCGAGTTCAGGAGATAGTCTTCTGGACATCTTTCCCTAACACTCAAACTGGTGATATTTGGATCTCAGGTCCATTCCTAAAAGTAATTCTTTCCTTGCGTTTGCTTAACCATTTCATCTATGCGAGGCAGAGATAACGATTTCTATGAAAATCTTGACGGAGTCGTATTGGGTTCTAAGTTTGTTCACATGACGATGTGATTACTCGTAGACTTAAGCAATTCTCCATCCTGAAGTTCATATTAGAATTCATACATGGTTTCACAATCACAATTTCGGGTATACGAGTCGCATATAATTAAGGTTGAAAAGGTAGTCGAATAACTGATTCTTCTTTAAGCTCACATCCCATCGGGGAAAAAGAAGTTAAAGTGGAATCATCAATTCTAAACCTGTAGAAGCTTGATTATATGTCACTCTTATGTATACCTTCCTTAGTGATAGATCAATCGCATGAATCCTTAGATTAAACTTGACGCACTGCACGAGTGGTATTTCGGGGATTTCTTCGGAAAGAAAATAACTAAGAGGTACTCCTGGCATGAGTACTTCGGTGTTCTGATATGACGGTTTCGCTGGAAAAGTGATCTAGAAGAAAGAGATGTACGTATAAGGCTGTTTTCGTGAAGAGCAAATTGAATCGAGTCGTATGATAATGTCGGAATCATACTGAAACTTAAAAACATTAGATTTGAACATAAGACGTTTACAGACAAAACACAACCATGCAACCATGAACGGAGTTACAGTGCTTTAGACTTACATCAAGACCATTGCTGCGAATAAGGTATACTACAAAAGACAAGTATACGCAGCACGAGAATCCCTATACAGACAGGATCTCACAAAAGGTAAGACTCTAGTTGCACTAGTTATGGATAGTTTATAAGTTTGTTACGACGAAACGCCTAAATTACATTAACGTGGTTCCGGAGTAGGCTCTCCTGCAGCTGTGATCCTGAGAATTCTCCCATCTGCGCCAGAGTTCTTTGCTATCGGGCAATCTTTCTTGAAGTGCCCTATCTCACTGCATTGGTGGCATGACTGGCTAGTACTAGCCTTGGTGAAGGGATTGCGGTGTTTAGCAAGTGTTATGTGGACACGAGTGCCTTCCTCGTTACTCCACTTTGAAAACTTCTTCTTAAATCGTTCAGCGTTATAACTAATCTTGTGGGTAGGGTTAGTCCCGATGAAAGGGACTTGAGTGATGGGTCGTGCCGGTGCTCCACAATCACGAGCATGGTGCCCTATGTTTAGGCAATTGCAACACTTCATCTCATGGCAAGCCCCATGATGATGGAAACTACACTTATCACACTTCGGGAGTTTTCCCTCGTATGGCCTGCTCGGTACTAAGATGGCAGGGATTTCCACTTGTTGCTATTGGATAGCCAGCCTTTGGGATTTCTTGCGTTCTTTCTGGGCTTGACGCTTTCGTTTCTTGTTCTCTGTCTTTCGGCTTTGCGAGCCTGTAACTATTACTGTTTGGCAACTTCCTGGATGGATACCACAATTGGAAACTTCATTCCCATCAGCAGCATTGACTGTCCTGATAGCGCTATGGTGCGCAAGGACCACGGTTACGGCAGCCACCACGGCAGCTGTAACTGGTGTTTGAAATATAGCGGCATCCATAGGAAAAGCGGAGGTTTCGCTACTTGGCTGGTTGTTTCTGGATGATGACATGATCCTGTAACACGAAAGATAAGGGTTTTGTGAGCGATTCTGGTTGACCCTGATGTACTTAGATTTTTCTTGAAACGAGTAAATGTATGTTCTCGAAAGTTTGACCTACATCCCTATGATGCAATCCTAGTACGGAATGGAAGTATGTTCGTGAAGGTTTGACCTACATCCCTATGATGCAGTCCTAGTAATGAGTAGAAGCAAGTTTGTAGAATGGTCTCAAGACGTTTGTTGTTCAAGCCGAGGTATCGTGGGTTGGTGAATAACAAGATCCAACCACTGTAACAGACATGGAAATGTCTCCGGAGATAAATCACTATAGTCCAATGACTTGACTAAAGCATGTTTCAGATAGACCCCAATGAAGGTATGATAAGATTACTTGAATGAAGAATGACCCAAAAGTTAGCCGGCTGTCAATATCTTTGATATTCACGATGTAAAGATTCTGGAAAATGACCTTGTAAAAGTCTTACATCATATCCACAGAAGATAGTTCCTGACAGCATAAGGACCTAACTAAAAGTACTTACGGTACAAGATAATTTCATGGAAAATGCCACATCGGGCATAGACAGAAAAAACGATCCCTTTTAATAATGAAATAAAGTAAAGCGTCTACTACTGGCGACGGTCATCCCTCTGGTGAACTCTCAGTTCAGCCAATTGACGTTCTACGTCAAGTAGGTGTCTTTCGTACACCCTCTGGCGTACTCGGAGCTCTATAATTTCGGCCCGTGATTCAGCCAGTGCTTGCAGCAGGGTTTCATGGTTTCCCTCTAATCTCTCGCGAGCATCTTCTAGACGAATGGTGCGCAGGGTATGCATTCTCGCATCAGCGACAGCTTCGGTAATCTGATGTTGGCCTGTCCTGCCTTGAATCTCATTTCGGGCCACTCTGCGGACCAAGATTGGCAAGACTCTATCTGCTGAGCCCCCATTGTTCAAGTCGCAAAAGCTTCGGTCGCCATTGAATGGCATGGGCTGATCTTGTCCTTGGCTCCATGTTTCCAAGCATTCCACTCACTCAGGTTTGGGCCACGAAAAGCCAGACGAGGGTTAGGAATTGGAAAGGGAGCTGCTCGGGGTAGGTTCTCAACCTCTGGTTCGGAGTTAGCATCATACGAAAAGTCTTCATCATGGTGATCATTCAAGAGGATAGGATGATCATTCTCTGGTTCTTCTCCAAACCAACCAGGTATGACTTCATTCGGAAGATACTAGTTGCCGAGGGGATGGAGTCCAGCTATGTTTTCTATGCGAGAATTTAGGGTAAGAGAATAATTATTAGACGAACTATCTAGATAATTATTTAGAAAACCTTCATTACTTACATCGCTATTTGTGAAGTGCATACCAGCTATGTGTAATCTAAACAGGATAGACCTTCGAATAAGTGACCTTAATTCCAAATTCACACAGAATAGGGGTAAGGCAAAATTTTCATAGATTCTAAGTCTATAACATCCTAATTACATATAGCCTTAGTGTATCCACTTAGCAACTATCAACTTAGTAATGAAGATCCCGTTTTAGTTCTCAAGTATAAAGTACTTATAGTAACACCAAATACTCCTAGAGTATTTTAATTTTTAATGTTATGTTCTATTGTTCTCATTGTGGTAGGGTTGGTAAGATTTTAGCATTGTTGCAACCACACACTTAGACTTAGGCACATGCTAGTCAATCCTCGGATAATATAGGTGATCAGGCTATATCTTCCCAGTTTTGACCATATGTCTCTAAGCCCATTTGTGTTGCCCAACAATCGTAATTCTTTTGTACTGTCCTAGTGACACTGATTTTAGTATGAATGCAGCACGTATACTTACTTAAATATTTTACTATTTAAAGTATAAACTCTTGGTCAGAGTATTTTTAATCACTTATGTATTTATAGTTAGTATATCTTTTATGGGTTGATATACTTAATTCACTATAAACAATGCTCTGATACCAATCTATCACACCCCAAAACCAAGAACGGCGGAAACGTTTTGGGGCGGAGGACGTCATGTATAATATCACAACAATGTAAAGTAGTAAACAAGCAACAACATCATCCATTGCATTAATAATATAATTATTATACAAATGTGTTCTGTCAAATTTTGATAAACACTAAAGCATAAATCAAAATGAAAGATGAGTCTTGAACAAGCTCCATCTTCCTTTCTCCTTGCATCGGTACCTGTCTATGATAACCTAAGGATACAAGTAATTTTGAAAGCGAGTATCAGCTTTGAAGCTGGTGAGATCATAAGTATTTTAGTGTCTTAATTTGTACGTAAGTATTTGTATGTAAGAATTTGTATATGAACTGTAAGTATGAAGATGTTTGTAAAACAAATTTGTATATGAACTGTAAGTATGAAGATGTTTGTAAAACAGAGGTATATGAACTCTAGAATCCCTATGATTCCTACTATTAGATGAAGGTGTCTTCTACCAAGACCTAACTGCTCTGAATGTAGCCTTAGTACTACCCTTTGGTACCAGGGTAACTAACGATGTTAATTGATGACATCCGTAGATGTACATTTACCTCTGTTGCTAACAGCTGGGTATAGGAATAGTCAGTCCCTTAAAGTATACCTGTAATGGTATCAACCGTTGACATCCGTGGATGTGCTTTTACCTCTATAGCTGACAGTGATTCTAGGAATGGTCAATCCTGCAACGTATCCTTTGGTACTAGGATATTAAATCCAATCTATCTCGTCGATTATGTGATTGTATCACAAGGTAAAGACAAGAATGAGGATTTGATAACAGAGTCTATACATATAAAATGTAATAGAACTCATCCTATAATATCTACATAAAGTACTCATATAAGTGTGATCATGTAATTATACTTATGTAAGTATGATCATGTAATAGTATAGTAGTGTACTGTAATATTCTATGTGTGCTAGCTGTAATGTGTGTTCTCTCTATCTAACAAGTATAGTAATGTACTGTAATGTTCAACGTGTGCTAGCTGTAATGTGTCTTCTCTCTATCTAGCAAGTATAGTAATGTACTTTAATGTTCTACATGTGCTAGCTGTAATGTGTGTTCTCTCTATCTAGCAAGTATAGTAATGTATTGTAATGTTCTAAAAGGTATTGACTCATGAATGAACTGACTCATTGTATGATATCGTGTTCTAGTAATAGTTCTAGTATCTTCCTAAACTACCCATATGGTAGTTTACTAGTAGTCTAACTGGTACGTATGGACGTGGATGTATACCCTTGCTACCCAAGGGCATGAGATGAACTAGAAGGACCTTTTTTGACTATACATGTACACATGATATATAACTAATATTTAAACGACCTTCGGACGAGTACCCGATATCCCACCAGACCACATCTTAAGCACGAAAAGGAAATAGGGTGGATAGTCTTCCTAAGTCTTTTAAATATTTCTTATATAACTATACATATAGAGGCATGCAATTTATAATATAAAAGCATAAATAAGTTTTGTAAAACATTTGAACACAAATATTATTTTAAGAAAAGATCGACTTGATGTCAATCTATAAAACAATTTGAAGGCATAAGTTTGATAAAACAGTTTAAGTATAAAGAAACATTTATTTGAAACACAATTGTAAATCAGTTTGAAATGTAATATACAGAGTAAGATGTACAGTGTAATAAGGAGTTTAAAACATATAAAATATTTATAAAAATCATTTGAAGGAAACTGTTTGGTAAAACGGCTAATAAGTAGCCAAATCATTTGAATGTTGTATATTAATCACATGTGATTGATGTAATAACTAGCATAATTCTACTTATTAATCACATGTGATTGATATAATACGTAGCATGATTCTACTTGTATCCCCCCCCCCATAAAACATTTAAAAATAGTTTAAAATGTTAGTCAAGGGGTATGAACTCACCTGCAGTAAGTGACTGGAATTGAACGGACTGTAATCGTACGGAAGGATCGGACAAGTGCTTTGTGTCAAGTGAAGACTTAGACACACACAATGATCCTAATTTCATATGAAAGCATATGTATATAAATAATTAGTGATTTAAAACACTAATTATACAAGTATAAACATTTAATCGCGATGAAAACACTTTTGGTCAAGTGCTAGGAGGCTATAGGGTTGCAATAAAGGAGTGCAATGCCCCTAATGGGAGTTTAAGGTCTAATGACCATATTCTTTGGAGTTTACGGCCCAGGGGAGTAAACTCCTAGCCGTAAACTCTCAACCAAGTCTCTAAATGAAGCTTAGAATTATTACAACTCATGTGGTGAATTGTTTCAAGGCTATAACAAGTGTTTGGGTGTCATATTAACTCCTTTGGGGAGTTTATGGCCCAGAGACCATATTGCCTTGGATTTTACTGCCGTAAACTCCCTTGGGAGAGTTTTTATGGTGCTTTCAAGTCTCTAAATTAACTAGGAACAAATCTAGGCTTTTGTACTTGGCTTTAGAAGAGTTTATGGCACCATTTGGCACCATTTTATGGAGTTCACGGCCCTAGAACCTTTTGGGCCGTAAACTCCCTTACTCTTGGTGTTCTAAGTGTGTTAGCTAGTCCAAAACTCATTTAGGTACACGCCCAAATTGGTCTCTTGGCTTAAGGAAGGAGTTAGGGTGTCCTTTGACCCCTTTATAGGTGTTTACGGCCCAAGAACTTGTCTTGGCCGTAAACTCCTCAATACTAGTGATTTCTTATGTTTTCTAGGTTCTAAATACTTTAGGGTACTTGTCCTAATTGAAGTCTAAGCTTTAGGAGTGATTAGGGCACATTTAAGCCCTTGAAATTGGTGTTCACGGTCCAAGAAACTCTTGGGCCGTAAACACCTAAAGCTAGGTATTCTTGATTGTTTTCTAGTCTCAAATGATCATACATATTAACCTAAGCTAGTTACCTAAAAAGGAAATGGGACTAGATGGCCTTTAAGCTACATTTTGGAGTTTACTCCCCAAGAACGTTCTTGGGCGGTAAACTCCCGGATCTCATATATTTGACATACAATCTATGTTAATAAGCATAAAACAAGCATTATAACACAACTAGGGAAGTGTACTCACGATTTGGGATGAAAACCCGAAGATCCATGAGAGAGAAAACGGCTTTTCTCTAGTTGGAAATGTGAATAATGAATGAATTTAGTTCAGAAATCTATTTATAGTCCTGAAATATTTTGGCAAAAAATATTTATATTCCGGAATTGGACTCTAACGTTATGAAGTTTTGAAATGCTCAAGTTTCACAATCCCATGATCATCCACTCTCCTAATATCTCCTTAAACGTAAACCCTAATGTACACAACTTATTCGGAAAAGTCTGAAATTCATTGAAACTAGACTAGCTTCTATTCGCTTCAAATGGTTTATTCAGAATGATATTTCGGGTTGTCACATAGTGACATAGGTTCTGTGTATATGTAAGTGTACTCGTGTAAGTGTGATCATGTAATTGTATAATAGTGTACTGTAATGTTCTATGTGTGCTAGCTGTAATGTGTGTTCTCTCTCTATCTAGCAAGTATAGTAATGTAATCGTTCTGGTATCGTTGTATATGTTCTCTTTCTAGTATAGTTGTATATGTTCTTCTCTAGTATAGTTGTATATGTTCTTCTCTAGTATAGTTGTATATGTTCTTCTCTAGTATAATTGTATATGTTCACATAGTAGTAAGTATTGACTCATGAATGAACTGACTCATAGTATGCTATTGTGTTCTAGTAATGATTCTAGTATCTTCCTAAACTACCCATATGGTAGTTTACTAGTAATCTAACTGGTACGTATGGACATGGATGTATACCCTTGCTACCCAAGGGCATGGGATGAACTGGAAGGACCTTTATGACTATATATGTACATGTGATATATAACTAATGTTTAAACGACCTTCGGACGAACACCCGATATCCCACCAGACCACATCTCAAGCGCGAAAAGGAAATAGGGTGGATAGCCTTCCTAAGTCTTTTAAACATTTCTTATATAACTATACATATAGAGGCATGAAATTTATAATATAAAAGCATAAAATAAGATTTGTAAAACCTTTTGAACATAAATATTTTCTAAGAAAAGACCGACTTGGTGTCGATCTTTAAAATGGTTTTGAAGGCATGGGTTTGATAAAGCAGTTTAGTATAAAGAAACGTTTGTTTGAAACACAATTGTAAATAAGTTTGTAAAGTAATATACAGAGTATAATGTACAGAGAAATAAGGAGTTTTAAACACATATAGTGTTTATGAAAGACATTTGAAGGAAACTGTTTAGTAAAACGGCTAATGAGTAGCCAATCATTTGAATGCTGCTTATTAATCACATGTGGTTGATATAATAACTAGCATAATTCTACTTGTATCCCACCCCCCCCCCCTATAAAACATTTAAAAGTAGTTTAAAACATTATTTAAGGGGTATGAACTCACCTGTAGTGAGTGGTTCTGACGAAAATGTTGGATCAGATGCTAAGTATCAAGTGGTGACTTGAGTACACACGTGAATCCTATTTAGCATATATTGACACATATATGAATATAATTAGTGTTATGAACAACTAATTAATGAATTGGGACCACCTTAGGGACTAGTAAACACTTATATTGAAGTGTTACAACCATATATAATTGTAAGAAGGGGTATAAGGCTTTACAAAGGAGTGTATGGCCAAAATACACACTATATGTGTGTGTGCGGCCTGGTGTGCGGCCTAGTGTGCTGCCAGCACATGTGTGCGGCCCTGTGTGCGGCCATGTGTGCTACCAGATGGTGTTTGCTGCCATGTGTGCGGCTGGATGGTGTTCTTGGTGTTCTTGGTGTTCTTGGTACCTTTTATGAAGATCTTCAAGGAGAATGGATGATACTTGAGAGGATTTTCGAGTTCTATGCTTGAAGAAGTAAAAGAAGTGTTCAAAAATGACGAAGTGTGGTATATATAGGTGGAGTGTGCGGTTGGGAAGGGTGTGAGGCCGCAAACACATGTGTGTGGCCACACACTTGAGTGTGCGGCCTCTTTTTGATTCCTACACTTTGAGTTAACCCATTTCCACACTCCAACCTTGATTATAACACGTTTAGAACGCTCCAATAGACCCTAAATGATACTACAAGATAGCAAAACGAGTCTATTGTTGGTAAGAAATGAAGAATGCAAGCTAGAGATTTTTGGGTTGTCACAATTACAAAATTATTATTAATTGTAGTTAGATAATCATGCTCATAAAATTAGAATGATATTATGTCTGGTAGATACTCATCCCAAACTTTTAGAGTAAATATTATTTCTAGTTGTTATACTAATTCACACTGATCGATTATATCATACCTACTCGATACACTGGCTAGTTTCCAGGAAACGCTCATACTCTAATCGTTATTATAGCCACCATTTATTATTGTGCCCATCTATGCATAGATTTTGATTTAGGTACTAAACTATCTAAAACCACTACCATAAACATTAAAGGAACAGTTAATATGCAATATAAGAATAAAACAAGAGATGACTTAATGAAACTTGACAAAGTATTTTCAAGTATACAAAACAGTGGACACACCAACATTATGTTGACCTTTCAAAAACTCACATGTATTCCTAGGTCATTAATAGAGACAGAAGAACTTACAAAAGAATTTTCAAACAAATCATAGCTTACTAAAGAGTCTGGTCATCAAGACAAAACTTAATGTGAAAGCCTTATCTATGAGCCAACATGATAAGATTGTGCCACTCGACGTTTCCGCTATATGGTTGGGGGTGTGACAGATTGGTATCAAAGCTAAAGGATATAGCGGATTATTATTTCTTTTGGAAATACAAATGTAACCTAGGACATATACTTTATAAAGATCTGCCTTTAGATCTACAACTAAAAGTACTATTAAAATTTCGCTAGTGATAGACTGCTTATAGGAGAGGTGACTAGTTTGAACTATTGGTTGGGTTGCTGGATTTTAGAACGACTATATGCTAAAATGATCCTACCCTCTGGTGCTTCTGACCTGGTTGATCCGTACTTAATAGTCTTGAAGTGCAAAAAAAAGTTAACAAAATAGGCATTAGGACATCCTTGGATTTTAGATTTTGGATGAAACACATTAAATAAGTTTTATAGTACATTCGTCGTGCCAAGACTAGACACTGATCAATTGTGTTTTATTTTGGATAGGCCTAATGCACTACTAAACCTAAATATGATATTTGATAGGCTAAAGGACTGAGAAATTTAGAAAAGCATAAAACAGATACAATGGTAAGTGAAGCTAACCAAGATATAATACCTACAAGTAACCTATATATACACTATCAAAAGTAGTCAACATAAATACATTACAAGGTAGTCTACAAAAAAGGGTATCTACACCTATACAACATAGCTAACATATACAAAAGATAAGAGTATCAAAAGTAGTCTACATACCTAGAAGTAACAAAAAAGAAAAATAACTAAATATCCCTATCATCATACTCCTCGTCATCTCCATCGCCATCGTCGTCCTCATCCCCTTCATCATCATCATCATCATCATCATCATCATCATCGTCGTCGTCGTCGTCGTCGTCGTCGTCGTCATTATGATGCATCCCAGAGCCAGGAGGAGTAGGATTAGCAGTAGTGTTCTTGGGGGTGGACTCAGTTTCATCTTCAGGAGTGGCTTGGACATGATCCTCAACATTAATTTCTTCATCAACTGATTCAGAAGAGGATGATGAAAGTCTGAAGTCAAAATCTGGCCTTGACGAGGAAGGCTTTGAAGGAAAAATGAGTGATGTGAACAACTGGGGAACAACAAAGAAGGCACTTTCATCGGCAAACATAACCTCTTCAGAATGTTGTTCATTGGGATCTGACTGCATTGAATCTTGAAATGAAGTTTTGGGAGTTTCTCTAGAAGAAAACTCCAAATCAGCTACTTTATCCGAAGGTACAACAAAAGGCATATTGCTCTGAATGGCCCTGTTCCTCATGGAGATGAGTGTTCCTACAACTTGGGATTTTGTGAGCTTCGGATGCCTTGAGTGAGCCCTATCCACAATATATTCCCAAAGTGGGTCATAATTTCTTGGTCGTCCTGTACTCCTTCCGGGTATCAGACCAGTTGAGGCATCTGAAGTCGGAGGGTCAACTCCATCTTCAGAATTCTTGGGGTCCACAACACGGGTTCCGGCCTGTGCGTGTGTAAAAAAAGGTGGGATATCAAATGTGACACGTGGGTTCGTTCCAGGGAGCAAGGAACTTCGTTTAAAACCAACATCACCTTGTTGGGAAGGTGAGGGTGAGTTATTAGCATACTCCCCGTGAGTGTGTTCAGGTGATTTTGAAACTCCGAGGGGTACCTCAGAAGAGTGGGTAGGAGGGGTAGAAGGATGTCGAGAGTCAGCCAGAATGTCCTTTAATCTTTCCTGTTAGGAGGAGGGGTAGACTTTAGATCTCCTTTTGGCTTTTGGTTTACATGGGGGAGATTTGCGCTTGGCCACTTTCTTTTTCTTTCTTCAGGAAGCACCTGCCTTGCCCTTGTTTGATATGGGCTCAACAGAGACATGGGTGGATTGTGTTAGGTCGAACACAATCGAAGACTCTAAATGTTGTTTCAAATAAAGGGACTCGAACGGAATAAGGGCTAACATGTGCTCTGGTAAGCGCCTAATAGGTCCGAAGGATTTTTGGTCCGGAAGACGATAGGGATTTAATAGTTTTGAATGAAAGAAATACCTCTTCCGGAATGATGTTGACAGGAATTGGTTCATGTCGCTCCTTATACAATTGTTGAATGGTGAGAGCCCAAAATCTAGGGCTTGAAATTTCATGAGGCTTGCGATTGATGGCGAACTTTCTAAAATCCTGACATAACACTTCTGTAAGATTAACAACATTTGTTTTTTCGGAGTAAATGTTGTATACGATGTACAACAAATCCTTGCTTAAGGAGTCAGTATCGCCATGTTTTCCCGACAGACCTTGAACAATAAAGTGCATCAGAACAGTCCACAAGCTTGAAACCGCCGATTTCTTGAAATTCTTTACTTTGTATTCTTCATGGTACCCAATGTGATTCAAAAACGACTGAAACTCTTTAGTCATTGGTTCTTGAACAACAAAGTCTTCTTGGTATTCTGCAACCCCAATCGCCTTCAGGAAGGTTGATTTTTGAACACGCACGATCCTCTCTACAATGACTTTTGTTTCAAGAGTTCCATTGTGAATCTTGATGCGTTCAAACGCTGTGTGAAGTAGAGAAAGTGGGATTGGAGGATATGGAAACTTCATGAGGCACAACGATTGGGTGATGGGCGATGAACTTGATCATCACTCTAATCGACTCATCATAGTTGTTAGGATCTAACAAAAAGAGTTGGGTTGTTTCCCTTAAGAAAGGTTATGTCTTCATCGAAGAAGATGAACCCTCGGATGATTTCTTTTTCGTAATGGATTTCGTGATTTTGGGAGCAGTTTGGATATTTTTAGTGGGAGAAGAAGATGCCATTTGATTTTGTGCGTGTGAAGAGGTAAAAAGGGTGTTAAAGGTGTATTTATAGTTGATGGAAACGGGTCAGGTTAGGAAGGGTAATGATGAAATCCATAACTAGAAATGGGTTGCATTTAATGTTTTGCTATATTGAGGGTGAGTTGTCTTATGACGACGAAAATTCTTATTAGCTCAATGCAAGAATTAAAAACTATCGTTTGAGTTATAGGGTGTTTCTGTTGGATTAATGTCTAAGTCCATAACTATAATTGGTAAGACTTGACCCGACCCGACATGGTCCATTTGGGTTGCATGGCATCAAGCACTTGGATAGACTATAATGAGAGAAATAAGACACTTATGGTTATTAATATATTATAAGTTCTAATATATTAATAATAAGAATAATAAGATTATTTAATTAGTATTGATCAAGAATTAATCTAGGATAAATTAAGTGATCAAAAGGAGACTAATTAAATATATGGGTTGATTGTGTAAATCATCCATACTTGTATAGTGGGCTAATGCTCCATGGATAATCAAGTTGGGCTAAAACCCATAGGATGGTCCATGGATGCTCCATGGTGTATTTGAACCCATGGATCCAAGGAAATGGAAAGTCATGACAATTAGGGTTTACCCTAATTGTAACACTATATAAAGATCTTATTCTTGACCAAAATCGACCACTAGTGTGTGAAAAAGAAGGGCTAGCCGATTTCATGAGTTGTAGATTTCTCTCAAGCTATTCCATGTGTATTTGGTGTTGTGTGAACCATTTGAGGTGTCACACTTGGGGCACTAGGCACTCAAGCTTCATGAAGACATTCTACATCAAAGAGGTATGTATTATATCTTGTTATATTCAATGTTTTGTATGCTAGATTAGGATAATACCTTGGATGTTCATATTTGCATGTATAATAGAGAAAACGTAGATCCAAGGTATTTAGGGTTTCATTTACACTTAGGAGTGTTAGAATGCTCAAAACCCAACAGTGGTATCAGAGCCTAGGCTTGTTTTCTTGTTATACATGCAAAAGAAGATGGAAAATCGAGTTTTGATGTTGTCTGCCCAGCAGACTCGCCGAGTCCAAGGCAAAAAGCATCCAACTCGCCGAGTTGGTTCGTGCACTCGACGAGTTGGATCCACAGACAGCATAAATTCGACTTTTTTGGCTAGAATTGGACTAGGAACATTACCCTAAGATGTTTTTGAACTTATAAACTTGTTTTTGATGTGGCAATGTTCATGCTAATCCAATTTCAAAGATAATTGTCAATAGATTCATGTTTTGTATTAGTTTAAGGTTTAGACTAATTACATGAAAAAGTTTGATTTGAATTATCTTGTTCTTATGAGTTGCTTAGATTAATAGAAAAGTTGAGTTAAATAGTTGTTTTCAATCCAAATTAATCTAAGAGTTGATTCTAAAATGTGTTTTTGTAACTTGTCCTCAAGTTATATGAAAAGTCACATTTAAGTTTCATAAAACTCATAATAGTTGGAAAATGTAACAAATTTGAAGAGTCTAGTTCTAATTAAATGGGTTTATGACTTCATAACTTGTCCTCATGTTATGGAGGACCAAGAGTCTCTTCATTAAATAATAAATAAATAAAAAAGTGTAACCTTAATTAATCCCATAAGTTATAAAATAAAAGTTAATTCTTTTATTAGTTTAAAGTCTTCCATAACTTGTCCTCAAGTTATGGAACTTGAAGAGTTTTTGGATTAAAACTACTTTAAACACATAAGTTATGGAATTAATTAGTTTTGAATAGTTTCAAAACTTGCCCTCAAGTTTTGGAATTTGTAAAGTTTTCTCTTATGAATACTTTAATTCCAAGTTAGCCCTTAGAATTTTAAAGAGTTAAAATTCAACCCTTATACTTTATAATATTATAAGTTAATAATATATATATATATATATATATATATATGTATATATATATATATATATATATATATATATATATATATATATATATGTATAAGAGTAAAGTCAGGCTTACTGCTAGTACGCCTCATTCACGAAGCCGGTCTATAAGGTGGGTATAAGGTTGTTGCCTATAAAATGGCAACTTAATGGGTGTCCACTCTCACCCACTGCTTGCTTGACTGGTGGAGGGTCGTTAGCCGAACGGGTTTGACATGACTACAAATTCTCCCTTCATTAAAAGTATTAATGATAAATACTAAGTAACTAAACTCTTAATAATACACAATCTTAGTTACTTAGGAAAATGTGAATAAGGTGCTAATCCATGAAATTACACTTTGCACTTTGTTTAACTCGGTTAGTGGAGCGTGTGTAGTTAATCGGCACACTAACTCGTATTTAACAAGGTAGGTAAAGGGTAACTTAATGTTTATCATAGTATCGATGGAGCGTGTGTGGTTAACCGGCACATCGATTGAGGGGTAAGCACTTAAGGGTACCAATTAATTTGCATGGTTACTTCACACCTTGTTTTGTGATCCTTGGCATCCTAGTCACAAAACCTGAAGGGCACACTCGAGATTGAAACATGCCATTGAACAGTTCAATGAATCTCAAAGATCTAGGAGTTTCAAAACCAATTAAAACCTAATAATACATTTCTTTTATCTTGGTGGAAATTGGTGAATCGTCATTCACCTACCTTCAAATATTTTATAGCTTGGATTACGGCATCCCTCTTCTAAGTTATAAAATAGTTTGTTGGGTCCTAGCCTTAATATTTCATATTGAGTGTTATATTAAGGACTTAAGATCAACTATCTTGAGTATCTCCCAAAAGATGTCTGCTTTAGACATTTATGATCTTCCCAAATCTCTTGAAACAAGCTTTCCTAAATGAAGATGATGTCCCATGGAAATCATACTTCTTTCACCTCCTCCAATTATTCTCCCTAACCCACAAGTTCAAGGTCACTCAAGCCCTATTGGCAAGGCAAGGTCTAGGTGTGATCACATCTTGGAGATGTAGTCACATATTGACAAGCCGGGAGAGTTGGGTGTCAAAGTCTTGAGAAAGTTGGTGGTTCAACTACTTTGTAAGTCACATAGTGAGTTCTTTTGGAACACCTATGAAACAGACTATGACAAGACCCTTAATGATCTTATCTATTTGAGAAGATCAACTTCCTAAAACTTTATGGACATTGACAATGATGACATTGGATATCTAGTAAAGCTCTCTCTTCCCAATGGAAAGGGATCGGCCATAGTCAACTCGGTTGACCAAATGGTAAAGAGAAAAGCCAAGTCTGTGATAGTCCCGTGTACCATTATCAAAGGGTCGATATATTTATATTGCCAAAGGAAGGAAATTGGTTGCGAATCTGCCAATTTACCTAAGGGTGTTAAAGTCAATAAGTTTGACTCTACTTTAGGTAAAGTCCACTATCTAACTCTGCTAAGTTTCTATTCTGAGATTCTTGATACATGATGTGACTGGGTCACAGGGTGATGTTTTAAGAATCAAAGAAAAGTGAAGAAACTTAAAGAAAGAATATGTTGAATCTGATGGCGTAGATGGATTTCTATCGCATAGTTTGAAGATCGGATTCTTGAGCTGCATCTTAGGAGTTATGAGATATTGCTTAGGAATAGATAACAACAAGTTTTCATATGGATTGTAAGGAAAGGCTTTTCCGCAAAGTTTTAAAATAAAAGAAAATTTTAGATTTTATTTATTTTAAAATATCCTTACAATGGCATTTGAGGAAAAATTGTTGCTTATATGATTCCATTAATAACAAGAGTGGAAATATGAAATTGATTCTTTCATTTGTGGAAACGTCTAAATTTACCAAATAAGGAAAGATTCTCATCACCCAAGTTTCCATTGTACCGGAACTTGGAATCATGCAAGTTGTATAGCATGATGAAAGAGAACTTTTAAGTATTGGAAAATTAAGACTAACTACTTGTTCACATGGATGTGTGAGTCAAGTAACGGACTAAGGGATCGAGTACACATTCTTGTTCACTGATTAAGTCCACCACAAAAGATTCACAAGACTATTCGTCATAGTTTACTAAAGCTTAGTAAATATGATTATACTTACAAGCTTAAGTGTAACTCTGAGACATTGGAAAAGGTTCCAATGTAAGGCAGAGCGAATAAGAAGAATCAACTTAGGCAGAAAGATAAAAGTTTCTCAAATCTGAAAAAAAAAATGGGAGAGTACTTTAGTATCAGTTTTTGTGATCATCTTAATGATTAAGAAACCATATCAAAATTATTTCTCTAAGGAAATCTTAGTGCATTCTTATGACTAAGAAGAGGAACTTGAATTGTTGAAATGGATAAATCAAGAAGACGAGTCATACTTTGTTCCAAAAAAAAAACAATTCTTAAAGTTATACTCCAAGATTGTAACTTGAGTGACATGTCTCAAAGAAGGTTTAAAACACTTGTCAAATGTAAGAGTAAAAGTTTTCTACTCTTGTACATTTGAAATTGGTAAGCTGTGATGTTTTGGATAAAACAAAGACCAACTTAGGCCAATTGTGTGAAGTGTTTGTCTTGGTTAGAATCCACACTATCTCATGGATGTTTGACAAGGAAGTCTTATATGTCAAGAGGATAGTGGGAGTCTTAAAGGTCTTGAAAGTCTCAAGAACTAATCAAGAATAAAACCTGAAGTTCTTCACTAGCACACGACTTGAGGTTTATAACCTATCGTGTTGACATATTTTGTGCCCATTCCAGTTAAAGTTGGCTTTGCATATGAGTTCTTAGAGTTCTCAATGTGTTGCACAAGAACTTGGAAGCAATGGCAGGCCCTTGAGCTGCCAGGTGGCAAGAAGTTAAGATTGAGTTCAATCTATATGAGTTTGGATTTGTCATTATCCTTGTCTTGTTATTATGGTTTTGACAAATTCATATGGGTAGGGATTCATACACCATTAAATCTAAGTGTCATAAGGTTTCTCTCCGATTCATGAAAATGATGGTGAGGAAACACTTTCACTAAGTAGATTTTAGCTAGATAGCAATTGTGATATTTGCATCCTCAAAGTCGTTAGTGGAGCATGTGTTGTTTACCGGCACACTAACCTGGACTTGTGAGAAGTGGAAAAAAGGTCTAACCATTATGATTACGGCATCCCTCTTCATAATTGTTTAGACACACAAGTGTGCTATCTAAGGGAAGGTGTATGATTTTGATAAAGTTTTATCAAAACAATCTAGTATCAGAGATCTGAACTTTGGTAAGAAGTCCAGCTGATTTCTGAGTACCTGGCAAAGCTAGTGGGAGCATAAGTGTTATGCTAATAATCATCATGTTAGTGGGAGCATGATAATTATGATAAGTATTGCAAGTTAGCAATGTTAATTATAGAAAACAAAAGGTTTCAATTGGGAAAAGTTGTTTTGCTATAATTAAGGGAGAGGAAATTATACTTCATCTCAAATCTATAAGTTTAGATCGTGAGGTTTTAATCATTTAGTCAAGGATATATATGAATTTCATGTTGGAATGGCTCAACATAAGGAAATTTTGTATATGAGTCCATTATTTGCGTTCTAAAATTTGATTATGATTATGGCATCCCTTTTCATAATCTGAATTATGAGAACTTGGCAAATTGAAATGGAAATGTTATAGCAAAAGACTGGTTTAGTCTTTATATGAGACATCATGAATCGATTCCAATATGCTTCAGATATAGGTTCGATTACATGTGATATATTCATCCATTCTAAAATTTTCCTAATGCCTGGGGCATTAAAAAGGGAAAAGGTTTAGAACTAGATATGACTAAAAGGATTAAACAACTGTCGAGGACAATCTAAGGTTTACCAAAGATTGGTTGCTCAAGGACAGTTAGAAGTATAGTGATAATTCTGTAAGGACCATATTGACATAATCTGTAAGGAGGCAACTCTTGTTCAGAAGTGATAGTCAAAAATGGAATATGGAAATGTTTCAAAGTTAGAATTTTCAATCTGTGTAAGATTAAGGAAACTTAATACAAGAAGGATGATTCCAAGGAGCTGATCTCCTTTGGAATACTCTGTAATGATTGTTGTCAAGTCTATCTGACTTTGTGCATAATCATTATAAGAGGATCAATGCATATAAGTTTAGAATCTAACAGATTTCAGTAAATGACATGAATTTGGAATTCTTGCATTTGTAGTAAGGATTTGGAAGTGTGAAAAGAGAATCATTGAAGTTATGTTCAATGGATCTAGTTCACAAAGTAAAGATCATAGACAAACATAGTATGCATACTTGGTGTATGGCATGACTAGTGTTTAGAAAACATAGTGTACATGCTTGGAGCATGGGACAACTATTGTTTTAAATTCAAGAATAAAGTTGATAGCTGAAACAGTATACAATGAATAATGTGTAATCATATGGTGATAAATAAAAGGTGTTTTATTTATGTTCATAGGTTTTGATACCATATTGGATTCAATTATTATTGTGTTTCACTTTGCATGTTTTGACTTCCCAAATAAACTGGGTTATTCTTCCGGAATGACTAAGTTATTCAAACCATCCACAGTCGGTCATATGTTGGAAGTAGATATGAATTAAGAATGTCATGGGTTGGCTTGTAGAGGTCTAAGGTGTTGGACAAAGGGCTACAACACTCATGAGTGCTCATAAGTTCTGAGTATTGGATTCAACCCGCGCTCATTGGAATCACTTCATGGATTTTATCACGAGTGATCATCAGACGATAATATCTTATATTCTTCAAACCTAGAGATGTGAGTTGTTACTATGAGTTGGTTGTACATTGATTGCACGAAAACGCATTTGGTAACTCGGTGCTATAAAACGTGACTTTGTGTATGATTCAACAAGTAGTAGAACAAGCCATATGAGTCGAAGTTTATCCATTCCTTTTACCTTCGGGATAAAAGCGATATCTGTGGGCCCCTCGATGATTTGATGATGACAAATGGAAGTGCTCGGCCGGGCCAGGACTGATTTGATTTGTTCAATTAGTCAGTCATCATAAATAGGAAATCGGGAAACAACAGATGGACAAAGAGAATGATTATAATCCATGTCTCAATTCATATGATATCTAGAATGGAGGAATATATGATCCCTTATCTAATGGACAAGTCACTGACAAAGGTCAGAGTTCATCGACAAGGTCAGAGTTCGACAGAAGCTTTTGAGAGCTACGGTTGCCAGTTGGTTCCTGAAGTCATACTCAATAATAGTTTTAGACTTATCCAAGTGGGAGACTGTTGGATTAATGTCTAAGTCCATAACTATAATTGGTAAGACTTGACCCGACCCGACATGGTCCATTTGGGTTGCATGGCATCATGCACTTGGATAGACTATAATGAGAGAAATAAGACACTTATGGTTATTAATATATTATAAGTTCTAGTATATTAATAA
This sequence comes from Lactuca sativa, assembly GCF_002870075.4. NCBI lineage: Eukaryota > Viridiplantae > Streptophyta > Magnoliopsida > Asterales > Asteraceae > Lactuca > Lactuca sativa. Next base: position 111,259,041 of record NC_056627.2, on the reverse strand, counting down.
TAAGAATAATAATATTATTTAATTATTATTGATCAAGAATTAATCTAGGATTAATTAAGTGATCAGAAGAAGACTAATTAAATATAACGGTTGATTGTGTAAATCATCCATACTTGTATAGTGGGCTAATGCTCCATGGATAATCAAGTTAGGCTAAAACCCATAGGATGGTCCATGGATACTCCATGGTGTATTTGAACCCATGGATCCATGGAAATGGATAGTCATGACAATTAGGGTTTACTCTAATTGTAACATTATATAAAGATCTTATTCTTGACCAAAATCGACCACTAGTGTGTGAAAAAGAAGAGCTAGCCGATTTCATGAGTTGTAAATTTCTCTCAAGTTATTCCATGTGTATTTGGTGTTGTGTGAACCATTTGAGGTGTCACACTTGGGGCACTAGGCACTCAAGCTTCATGAAGACATTCTACATCAAAGAGGTATGTATTCTATCTTGTTATATTCAATGTTTTGTATGCTAGATTAGGATAATACCTTGGATGTTCATATTTGCATGTATAATAGAGAAAACATAGATCCAAGGTATTTAGGGTTGCATGTACACTTAGGAGTGTTAGAATGCTCAAAACCCAACAGTTTGCATTTTCGGAGACGTGCATTCATGAAGCGCATTTTGAGGAGAAAGGATAGATATCGACAACAGTAATCGTTGGAAAACGTTTCATCTTAAAAATCTTTGGAATTCAAGATGTTTGATTTCGGAACCAATGAGTTCCGGATGGTATGAAGCATGCTTTGGAGTGAGGTGGGTTTGAAAAAAAAGTCCGATGAAAGAATTCCAGAACATGGTTTTGAAAAAAAGAAAGGTTTACGGAAAACATGTTTGAAAAGAGTCTGGAGTGAAATTTTGAGTTGAAATTGCGGAATGAAATTTTAGAAATTCCGGAGCGATACCTTGAAGTTCCGGAGCAAATATTTTTAAAAGTTCCGAAGCAAAACTTTGAAATTCCGGAATAATCATTGAGATGTTCTGGGTGCATTTTGAAAGAATTTTCGGAGTATAATTTGAAAAACCTCTAGAGTGTGATTTGAAAAGCTTCCGGAGTGAGACTTGAACAGCTTCCAGAGTTTAGAATACGATACCTTTCCGGATTTGAATTTCGGGATGACGTTATTACCAATGAGAATATATTGGTGTTTGAATGTCAAGAGATTTAGGAGTTGTTCAACTTATACTGAGATAGAAGGTCAGATAAAAAGATACATAAAATGATCATGATTGGTCCGAGAAATAATAGTTCCGATATGTAAACTGATTTTGCTTCGGAACCAACTATACTTCCTGATATTTCCATCAGAGAGAACATAATCTTGAACGAATTGAGGATCAGGCATCATCATACCCATTTTGTTTAGAAAACCATTGAACTTGGTTTCGTCAAATGCCTTAGTAAAGACATCAGCAATTTCATCATCAGATGGAACAAAAATGAGTTCAATTTTGTCATTTAAGACATGATCTTTTATGAAATGGTATCGTATATGAATGTGCTTCGTCATGGAGTGGTGAATTTGGTTGTGCAAGATTGAAATTGCACTTTGAGAATCATAATAGATCGGAATGCGTTGAAAGCGATAGCCAAAATCCAGAAGTTGAGATTTCATCCAGAGGACTTGAGACGTACAACTAGCAGCAACAATGTATTCTGCTTCAGCTGTTGAGAGAGCAATGCAGTTTTGCTTCTTGGATAAATAACTAACCTATCAACCTCCTAAAAATTGACAGCCAACAGAAGTGTTTTTAATCCAATTGAAGACCACCATAGTTTGAGTCTGAGTATGCTTGAAGTAGAAAACTCTTATTTACTCGATACTAGATTCCAAGACTCTTTGTTCCTTTGAGATATCAGAATATTGTTTTACAGCCCAAAGAAGTGACATTTTTGGATTGACTTCAAATCTGGCACAAAGATAGGTAGCAAACATGATGTATGGAATACTTGTTGTAAGATAGAGTAAGGATCCAATCATTCCTCTGTCCTTCTTTTCATTAACTGCAACACCAGATGGGTCTGAGAAGATTTTGTGACTGAAACCCATAGGTACCTTGGTTGAGGCACAGGTATCCATTGAGTACTTTTGGAGGAGTTCTGAGATGTACTTCTCTTGATGAATAAAGATTCCTTGATTGGTCTCTTTGACTTTGAGACCAAAGAAAAAGCTCGATTCACGATTCATACTCATTTGAAATCGATTGATCATTAATTTAGCAAAGTCGTTTACTATAGATGAATCCGTGGATCCAAAACTGATATCATCAACATAAATTTGGACAAGCATGAGACGTTTTCCATTTGATCTTCAGAACAGGTTTGGATCGAGGATTCAACTTTGAAAACCAGAGCGTTTGAGAAAGTAGTGAGCATTTCGTACCAGGCCTGAGGAGCTTGCTTGAGGCCATATATAGCTTTTTTGAGCTTGCATAAATGATTCGGAAATGAGAGATTGACAAAACCAGGAGGCTGTTGAAGATATACTTCAGCATCAAGTTCACCATTTAGAAAAGCAATCTTAACATCCATTTGGTAAACCTTGAAACCTTTGTGAGCAGCATAAGCAAGAAAGATTCTGATTGCTTCAAGACGCGCAACAGGAGCAGAAGTCTCGTCATAATCAAGCCCTTCGATCTGTGTAAATCCTTTAGCAACCAGTCTTGCTTTATTCTGAATAATAACACCGGTGTCGTCTAGCTTGTTTTAGAATACCCATCTCGTATCGGAAATTGGGTGATCCAGAGGAGGAGATACGAGAGTCTGCACTTCGTTTCTATCAAACTCTGCTAATTCTTCTTGTATGGATGTAATCCAATCAACATGTTCTAATGCTTCTTTAATGGATTTGGGTTATAAATGCTGAAAAATGACATTCATTTTGAACACTTATAGTCGAGCGAGTTTGAATACTAGCATTTGGATTTCCAATTACTTGATTTGGAGGGTGATCTTGAGTCTTGATATGAAGTCTCGGTAGTTCTTGAGTGGAAGAAGATCATATATTGTCAATGGGTTTGTGATGCTCCCCCTGAATGGTTTAAACTTTTGAATGATGCTCCCCTGAACTTCTGAACCAGAGAGGTTGACATCTGTTGGATAAGGTGTCTAAGTTCGTAACTATATTTGGTATCAACTTGACCCGACCCGGCATGGTCCATTTAGGTTGAACTTCACCTAACAACTTGTATGGATATACTTTTGAGAATAAGATGCTTATGCTATATTAATATATTATTGGTTATAATATATTAATATGATATCATAATTATTTAATTATTATTGATCAAGAATTAATTTAGTGATCAAAATGGAGCTAATTAAATATGGACTCTTATTTATATATATGGATTGGGCTAAGATTTATTTAGGATGGGCTAAGAGTATATGGGGTCCATGGATAGTCCATGGAGCTTTTAACCCTTGGATCCTAGGTAAATGAAGAGTCATGGGTATTATTGTTTAACCCTAATCCTCCATACTATATAAACGAGTCCTTGGTTCTAGAATTGGCACTAGTGTGTGTGAGCATAAGAGTGAGCCGATTTCTACAAGTGTTCTTATTCTCTCAAGAGCTTCCAATTTGTTCTGGTGATTTGTTACACCACTTGATTTCCACACTATTGGTGCTAGGATCATAAACTCCAAGCGATCAACCACAAAAAGAAAGGTATGATATTCTACTTAAAGTTTTGTATTACAAGTACCCCATAACATGCTAGTTAGGTTGTGAACCTTGGAAATCAAATTTGCATGTATTTTAGAGAAAACATAGATCAAAGGTTTCTAGGGTTGCATGTACACTATAGGAGTGTTAATATACTCAAAACCCAACAGCGGTATCAGAGACTAGGCTTGTTTTCTTGATACTTGACGCAAACTTGTTGAAAAAAAACTGAAAATCTACACTCTGACACATGAACTCGCCAAGTCCATGCGGGGACTTGACGAGTCCATGACCAAACTCATCCTACTCGTCGAGTAGGTTCCTGCACTTGACGAGTAGGAGCCCTAGAATGCAGTTTTTCGACTTTTGTTGCTGGAAATGGACTAGAAACATTACCCTAAACTGTTTTGGTGTTTTAAAACTTATTTTAGATGGTGTAATATTTATGCTAATCCATTTACAATGGCTAATATCGAAATTCCATGTTTTATATGTGTTAATATCATTCTTGAAATTTTGATCTGAATGTTCATGTTCTTATGAGTTTTAGAAGATCATAGGAATTTTGTGTAATTTGCTTGTAGTGTAATTCTTGATCTTAATGGCTAATGATGGAATCCATAACTTGTCCTCAAGTTATGGATAACTAAAAGTCACTTCTTTAAAAGTGTCATTAAAGAATAAGAGGTTACCTAAAATGAAGAGTCTTCTTTTTATGGACCATTAAATCTCATAAGTTATGAAATGGAAAGTCTTGAATAGTTTCAATACTTGCCCTCATGTCTTGGAATTTGTAAAGTCTCACACATTATTAATTTAATTCCAAATAGATCCTTGGAATTTTAAAAGTTTAAAATTTAACCCTTATACTTCTATAATATTAAGTGTTTAATCATTATATATATGTATAAGAATAAGTCAGTCTTACCACAAATAGGCCTCATTCACGAAGTCGATCTATAAGGGGGGTATAAGGTTGTTGCCTATAAAATGGAAACTTAATGGGTGTCCACTCTCACCCACTGCTTCCTTGACTGGTGGATGGTCGTTAGCCGAACGGGTAGGATAGGAACTTAATCCTCATTAAAAGTATAATGAAATTATAAAGTAACTAAACCTTTATTAATTCCCAATCTTAGTTACTTTAGGAAAATGTGAAATAGGTGCTAACCCATGAAATTACACTTTCTACCTTACCAAGTCGTTAGTGGAGCGTGTGTGGTTAACCGGCACACTAACAAGGACTAGTAAGAGTGGCAAAGGGTGACTTAAGTTTTGTCATAGATCGGTGGAGCACGTGTGGTTAACCGGCACATCAATTAGGTGTTAAAATTAATGGTACCAAGTCAATTTGAATGGTTATTCACACCTTGTTTGTGATCCTTAGCATCCCAGTCACAAACTTGAGAGGGCACAATCGAGGTTGAAACATGTCATTGAAAGTTCAATGTATCTCAAAAGATCTAGGAGTTTCAAATTCAATTAAAACTTAGAGTAAATTATTGAAATCGTCCCTATGCTTTGGTTAAAATTAAACGTTTGGTCCCTAACTTTTCTTATGCACTCGGATGGTCCCTGTGGTTTGTTTTTGTTGTGTTTTTCATCCCTTACATACATAAAATTAGGGACCAAACGTGCAATTTTGACCAAACCATAGGGACGAAAAACACAACAAAATCAAACCATAGGGAGCATCCGAGTGCAAAATAAAAGTTAGGGACCAAAAGTGCAATTTTGACCAAACCATACGGACGATTTTAGTAATTTACTCTAAAACTTAATAATTTATTTCGTTTATAGTGGTGGAAATTGGTAAATCGTCATTAACCTACCTTCACTTATTTCATAGCTTGGATTACGGCATCCCTCTTCCAAGTTATAAAATAGTTTGTGGGGTCCTAGCCTTAATATTTCATTTGGGTGACTTTTTAAGGATTCTTCATCTAATTAAACTTTTCCTTCTTTATTTTAGATGTCTTCCAACACTATTACTGGCTCAAACCCTACAGGCTCCTTTTCCCTCATGAACTTGTGTGGGAAAGTCATTTTTGATGGTTGTAACTTCAATGAATGGATTAGAAACATTAGGATGATTACCCGCTATGAGAAAAAGGAATATGTCCTTGATAAGGAGCTTAAGGTTATCAATGAGTCAACTGCTACTCCTGAGGAGGTTGCGAAGTACACTGCACATGAGAGGGATGCTACCAAAGTGTCGTGCATCATGTTGGCTACCATGACTCCCGAACACCAGAAATCTTATGAAGACTGCTACCCCTACGAGATGCACCTGGATCTGATGGATATGTACCATCAGAGCGCGCGTCAAGAGAGGTATGAAATCATCTCCTCCATGATAACGGCCAGGATGAAGGATCGTGAACCCATCACCGGTCACTTGCAGAAAATGAAAAGGTTCGTGAACCGGTTGCTGAAGCTGAATGTGGACTTCCCTGAGGACTTGGCGATTGTTATCATTCTCCATTCCTTACCTCCAAGTTATGATCAGTTTCGGATGACTTATCATATGAACAAGGAGGAAGTTACAGTTAGCAAACTTCAAGGACTTTTAAGGACCGGTGAAAGTGGCCTTAAAGGTAAATCGGCTGTTATTTCTACTCTTACTCCTACAGCAACCCCTGTTCTGGAAATTGGGCAGGGAAAGGGGAAAAAGAGGAAGACCCCTTCGAAGGGTACCAAGGGAAAGTCCCAAAGGAAGCACAGTGCTTCTACTGCCACGAAAAGGGGCACTGGAAGCGAAGCTGCCCCAAGTACTTGCAGGATGTGAAGGATGGGAAAGTTAAACCCACCCATGCAGGTATTTACACTATATTGTATGGTAAGTCATTGCATACTAACTCTTGGATGCTTGATATAGGTTGTGGTATTCACATTTGTACTGATTTGCAGGGCCTAAGAAGTAGTGAAGAAGTGGAGCACGGGAAGATAAACCTAATCATGGGTAATAGGAAAGCATCACCTGTGACCAAGATTGGAGTTTATTCTTTATTTCTAAATAATGGGTTAACTTTAGATTTGAATAAATGTTGTTACTCGTCAGAAATGGCAAGAAATATTATTTCCCTTAGTTTTCACATTTTCATTTTATAATAAAATCGGTGCTATTGATGCTTTTTATAATGATGTGTTTTATTTTAAAGAATTACCTTGTGACGGTGTATATGAAACTGTGTCGATTGTAGACAACTTAGGAAATAATGTATATCATATTGATTCTTCGATGAGGTTAGACAAAGCATCCTTGTGGCATTGTCGTCTTGGACATGTTAACAAGAAGCGCATAGGCCAACTCTAGAAGGCTGTCGTTTTAGAATCATTTGACCTAAAGTCGGATGATAGTTGCGAGTCATTTTTACTTAGAAAAGTGAGTAAGTCACGCTTCACTGGTACTTGTGAGAGGGGTGAGGGTTTGTTGGACTTCATAGACACAGATGTGTGTGGACCCTTCAAATCAGCCACAAGGGATGCTAATCGGTGCTATGTGACTTCTACTTATGATTATAGCAGATATGGATATGTCTACTTAATCAAGTATAAGTCAGAAACCTTTGAAAAGTTCAAAGAGTTTAAGCAGGAAGTCGAGAATCAATTAGGCAGGAAGATTAAGATGCTCCGATCCAATCGGGGAGGAGAGTATCTTAGTATTGAGTTCCTTGACTATCTTAAGGAAAGTGGGATAGTCTCACAATTGACACCTCCTAGGACACCATAGCTAAATGGTGTTGCTGAGAGGCGCAATCGAACCTTATTGGACATGGTTCATTCCATGACGAGTCGAGCTTCGTTACCAATCTCATTCTGGGGGTATGCATTAGAGACTGCCACCCACATCCTCAATCTAGTCCATACTAAGAAGGTTTCCAAAACACCTCACGAGATGTGGACTGGGAAAGTTCCCAATATAGACCACATCAAGATTTGGGGTTGTGAAGCTTTTGTGAGGTGCGAGTCTGATGACAAGCTTGAACCTCGAAGTAAGAGATGTATTTTCATTGGCTATTCACAAAGATCCTTTGGTTACCTCTTCTATAGGCCTAGTGAAAATGTGGTCTTTGTAGCAAGAAGGGAGTCTTTCATGAGAGAGAATTCTTAAGCCAAGGAAACAGTGGGAGGCATATTAACATTGAAGAGCTTCAAGACTTAAGTGGTGAAGGAACCTCAAACACTATCTACAAACCTGAGGAGGAAACTCATGTTCAGACAATAGATGAGTCCCTACCTCCGAGGCGTTCCACTAGAGTTAGGATCACACCTGAATTTTTTATGGTTATCATATCACCACTGAAGGTGATACATTTATTAGTGATAGTACACTAATAGATTTGGATGAACCTAATAATTACAGAGGAGCCATGGCAGGCCCTGAGTCTACTAAGTGGAAGGAGGCTATGAACATCGAGATTCAGTCCATATACGACAATCAAGAATTTAGTTGACAATGTGCCAGGTCGTAAGACAGTTAGGTGCAAATGGATCTTCAAAAAGAAGAGCAACATGGATGGGAAGGTAGACACCTACAAAGCAAGACTGGTGGCAAAGGGATTACTCATACTCCGGGAGTTGACTATGATGAGACCTTTTCACCAGTAGCAAAGATTAAGTCTATTAGAGTTTTGTTGGCCATAGCTGCATTTCATGATTATGAAATATAGCAAATGGATGTCAAAAGTGCTTTCCTTAATGGAAAGTTGGCTGAGGATTTTTACATGGCTCAGCCAGAGGGTTTTGTCGATGCAAAGTACCCTAATAGGGTGTGTAAGCTTGAGAAATCCATTTATGGATTGAAACAAGCATCTCGTAGATCGAATCTTTTCTTCGATGAGAAAGTCAAAGCATTTGGTTTTTCGAGGAGAGAATATGAGTCTTGTGTGTATGTTAGGTCTAGTGGGAGTATAGTTAGCTTTCTGGTGTTGTATGTGGATGACAAACTACTCATAGGAAATGACATCCCAACTTTGCAGGAGGATGAGTCCTAGCTTGGGAAGTGTTTCGCTATGAAGGATCTTGGAGAAGCTGCCTATATCCTAGGGATAAGGATAATGAGACACAGGAGTAAGAGACTAATTGGACTTAGTCAGAGTACGTGCTTGGATAATGTGTTGAAAAGATTCAACATGCAGAATTCCAAGAAAGGTGACTTGTCGATCCAGCATAATGCCAAGCTAAGTAAGACTCAGAGCCCGAGTACAGAGGCTGAGATAGCTAAGATGAGTCGATTTCCATATGCTTTCGTTGTTGGCTCGATCATTTATTCTATGACTTGTACTCGTCCTCATGTAGGCTTTGCTTTGAGCATGGTTAGTAGATTTTAGGGAAATCCTGGCATGGCGCACTGGACCGCGGTAAAGAATATTCTCAAGTACCTACATAGGACTAAGGATTGAGTCCTTAACCTTAGTGGGAGTGATGACTTGAGAGTGATTGGGTATAGTGATGCTAGTTTTCAGATTGACATGGATAATTTCATCTCTCAGTCAGGCTGGGTGTTTACCCAAAATAGAGGAGCAATTACTTGGAAAATTTCCAAACCGGAGACAGTCGCTGATTCTACTTGTGAATCAGAGTACATAGCAGTGAGTGAAGCGGCAAAGGAGCTGATATGGCTGAAGAACGTCATTGGAAACCTTAGAGTTATGCCAACTATACAAGAGCCTATGGAAATTTTCTGTGACAGCAATAGTGTTGTTGCCTTAGCCAAGGAGCCAAGAGATCACGGTAGATCCAAACACATTGAAAGAAAATACCACTTCTTAAGACACAATAAAGAAGAAGGACTCCTCGTGGCAAAGTGGGTATCGTCAGAAGAGAACCATGAAGATCCCTTCACAAAGGGACTGACTAGGGTTAGGCATTTGCAGCATGCAAGATGCATCGGGCTGAGGGACGATATTAGTTTTAATAATTAGATTTTTGAAACTTGTAAAATGTAATTGACATTTGATGATTAAATAAAAGTTGTTTATTTATGAGTAAAGTGTTACTATCCTATGTTGATCGTTTACTATTGTTTCAATTTTGCATGTTTTCACTTCCAGAATAATTATTTTATTCAAACTCTCCACAGTCGGTCATATGTCAAAAGTAAATATGAATCAAGACTGTCATGAATTTGGCTTGTAAGATTTGTCTAAGGTGCATTAGACATATCAATGGTTGCTACAACATTCATGAGTGCTCATAAGTCCTGAGTATTGGATTAAACCCACGCTCGTTTGTATCACTTCATGGAATTTATCTCGAGTGATCGCGAGATGGTAATATCATATATATCTTCAAACCTAGAGATATGAGTTGTTGACTATGAGTTGGTTATCCATTGATTGTTCAAAAACGCATCAGTAACTTGATGTCATAAAATGTGCTTTTGTGCATAATTCAAGAAGTAGTTAGTACAAGCATATGAGTCAACGTTTATCTGTTCCTTCTAGAAATAGAAGCGATATCTAGGCCCCTCGATGATTTGGTTTTGATTTATGTGTCGAGCCCGGTCAGAAACTAATTGATGTGTTCAATTTGGTTCTATTTCAGACAAATCAGAGATTGAGGAACAAATGTTGGACAATAAGTTAGAAAATGTTCCATGTGTTTGTCCGGCTGATATCTTGAGAACAGAGGAATATATGATCACTTATCTAAAATGGCGCTTCATAGTTCAACAGAGTTTTCAAGAGCTACGATTGTTGGTTGACTCTGAAGTTATACTTGTAACTATAGTTATCAGACTTATCCAAGTGGGATACTGTTGGATAATGTGTCTAAGTCCATAACTATATTTGGTATCAACTTGACCTGACCCAGCATGGTCCATTTGGGTTGCACTTCACCTATCAACTTGTATGGATATACTTTTGAGAATAAGTTGTTTATGATATAATAATATATTATTGGTTATAATATATTAATATGATATCATAAATATTTAATTAGTTTTGATCAAGAATTAATTTAGAATGAATTTAGTGATCAAAATAGAGCTAATTAAATATGGACTCTTATTTATATATATGGATTGGGCTAAGATTTATTTAGGATGGGCTAAGAGTATATGGGGTCCATGGATAGTCCATGGAGCTTTTTAACTCATGGATCCTACGTAAATGAAGAGGCATGGGTATTAGGATTTAACCCTAATCCTCCATAATATATAAAGGAGTCCTTTGTTCTAGAATTGGCACTAGTGTGTGTGAGCATAAAAGTGCGCCAATTCCTACAAGTGTTCTTATTCACTCAAGGGCTTCCAATTTGTTTTGGTGATTTGTGACACCACTTGAGGCATCCACACTATTGGCGCTAGGCTCATAAACTCCAAGCAATCAACCACAAAAGAAATGTATGTTATTCTACTTAAAGTTTTGTATTCCAAGTACCCCATAACATGCTAGTTAGGTTGTGAACCTTGGAAATTAAATTTGCATGTATTTTAGAGAAAACATAGATCCTAGGTTTCTAGGGTGGCATGTACACCATATGAGTGTTAGTATGCTCAAAACCCAACAACATCATCATCAGGTGGGAAGTCAAAGAAATTTACTTCATCATCATTGTTGATAGGATTAGAATCAAATTCACCGCATCAAGAAATCCACCCACATTTAATTCAAGTGAAGGTTGACCATTCTCCCCCTCAACCTGAGAAGCTTGAAATGGTTCTGAATCAAATGGAGGAAAAGTAGGTGGTGGGCTGGAAATATTTTGAGAAATGGGAGCTTCAGTTGAAGTGAATAGACTTGTTCGAGATTCCAAATCAAGAGCTATTTCTAAGGGTCTAAAGAGGGTTTCAAAGTTAACTTCATTAATTACTTGAATGTTCGGAGAGTCCGGAGGAGGAGCATCGGACTACATAATGTGAGTAGTAATATGAGTAGGATCGGAATTCCAAACGAAATTTTCATCAAAGGTAACATCAAAGCTTTCTTCTATAACTTGAGTATGACGATTAAGTACTCGACAAGCCTTTGATTTTGTAGAGTAACCAAGAAAAATTGCTTCATCAGCTTTGGGTTGAAACTTTATAAGCTGATCACGATTATTTTTTATGAAGCAGCGACAACCAAAAACGTGAAGAAAAAAATGCTTCGCTTCCGACCAGTCATGGATTCATACGGTGTGATGTTAACGCTTCGATTGATGATACTCCGATTCTGAGTGAAGCAAGAAATTTATACAGCTTTGGCCCAGAGGTAGAGTGGAAGATTTTCAAAGTTAAGCATAGATCGAGCAGCTTCAACAAGTGTTCTATTGCGTCTTTCGACAACACCATTTTGTTGTCGAGTGTAAGGAGCAGAAAATTTATGATCAATTCCTTTCTCAGTGAGGAATTTCTCAATGGTGCCATTGGTGAATTCCGAGTCATTTTCACTTCAAATTCTTCTTACTGGAAGCTTGATGAGAACTTTTATTCCTTTTATGAAATTGATGAGTTAAGAGGTTTTTTCAGACTTTAGCCTAAGGAAGAAGACCCATGTCAACCTTGTAAAGTCATCAACAATCACAAGAATGTATTTCTTGTGATGAAGACTCTCTACATTTGAGGGTCCACATAAATCAATGTGTAGAAGTTCCAATGGTTCCGAGATTTATTTTTCAATGATGACAGGATGACCCTCTTTTTGATTTCTTTCCACACTCGCATGCAGAACACAAATGATCATTTTCGAATTTGAGGAGCGGTAGTCCTCTTCCCATTTTCACCAGATACATGATCGTTCATATATCGAAAGTTTAAATGAGCAAGCCTTCGGTGCCACAACCAACTAACATCAGGAACAACTTTGGAGAGAAGGCAAAGTTGTGTTTTGTCAATGATCATGTTGATGTCGAGCGGGTACATGTTCTTGTTGAGATTTGACTTGATCAAACATTCTTTTCCGTCTTCGGTCATCACGTAGTTATGTTTCTTGCAACATTCAACACACTGATTTGAGTCTGTCAGTTGAGGTATGCTTATTAAGTTATGCTTCATGTCAGCTACGTAAGCCACGTTCAAAATAGAGAAATTTCCATTGGTAAGGATGCCATATCCACGAATCTAAGAGTTGGAGTTGTTTCCATATGTCACGTAACCAGCATTAGGAGAAAGTTTGAGATCTTGCAGAAAGTCTTTCTGCCCCGTCATGTGCATGGAGCAAGAACTATCAATATGCCATATTATATCTTGCTCTGAAGCACAAAGTGCCTTCAAAATTAGCGAGTGACAGAGTTTTTAGGCTCCAAGTTAGGTTTAGGGACAAGACTATGGGCTTTGGACTTGGTTTGTGACTTACGGACAACAGTGTGCTTCTTAGAGTTATCACTTGAATTCTTTGGAAACAGGAAAAAAGGTCATGGTTTTCTCATCTATCCAATAATCATATTCAATAACCTGGTGGTTCGGAATGACCTTCTGTCGACATGTGGCCTCCGAAGCAGTGGGTGAGTCCTAAGTCAAGGAATATTTTACGTTCCAAACAAGTTTTTGTTTTGAATATTTTTATGAAATTGGTTTCTTCGAAATACTTTCTTTGTTAGATGGTACATTTGATTTTGAAAAGGATTGAGGTTTGAAAATTGTACCATCTTCTTTGGCTATAAAAACTGATGAAATGGTTTGTGAAGATTCATTTTGGGTATGTTGAGTACTTGACACTTATACTTCAAGGGTATGTTTGACAAATTTCTTAGGTTCTGGCTGACTAGAAGGATTTGATTGTCTTTTAAGAATCCAAAAACGCCCTTAAAATGGTAGTTAGGACAAGACAAAACTCTAGATTTCTTGAAAATTTCAAAAGGAGTGTGTATAGAAGTAATAGAAAATATTCTTATCAGAATCAAAACACATTTGGTCCTGTTATCACTTGAATTCTTTCAAGAAATCAAAACACTCCTTTTGAAATTTTCAAGAAATCTAGAGTTTTGTCTTGTCCTAACTACCATTTTAATGGCGTTTTTGGATTCTTGCTCAGGACTAATGACATCTTTTTGGTTCAAGGAGGGTTTCTTTCGTTGGTCAGATGTTGACTTAGATGATTGACCACTTGAAGGATTTCCAAACTTAGGCTTGACGGGTACCAAGGTTGTTTTAGAGGTTACCAAGGAATTTGATTGAAAAGAATCAGAGGAGACATTGCTTGAGGTTTCAATGTTATCATCTAAGGATGCCCATGCAAACTCAGAAGTAACAGTTTCAGTTGTCACAGGAAGAATTTTTTCAACAACACATTTGTTAGGAGGATTGTGTTTAGGAACATAATCGATGTGACTTGAAACACTATGGTGGAATTATATGGTCCGATTCAGGTCCAGGTTAGTCAGGGGCGGTAGTGGCATGGAATCAGGACAATTTACAACAATTGGTTTGAAATCAGGAATTAAGGAAGCAAATTTGTCATAGGTCCCAGGAAGGGGTGACAAGGGAGAAACAGGAGTATCTGAATGTTGATGGTTCGGAACATCTCCAATAAAAGTCAGGTTTTGTAACTCTTTCAAGGAACTAGCTATTGGTTTTGGAAACTCGCTTCCTAGACTAGGAGCTTTTGACCAAGGATGACGAAAGTTATGATTCAACCTTTAATTTGCTTCAAGTAAGTCAATAGAATTATGTAGAGCATCTATTTTGGCATTGAGACGTTTGCTATTAGAAATTAAAACATTTCTTTCAGAATAAGTTATTTCACATTTGTATTTAAGAATGATACTTCATCTTGTGACGTTAGAAGTCCTCGTTCTAAAGACTCTATTTTTAATTTCTTATCCTCGAAATGTAACCTAAGACGACTCATTTCACCTTCCTTCTTCTCATTGGCTTCTATGGCTAACTCATAGGATTTATAAATGGTGTTCATATCACTGGCTTCTATGGCTAACTCATATCCTCAAATTGATTATTAATAATCATAGATATTACATGTTGAAAGATGCTTCGAGCAGCTGGATCATTGGTGGCCATGTATCAGTAGTTTGGTTCAGCAACATCATCTTCATCTTCATCGTCTGACATTGAATACCAATAGCCTTCATCAAACTCAATGGTTTGTCTCGCCATTAGACACATGTTTCTTCCATAACCATATCATCATCATCATCTCTGGAGGACCAATATCCTTCCACATCTCTAGACACAGTTGTAACAAATGATTTTTCACTTTCATCCATTTCCTAGGCTCTTCGGACATAGTAAGCTGAATCCTTGATTTTTGCTTTTCGTGGAAAATCAGTCAGACAACCTTTTGCAAAATGGTTTGCATGACCACACTTATGAAACATAATTTTAGGTTTGTCAGATTTCGAAGTCGGTTGAGGTTCCGGGGTGGAATTGGGTTTAGTGATATTTGGTTTGTAGGGTGGTGGGTTTTCTGGAGTAGATTAATGTTGCGGAGCAGAGTATGGTTGATGATTGTTTTGACGAGAAGTATGAAAATGATTGTGAGATGGTTTATGAGAGGGATTAAATGGCCGTTTGTATTTCATGGAGAGTAGTGCGAACTCCTGTTGGAAATGGAATTTAGAGTCCATGGCTTCAGAATCAAGATTACCATCAACAAGATGGTTCTGAGTAGATAGGATAGGTATGGAAGGTTGACTAGGTGGAACAATGGATGTGAGAGGGTCCAAGATGGATGTGCTTAGAATGGATGGTTCAAAGGAACTAACTAGAGCAAGAGGACCTCCAGAGAGTTATCTTGTAAGGTCCTAGAAATAGGATCTTAACTAGTGATCAAGCAATCTAACAATCAATTAAGATGAGAATTAAGTAGAAGAAGAATGAATCAAAACTTGCACACGTTTGTATTCAAAAAACATTTGGTACAACTCTAATAATGATCGTAAACTGTATGGATTATCAACAACAACTAACAGACTCATTCTGATCCTATATATAAGGAAGAAAACATGACCATAAATTGGACTTGGTCGTAAACAGGTTTCCAGCCGTAAACAGGTTTACGACCTTAAACACACTTTTGGCCGTAAATACACCAAAAAACACTTCTATTGCAAGACTCAAAGTACAAATGACCTATACATCCAAAAGCCTAGCCCAAATCATAATATGGACCCTTCAATCCCCCCCCCCTTAGTTTGGGGCTAGCTATAACTCAATCCTTTTCAATTACAAGCACATCAGACCCTCCCATTGCCCCTTGCCATATCTCCTTTGCAATAATCTCAACAACCATTGTTGTGTACTCTTTCGCACCAGGCTCGAAAATATCTTCAGCTACCTTGATCTGATGTAGGGCCAACTGATGAATATCCCACTTGCCAAATTGAAGTAGGTCTCTTTTGTCGTATAGGAGAAAGAAACCATCTTGGAATTTTATGATAACAGTGGCAGTTGTGTCATCATAGACCCAGTAATGCATTTTAGCGAGAGATCCATCATTAAAGTTCCGCAGCACCGGAATCTGCCTGACTTGATTGGTTGGTGGCCACATAACAGTCTGAAAAGGATTATTTGTCTTGGGATCCAGTACCTTAAGGAAGCTCTTAATAAAAGACTCAGCGGTCTTCATACCAAAAAATCCCTTCTTTACTTGATCCTCCAAGAATTGTGTCATACCCCTAAACTAGAACGACAGAAACGTCCAGGGGTTGATGACTTCATGTACAATATCATAACAAATGAATAATATTGATCAAACCCATACAACCATTTTAAACTGCATAATCTCAATCGTTTGAGTGACCTCTACCTGCAGGCTATTCATGAATAAAATTAAATATAATATATGGCTTAATGTTATTTACATTTGTTGTTATTGTTAATTAATTTTTTAAAATTTATTTACTTAACATTGTAATTTCTATCATTGTAATTATTAAAAACAATAAAGATTGTTTTTTGTTTTTAAAGGTAACAATATAATCATTTAAACAGAGTTATTTTCAACTATTGTTATTGTAAGTTATTTTAAGCTATTTATTTGAATCCTTTTAATGATTATAAAAATATCTTTAAGAAATATTTCAGTTAAACTGAGATTACAATTTAGTTTTTTTTTCATTTAGCATTACAATTTATCATTTTTAAGTATTCACAAAATATTATTTTGTTTTTTTTAAATGCAACCGAAATTTACTTTTAAGTTGACCCTATAATGTTATACATAAATTAACAATTTAATTATTTTATCCAAACTGTTCGAAAGCTATAGTTTTAAACTGATAATGGTTTACATAAAACAACATATTAAATCTAGTAAATTAAATACAATATGTTAAAAGTTAAAGACATAACTTTATAAATAGAAGTAAATATATTATTTTAATACTAAAATTTAGTTTATTTATGATTACACTTTAGGTTTGATATTTATTTAACCTTTTTAACCAACTTATATTCACTATTAGAAAGACACTACAATTTATCATTTTTAACTGTTTACAAAATACTCTTTGGGTTGTTTAAGTTGAACTAAAATTTATATTTAAGTTGACCAGTACTGTTATATTTAAATTAACAATTTAAGTATTTATCCAAATTGTTCAAAAGTTGTAAGTTTAAGATGATAATGGCTTACATACAATAACATACGAAAACTAATAAATTAACTATAATATATTAAAAGTTAAAGACATAACTTTATAAGTATAAGTAAATATATTATTTTAATATTAAAAATTAATTTATATATGATTACACATTAGTTTTTATATTAATTTAATTTGATTAATCAATTTATAATCATTATTAGAAACAAAATTGAAAAGTCATGGAAGATTCAATTGAATGTGGTATAACATACATCTATTAAAACTGCATAATCTCAATCGTTTGAATGACCTCTACACGAAGGTTATTCATGAATAAAATTAAATATAATATATGGTTTAATGTTATTTTTATTTTTGGTTATTGTTAATTAATTTTATAAAATTTATTTGCTTAAGGTTTGAATTTCTATCATTGTATTTATTTAAAACATCAAACATTGTTTTTTGTTTTTAAAGGTAACAATATAATCATTTATACAAAGTTATTTTTAACTATTGTTATTGTTAGTTATTTTAAGCTATTTATTTGAAAATTTAATGCTTATAAAAATATCTTTAGGAAATATTTCAGTTAAACTAAGATTACAATTTAGTTTTTTTTCATTTAGCATTACAATTTATCATTTTTAAGTATTCACAAAATATTATTTTGTTTTTTTAAATGGAACTAAAATTTACTTTTAAGTTGACCATATAATGTTATACATAAATTAACAATTTAATTATTTTATCCAAACCATTCAAAAGTTGTAGTTTTAAACTGATAACGGTTTACGCAAAACAACATATTAAATCTAGTAAATTAAATACAATATGTTAAAAGTTAAAGACATAACTTTATAAATAGAAGTCAAATATATTATTTTAATATTGAAATTTAGTCTATTTATGATTACACTTTAGGTTTGATATTTATTTAAAATTATTAACCAACTTGTAATCATTATTAGAAAGTCACTACAATTTATCACTTTTAACTATATATAAAATATTTTTTAGGTTGTTTAAGTTGAACTAACATTTATATTTAAGTTAACAGTTTAAGTATTTATCCAAATTGTTCAAAAGTTGTAACTTTAAAATGATAATGGTTTATATACAGCAACATACGAAAACTAATAAATTAAGTATAATATGTCAAAAGTGAAAGACATAACTTTATAAGTAGAAGTACATATATTATTTTGATATTGAAATTTTGTTTATATTTGATTACACTTTAGTTTTGATATTTATTTAATCTTATTAACCAATTTATAATCGTTATTAGAATGAAATTGAAAAGTCATGGGAGTTTCAAATGAATGTGGTGAATGGAAAAATGCTTCCTTTATAAGTATACTCGGCGAATGTCTCCACGTTGCGCATAAACACCTATATAGTTGAAGCCTTTAAAAACATATGGTTTTTTTATAAATATAAACACCCATGACTTTTATGTTTCTTTCTAATAATGCTTATAAATTGGTTAATAAGGTTATATATCAATTTAGTATATGAATTGTGTCATACCCCTGAACTAGAACGGCAGAAACGTCCGGGGGTTGATGACTTCATGTACAGTATTATAACAAATGAATAATATTGATCAAACCCATAGAACCATTTTAAACCACGTAATCTCAGTCGATTGAGTGATGTCTACCTGCAGGTTATTCATGAATAAAATTAAATATAATATATGGCTTAATGTTATTTACATTTGTTGTTATTGTTAATTAATTTTTAAACCATATATTATATTTAATTTTATTCATGAATAACCTGCAGGTAAAGGTCACTCAAACGATTGAGATTACGCGGTTTAAAATGGTTGTATGGGTTTGATCAATATTATTCATTTGTTATGATACTGTACATGAAGTCATCAACCCCCGGACGTTTCTGCCGTTCTAGCTTAGGGGTATGACACAATTCATATACTAAATTGATATATAATATATTAATTATTTTGAATTATATGATAATATATACATGTTATAACTGCATAATCTCAATCGTTTGAACGACTTCTACCCGTGAGTTATACATTAATAAAATTAAATATAATATATGGCTTAATGTTATTTACATTTGTTGTTATCGTTTTTTCATTTTAAAGGTAACAATATAATCATTTATATAGAGTTATTTTTAACTATTGTTACTGTGAGTTATTTTAAGCTACTTATTTGAAAACTTTTAACGATTATAAAAATATCTTTAGGAAATATTTTAGTCAAACTGAGATTATAATTTAGTTTATGCATTTATCACTTTTAAGTACTTACAAAATATCCATTGGTTTTTTTAATGGAACTGAAATTTATATTTAAGTTTAAATTATAATGTTATATTTAAATTAACAATTTAAGTATTTTGTCAAAACTGTTCAAAAGTTGTAGCTTTAAACTGATAATGGTTTATACACAACAACAAATTAAATCTAATCACTACTACAAATAAGCACATAGGACCCGGTTAAATCAACTAAAGAACCCAGTTTTGAACTAGGACTTAAAGTTAGCGAGTCCTATGTGAAAAAAGAAATAAAACCCGGTTTAAAAACCGGGACCTATTAGTTTGCAAAGAACACGGTTGTTTTTATAGAAACGGTACATATGGGGAGAATAGAAGACACAAAACTGGACCACGAGGGAGATTAGGTCACGCTTCTACCACACAAAATTGGGTTGTATAAGGAGATAAGAGCCCGGTTTAAATCCCAAAAACCGGGTCATATGATGATTAAATATGCACAGGTTCACCAGGTCATATGAAGAACAATGATTTTTTTATGAAACTTTTTTGTGGAAATAACTATTGGACATACATTTGAAAATACACTATGTTACGATTAACCACCAACACAAATCTAAAGAAACTGAGACTTATATCCGACACATTCAATACAAAGAGTATGCTCTAATGAACAAGTTATGTTAATGTAGACATGATAAATAAGCAAGCATTATTTTCATAGATATAAACATATCTGAGTGTCACAAAAAAACTTCTTGATTTGTCATTTCTTACTACATAAAAATTTTCAAAAAAGAAACTATGATTACATGGCAGTGGAACTGTCCCATAATCATGTGAAGCAGCTACCTTTAATCCTCACTGAAAAAGAAACACAATAAATAATCAGTTTTTTTGTCTAATAGTTCAAAAAAGTTTAAGTTAACAAAAGTATGATGTTATAAAGATTAACAACTAACCTTGTACACTTTTAGACAACATCATTCCTGTAATTATTACTAAATTCTCTCCTTAAACTTTTGCAATGCAGTCTTCTCCAGATATGAGTAGGTTTCAAGTGAATCTAGTTAATCCTCATTGGCCAAGAAATCCCTTTTAAGCCAATTCTTAAATGATCTCCACTTATGGTTGCGAGTCATAAGCACATTGGCTTTGCGTTTATCATCACGGATATTCCAGTTGTTCTGTTTTTTTTTCAACAAATTATAATTATTAGTAACATATATTAACTTAATGAAAGCACATTTAATGTGTACTAGATGAAAAAAAAACCTTGATACTTGATAGTCAACCATAAGTTCGCAAACTTTTTTTGTCTATCGCTACAATGCTAACAAAGAATGTTGAAGTCTACTTACTATGGCTCTGTAGACTTTTGTTGTTCTTTTCCCCCCTTGTTTGTGCTTGTGCCTGTTGTATCGGTTCTTGTGGTCAATGATCATTCATCATCTTTATTCTAAATGATTTGAAAAGGGCTTGATTACCTACACGAACCGATTAAAAACCAAAAAAGGATAACAAAGAAACATTTTATCTTCTAAAAAACCATTTAATTGAACAAACATAATACTCATGGACAATTGCAACATAGATATTTTAAAGATACAGACCAAACGGAAAAAACATGTAAAAACCAACAGGATGAGATTATGGAGGTCCTTCTTAGTATAATTTCTAATTTAAAGTGTCTATGTGATTGATGTCCACATGATTGAAAGAAGGTATATGGCTGCTTCTTTTGCATAGTACATAGTTTTTTTTACATAAAGCTATACCAACATTCCTATATAATAACGTTAATTTCTTGAGATTGTCATCCACCAAATTATAACCCATACAAAAGGTACATCATAATATTGAACATTGTTGTTCAATCATAATAAACAAGATCAAGAAAAGATGTGAAAAACCTCAATATTGTGGTTATAACACAATTATAGAAGAATAGTTTATAAGTTGGCACTGTAATCATTGCTTCAATTCCACATATGAGATTATCATTCATCACTACATCTTCGTACAAAACATGACATTTAGTTAACCTGTAGTTTATTTGACAATCATGTGGGGGAAGAAAATATAAGTGACAAAATAATATTACATTAAAGGAGAATAATCCAACGACCATGGATAAGCTATGCCTTACAGCGATCAGCCCAACTTAATTTGAATTAAATGTATTTTATGGACTAGCCAAGCAATTATGTCAAGCCAAAAAAGCTCCAAGTATGTGAAGCTTTTTATTAATGGAATAAACATAGGGATTTCATAATGGCTCTTTAAAAGAACCTGAACAACCTAGATTAATCAATGATAAACCAGGAAAAACAGGGCAAACGAGACCATAGATAACAGAAAAAACACCAGATCAAGTAGTTAAACATAAACAAGAATCCTCAACAAGTTGGATTGTACATTGTATGACGTTAGGGTTAAAAAAATGCTTCTTAATCGAATACCTGTAAATCACTGTAACTCGTTGGAGATCTGGAATCCATTGCTGCAACGAAGGGAGACAAAATAAAGCGACTCATCAAAGAGGATACTAGGATTGAGCAGCGGTGTAGCGTGCACGAAGGAGGAGAGTGGAGAAGTAGATGAAGAAGGAGGGCAGATAAACTTGGCGGAGAAAAGAAATTTATTTGTTTTCCCTCTCTTTAAAATTTTGGGGACGATTGAGATGCGGCAGTTTTAAAATTTTAGATAATTTTTTTGCTAATTTTTGCATCTTTTGCTTTTATTAAAATTTAAATTGGATATTAGTGGGATACAAAACTGATAAGCGGTATATTTACTTTTTTTTACATTACACACATATATCTTATTTTTTTATAATAATATATCAATGTTTGATTTTGTTAGTAATACATCGCACACATGTCTTTTTTTTTTGCTAATTCTTGCATCTTTTGATTATATATATATATATA
The DNA here is from genome assembly GCF_002870075.4 of Lactuca sativa. Classification (NCBI taxonomy): domain Eukaryota; kingdom Viridiplantae; phylum Streptophyta; class Magnoliopsida; order Asterales; family Asteraceae; genus Lactuca; species Lactuca sativa. The sequence goes on along the minus strand of NC_056627.2, from coordinate 111,236,692 downwards.
TATATATATATATATATATATATATATATATATATATATATATATATATATATATATATATATATATATATATATATATAATTTTACATCATCTCGTAAAACAATGCATCATGTCTGAAAACCCAAGTCATAAAATAAGGACAAGTCAGAGCACAATATTAGAATATTCATAGTGCGGAAACAAAAGAGTGTGTGTATGATGTGCCGTTATCGCGCCAGCTCGTTCCCCTTCGCTGAAGAGGTACCTCAAACCAAAATTGTAAATTGTAAGCACGAAGCTTAGTGAGTTCCCCCATCGTCCCACACACCATACAATCACATAGTATACATAATGCCGGGCAATTTTGGGGTGCCAGACCTACCCGGTTCGGCCATTATGGGGTGCCGACCTACCCGTACAGCCGTTCTGGGATGCCGACCTACCCGTGTCAAGCCATTCTAGGGTGCAGTCCTTCCCGTCAGTCCTAACAACCGACCCTCGGAGACTATTCCATCCCTACTACTACTATAAAATATATCATAACATAAACGTACTACCAGACATATCTGGGGTGTCCGAACTACCCTTCGGTCCTAACAACCGAACTTAGGGACTATTCCCCTCCTACTACCACTATCACGTATAACATATCATGCCCATATATAAAACATGTTAGGTAGTAGAAAACCTAGATGATATCACAAAGACAATCATCTAATCATACAACTCCTACTAGTGGCCTGACATTGTGGCCGTAGACCCACCGCTATTGGAAGGTAACTCACCTCGAGCAAGTAGTTGCTGATAATTCGTATGGGAAGTCTCTGTCTGCTGCTGGTCCAGAAATCCTTCGGATACAATCCCCACAAAACAATTAATCAGAAACTAACATCTACTCTTAGGGTAAGATGACTATTTTACCCCCAATCCAGTCCAAGTCAAAGTCAACTTCAAGTTGACCTGACTCGCTGAGTTGAGCCGTCAACTCGTCGAGTCCCTAACCCTTTACACGTCCTCATCCCTAACTCGACTCGTTGTGACAACCCGAAATTTCTATTTGTAAGAACAATATCTCTTCAATAGAAGCCAGTCCAGTTTCAGTGATTTTCAGACTTTTCCGAACAAGTTTGTGTACATTAGGGTTTACGTTTTAGGAGATATCAGGAGAGTGGATGCTCCTGGGTTTGTGAAACTTGAACATACCGAGTTTCATAATGTTACAGTCCAAGTTCGAGAATAAAAATATTTTCTGTCAAAATATTTCAGGACTATAAATTGTTTTTTGAATTAAATTAATTCATTATTCACAATTCCAACTCGAGAAAAACCATTTTCTCTCTGACGGATCTTCGGGTTTTTATCCCAGATTGTGAGTACCCTTTTCTAGTAGTATTAGAATGCTTATTAGATGCTTATAACATGATTTAGATGGCTAAATCATTAGATCTAGGAGTTTACACCCCAAGGTGTTCTTGCGCGGTAAACTCCCGAAACGAAGCCAAAACCGACACTTGTGTTATGATAAGGCCTTAGATGTTTATGTATGCATGTTAGGGACAAGAAAACAAGCCAAAATCCACCCAAGATTGGGAGTTTATGGCCCAGAAATCTCATAGGCCGTAAACTCCATTTCCAAATACCAAATGGTGATTTGAGGAGTCTAGGACTTTAAGGCTTGTATCTAGGCTATTTTCCCAAGTGGTATAAGGTCTTAAACACATCAAAAGACAAACAAAAGGGATTTTACGGCCCAGAACTCTCATAGGCCGTAAACTCCATATAAATGGACATAAGGGGTGTTTTCATGACACCTAAAGCCCTAGGCCTTTACAAGAAATTGTTCCACTTAAAATGAAGGACCAAACCACATCAAAATCACTTAACCAAGTGAGTTTACGGCCAAGACATGGTTCTTGGGCCGTGAACTCCTAAAAAGGGCACTAAGGTGTGCCTAATGCCTTCATATACTAGGAATAAAAGTCTAGAACATATCCCACAAGTGTAAGAGGCTTGAAAGCAACAAAAACAACACCCCAAGGGAGTTTACGGCCGTAAACTCCAAGGGGAATGGCCTTGAGGCCGTAAACTCCTATTTGGAGTACTTCTAGACCTTAAACCCTTCCAAGGAATTAACCACTATGTTAGTGTAATTCTAGAAAGCATTTGGGACTTCAAAAGACACCAAACACACATGTTTGGGAGCTTACGGCCGTAAAATCAAGAGTTTACAACCGTAAACTCCATGTGTGATGGTTTATAGAGAGTAAACTCTCATATAGGGTCCTTTGGAAACCCTAAACACAAATACCCTGTCACACAATAGCTTAGATGAAATCCTTACGGCTTAAAACACTTATATAAAGTGTTAATTATGTCTAGGATGTCTTGACCATTATCAAATAGTCATTTGAGTCTAATTGAGTGCATATATGTGTGATTATATGTTCATTAGGATCATAGTGTGTGTACAAGTCCTCGCTTGCCACCTAGCCATCCGATACCGCTCCGTTCATCCCAATCACCAACTACAGGTGAGTTCATACCCCTTAATCAATGTTTTAAAGGATTTTAAATGCTTTAATGGGGGGGAGGGGAATACAAGTAGAAAACAATATGTTATTAAATCAATTTTATGTATTTTATAACTGTGTTTTCATTCAGTAGATTTCACATATTTCAAAAAGGTGTCACATGAAATGGTTTTCTATCTTAAAATACTTGGATAATAGAAGTATTAGTTTTGAAATGTATAATGACTTCAAGTCACTTTAAATTATTGTTCAAAACTCCTAGATATCTTGCAAAACCAGTATTTTTACCTTTTTGAATCAATCAAACTATACTTATGCGCATATGTTCATATTTATGTTAAGAGATTATAGTTTTCATCCTTCGTTCAGTTGCCCACACCCTAGTGTATCGAGAGTGTATAAATCTACGTGAACAACCACTTACTCTCCAGTTAATTATCATAGGGATAGTTAGAAAATATCAAACATTATTACTACTACAAGGAATCACACGAGAGTCAGTTCATTCATGAATCTATACTAATACCTTTCATGATACATGAGTACACGTACTTAGGATTACATGATACATGAATATGTTTATATATATATACTTACATGATGCATGATCACACTTACATGAACACACTTACATGAATAACATACAGGAAGACTGTTACTTAGGTGCATTATCCTGTATTTACTTACCTGGATACTTGTACTTAGAATTACGAGGATGATTTATTAGTATATACTGTGTAAATTATCTTTCCTGTCCCAGTTGAAAGGGATGTTTCAGCGGGACTTACCATTCTGAATCTCACTGATTAGCACCAGTGGTCGATGAATGTCTACGGATGTCTAAGGTAGTCACTTATTTAGTAGTCAGTGACGGGACTAACCATCCCTCCGTCCACTGTTGCAATAGTGGATGAGATGTGAATCTTCAGAGGATCATTAGGTTGACGATCTGCATTCAGAGATCGATACAGGGACTAACCCTCCTTCCACCCTGCTGCCGCTACAGAGGATTAGGGGACACTATTCGGATGTTCCATAGGCTCTAACGTTCGCTTCAGCGATGTCGTGTTTGTCCTGGTAACCCAAGACAATAACACTTACCTGATTATATTTTCCTGTTTACTTTATTTTGTGATACTTTCACATAAACGATGAGTTAGACTAAGTACTCTTAGTACTAGTAAATAGAAGGGAAAACCTGTCATTTTACTTGGTCATAACAAAATATCGGGTCTTGGTAGAAGATCGCATTTCATACTTATATCAACTGTTCTATTTGAGGATTTATACGACATTCTTAACAACATTCCAAAACAGGACAATATCACATAAATACTTATGAATTCACCAGCTTTAAAGCTGATACTCGCTTTCAAAATAACTTGTATTCTCAGGTCATCAGTTAGACAGGTGCGGTGGTCAGGTTTTTAAGAAGATGGAGCACAGACAAGACTCGGCTTATTTTGATTATTCATATTATTGTTGTACATTATGAAATAACACGCATGTATTAAAACTCTGCTGTTAATGCAATGGATGATGTTGTTGCTTGTTTATTATATTACACTGTTGTGATACTGTACATGACATCCTCCACCCCTGAACGTTTCCGCCGTTCGTGGTTTTGGGGTGTGACAGATTGGTATCAGAGCATTGTTTATAGTGAATTAAGTATATCAACCCATAAAAGATATACTAACTATAAATACATGGGATTAAAACACTCTGTCTCAGAGTTATACTTTTAAATAATAAAATATTTAAGTAAGTATACGTGCCTGCATTCATACTAAAATCAGTGTCACAACGACAAAAACAAAAGTATTACGATTGTTGAATATCACAAGTAAGCATGGGGATATATGGTCAGTCTTGGGAATGGCATAGCCTGATCAACTATGCTGGTTCGAGGAGTGATTAGAATATGCCCAAGAATGGTTGTGATATGACAACAAGTCTAAAAACTTACCAACATAACTATAAAGAAATACCATATGGGTATTTGATCTTACTATAATTAGCTTAGTTAGTTCGTCTATTTTAGATATTTCTTATATCCCTTTTCTCGCGTAGATAACATGGCTGGATTCCATCCCCACGATAACCTGTTCCTTCCAAACGAAGTAATTGCTGGATGGTTTGGAGAAGAACCAGATGATGATCATCCAATCCCCCTAAATGATCACCATGCTGACGACCTTGCAGGCGATGCCATCTCCGAACCCAAGGTTGAGAACCTACCCCAAGCAGCTCCCTTTCCGAATTCTAACCCTCGTTCGGCTTTTCAAGGCCCGACGCCTGAGTGGGTGGAATATTTGGAAACTTGGAGCCAAGGACAAGACCAGCCCATGCCATTTAATGGTGACCGAAGCTTCTATGACCTGAGCAATGGGGGCTCAGCAGACAGGATCATGCCAATTATGATCCGAAGAGTTGCCCGAAACGAAATTCAGGGCAGGACAGCTCTACAACGTATCGCAGAAGTTGATACAAATGGGGGAATACATATGCTTCGCACCAGTCGCTTCGAACATGCTCGTGAGAGGTCGGAGAGAGACCATGAAAACCTGCTGCAAGCACTGGCTGAATCACGAGCCAAAGTCATGGAACTTCGGGTACGCCAGAGGGTGTACGAAAGACACTTACTTGATGTGGAACGCCAACTGGCTGAACTGAGAGTTCACCAGAGAGATGACCGTCGCCAGTAGTAGATGCTTTACCTTATATTCCTTGTTAGAAAGGAATCGTCTTTCTGTCTATGCCCGATGTGGCATTCTCTATGAAACTATCTTGTACTTTAAGTACTTTGGTTAGGTCTTTTTACTGTCAGGAACTATCTTTCTGGTTATGATGTAAGGCCTTTTTACAAGGTCATTTTCCCGAACCTGTACGTCATGAATATCAAAGATATTGACAGTCGGCTAACTTCTGTATGGTTGTTTATTCGAATACTCTTATTGTACTTTGTCTAGAGTCTATTTGAAACATGATCTAGTCAAGTTCCCCAGAAAAAGAGAGAATATAGTGCATGCTGCATCATCACGCCTTGACTTTTCCCTTTGGGCTCCAATGTATCTGAAACAAATCCACAAACGGTAAGCTGAAAGCTTAGTGAGTTCCCCAGAGCATACCCCACACAACATCCACATTTCATATGAACTATAATAGCAATCTCTACCACTAGCCATAAAGCCTAAAGGCTATCTCTACCATCAGCCATAACTTCTGTATCGTTGTTTATTCGAATACTCTTATCGTACTTTGTCTAGAGTCTATTTGAAACATGATCTAGTCAAGTCATTGGACTATAGCAATTTGACTCCGGAGACATCTCCAAGTCTCTTTCAATGGGTGGATCACGTTATTCACCAACCATCGATACCTCAGCAAGAACGACAAACATCTTGAGACCATTGCATGAACTTACTTCCGATCTTTACTAGGACTGCATCATAGGGATGTAGGTCAAACCTTCATGAACATACTTCCATTCCATACTAGGACTGCATCATAGGGATGTAGGTCGAACCTTAGAGAGCATACTTCTATTCTTTACATGAGCGATCGAACTACGTTTAGGTTCAACCATTCTCGCTCCTATATTCATTTTCTTTCGAGGTAATAGAATCATGACACCCAAGAAAAATGATCAGCCCATCAACCCAACACCAACTCTTCAGATGGATGCAGCTACCTTTGAAGTTGCAGTCTCGGCTACCGTGTCAGCTATTCTGAACCACCTGAAGGCTAACAACGCAAGTGTTAGCGGGATTGTTAACAACTATTCCCATCCAAGTAACAATCCAATACCCCGGCAAGCAACAAACTACCACGATACAACGAGCCCTAAGACCAAGAATATCAGACGAAAGTCTACTACCAACCACCGCCGCAGGAGAGTCTACTCCGGACCCCCGTTAATGTACTTTAGGCGTTTCGTTGTAACAGACTTATGAACCATCCCAAGACTAGTGCAACCAGAGTCTTATCTTTTGCAGGATCTCGTCCGTTTAGTGATGCTTGTGCGGCGTATACTTGTCTTTTGTAGTATACCTTGTTCGCAGCAATAGTCTTGTAGTAAATCCTAAGTACAGTAACTCTGTTAACGGTTGCACTGTTGTGTTTTGTCTGTAACGCCTTATGATCAAATCTAATGTCTTTAGTTTCCATATGTTTCCGACTTTATCATACGACTCGAGTAAATTAATCTTCGAAATACCAGCTTCATAAGTACATCTTTTTCTTAGAAATCGCCTTTTAGAAAAGTCGTTATATCAGAACATCGAAGTACCCATACAAGGAGTACCTTATAGTTCTTTTCCTTCCCGAAGGAATCTCCACATCATTGCTCATGCAGTACGTCAAGTTCAATTCCAGGATTCATACGGGTGATCTATCACTGAAGAATGTATACATGAGAGTGATATATAATCAATGTTCTACAGGTTTAGAATTGATGATTCCACTTTAACTTCTTTTCCCTCGATGGGATGTGAAATTAAGGAAGAATCAGTTATTCGACTACCTTTTCAATCTTAATTATATACGACTCGTATACACGAACTTGTGATCATTGAATCACGCATGAATTCTAAATATGAACTTCAGGATGGAGACTGTCCAGGAGTACGAGTAATTGCATTGGCATAGGAACAAACTTAGAATCAGTATGACTCTTAGAACCAAGCCGCCTTCAGTCTAAACACCTACGGAAGATACCAGAACAACCCGGACAACACAACGAACTACTCCACCATAGAATTAGAAGACCAGGCTTCTCACCCTTGAGAGCTCCGGTCTTATTCTTACCACAAGTCGACGGAGTGCGTCATATGTACCTCGACGACCAGAGACTTCGTTTAGATTTCCTTTAGAAATCGTTATCCCTGCTTCGCTTAGAAGAACCGATTGAGCAACCACAGGGAAAGAATTACCTCAGAAATAGACCTGAGATCCGAATATCACCAGTTCGAGTGTTAGGGAAGGATGTCCTAAAGACTACCCTCCAAACTCGATGCGGACACTTCGAGTCCGTAGTGATACCCCTCGGATAGGACCAATACGCCCATAGTATTCATGAGTTGAATAAGTAAAGTACGCCTTTCTTACTGGGATCAGTTCGTCATTTCTCCATATAATGACTACTTATCCACCCTCGTAGTAAGAAAGAACCCATAGAAACATTACCCTCGGAGATACTTTCCGCAAAGTTCTCTGAACAAGAGTTTTGGAATTTAGAGTCAAAAATTTCCTGAGACACACTTTTAGTGTTGTGGGAATTCTTGAGTACTCTGTCAAATTATCCAAAACCGTTGGGAATTTGTCAGCACCATAGTCATCGACGGAAAATTCGCCAAATTCTAGGTCTTATAGACCTACTATCATAGTCAATTCGGAACTCCCCGTAAACTTCAAGAACCCTTGCGACTTTGACTCAGCAAGGGATGGCCCTTGACTGGGAAGTAAGCGAGACGAAGAACATTTGAAATTCCAAGTGAGAGACCAAATTCTTTAGGAAACCTCACTCTGGGAACGGCTTAATACGCTTCGTAAAGCATGGAAAGCTAAAATCCAATATAGTTAGGACCTATGAGATGCTTACCAGAATCGGTCATGCGTTTCACAAACTAGACCTACTCCGCGAACTCAGTAACGTACATCTTCCCCTTCGCGTCTCGAACTTGAAACAATATCCTTTAATTAGGACTTCCGTAATCCCTCTCGACGAGATCGAGGTTTACGAGATCCTTGCCTTCGTATTAGCACCATAGTGACCTTCAATAGAAGCCAGTCCAGTTTCAGTGATTTTCTGACTTTTCCGAACAAGTTTGTGTACATTAGGGTTTACGTTTAAGGAGATATCAGGAGAGTGGATGCTCCTGGGTTTGTGAAACTTGAACATTCCAAGTTTCATAATGTTACAGTCCAAGTTCGAGAATAAAAATATTTTATGTCAAAATATTTCAGGACTATAAATAGTTTTCTGAATTAAATTAATTCATTATTCACAATTCCAACTAGAGAAAAGCCATTTTCTCTCTGACAGATCTTCGGGTTTTTATCCCAGATTGTGAGTACCCTTTTCTAGTAGTATTAGAATGCTTATTAGATGCTTATAACATGATTTAGATGGCTAAATCATTAGATCTAGGAGTTTACTCCCCAAGGTGTTCTTGGGCGGTAAACTCCCGAAACGAAGCCAAAACCGACACTTGTGTTATGATAAGGCCTTAGATGTTTATGTATGCATGTTAGGGACAAGAAAACAAGCCAAAATCCACCCAAGATTGGGAGTTTACGACCCAAAAATCTCATAGGCCGTAAACTCCATTTCCAAACACCAAATGGTGATTTGAGGACTCTAGGACTTTAAGGCTTGTATCTAGGCTATTTTCCCAAGTGGTATAAGGTCTTAAACACATCAAAAGACACAAATAAAAGGGATTTTACGGCCCAGAACTCTCATAGGCCGTAAACTCCATATAAATGGACATAAGGGGTGTTTTCATGACACCTAAAGCCCTAGGCCTTTACAAGAAATTGTTCCACTTAAAATGAAGGACCAAACCACATCAAAATCACTTAACCAAGTGATTTTACGGCCAAGACATGGTTCATGGGCCGTAAACTCCTAAAAAGGGCACTAAGGTGTGCCTAATGCCTTCATATACTAGGAATAAAAGTCTAGAACATATCCCACAAGTGCAAGAGGCTTGAAAGCAACAAAAACAACACCCCAAGGGAGTTTACGGCCGTAAACTCCAAGGGGAATGGTCTTGAGGCCGTAAACTCCTATTTGGAGTACTTCTAGACCTTAAACCCTTCCAAGGAATTAACCACTAAGTTAGAGTAATTCTAGAAAGCATTTGGGACTTCAAAAGACACCAAACACACATGTTTGGGAGTTTACGGCCGTAAACTCAAGAGTTTACAACCGTAAACTCCATGTGTGATGGTTTATAGAGAGTAAACTCTCATATAGGGTCCTTTGGAAACCCTAAACACAAATACCCTGTCCCACAATAGCTTAGATGAAATCCTTACGGCTTAAAACACGTATATAAAGTGTTAATTATGTCTAGGATGTCTTGACCATTATCAAATAGTCATTTGAGTCTAATTGAGTGCATATATGTGTGATTATATGTTCATTAGGATCATAGTGTGTGTACAAGTCCTCGCTTGCCACCTAGCCATCCGATACCGCTCCGTTCATCCCAATCACCAACTACAGGTGAGTTCATACCCCTTAATCAATGTTTTAAAGGATTTTAAATGCTTTAATGGGGGGGGGGGGGGAATACAAGTAGAAAACAATATGTTATTAAATCAATTTTATGTATTTTATAACTGTGTTTTCACTCAGTAGATTTCACATATTTCAAAAATGTGTCACATGAAATGGTTTTCTATCTTAAAATACTTGGATAATAGAAGTATTAGTTTTGAAATGTATAATGACTTCAAGTCACTTTAAATTATTGTTCAAAACTCCTAGATATCTTGCAAAACCAGTATTTTTACCTTTTTGAATCAATCAAACTATACTTATGCGCATATGTTCATATTTATGTTAAGAGATTATAGTTTTCATCCTTTGTTCAGTTGCCCACACTTTAGTGTATCGAGAGTGTATAAATCTACGTGAACAACCACTTACTTTCCAGTTAATTATCATAGGGATAGTTAGAAAATATCAAACATTATTACTACTACAAGGAATCACACGAGAGTCAGTTCATTCATGAGTCTATACTAATACCTTACATGATACATGAGTACACGTACTTAGGATTACATGATACATGAATATGTTTATATATATATACTTACATGATGCATGATCACACTTACATGAACACACTTACATGAATACCATACAGGAAGACTGTTACTTAGGTGCATTATCCTGTATTTACTTACCTGGATACTTGTACTTAGAATTACGAGGATGATTTATTAGTATATACTGTGTAAATTATCTTTCCTGTCCCAGTTGAAAGGGATGTTTCAGCGGGACTTACCATTCTGAATCTCACTGATTAGCACCAGTGGTCGATGAACGTCTACGGATGTCTAAGGTAGTCACTTATTTAGTAGTCAGTGACGGGACACTATTCGGATGTTCCATAGGCTCTAACGTTCGCTTCAGTGATGTCGTGTTTGTCCTGGTAACCCAAGACAATAACACTTACCTGATTATATTTTCCTGTTTACTTTATTTTGTGATACTTTCAGATAAACGATGAGTTAGACTAAGTACTCTTAGTACTAGTAAATAGAAGGGAAAACCTGTCATTTTACTTGGTCATAACAAAATATCGGGTCTTGGTAGAAGTTCGCATTTCATACTTATATCAACTGTTCTATTTGAGGATTTATACGACATTCTTAACAACATTCCAAAACAGGACAATATCACATAAATACTTATGAATTCACCAGCTTTAAAGCTGATACTCGCTTTCAAAATAACTTGTATTCTTAGGTCATCAGTTAGACAGGTGCGGTGGTCAGGTTTTTGAGAAGATGGAGCACAAACAAGACTCGCCTTATTTTGGTTATTCATATTATTGTTGTACATTATGAAATAACACGCATGTATTAAAACTCTGATGTTAATGTAATGGATGATGTTGTTGCTTGTTTATTATATTACACTGTTGTGATACTGTACATGACATCCTCCACCCCTGAACGTTTCCGCCGTTCGTGGTTTTGGGGTGTGACACTCGTCAAGTTTGGCGATGACTCGACGAGTTCCTCTTCTATAAGCACATCGAATGCTCCTTCATCCGACTCTTCGAGTTGTATGAACAACTCGTCGAGTTCACCTTCATCTGATGAACAAGTCTGACCTCGACCCGCCGAGTTGTATGAACAACTCGCCGAGTTCATCTTCAATCTTAAGTAGATTGCCTTGGACTCGGTGAGTCTGTTCTAGCACTCGTTGAGGCCCATAAACTCCAGGTCTAAAACTAAGTCCAAAGTGTTGGGTCACTCTTTCTATCCTGCTACAACCCTTCTAACACCCAACTGAGTTCTTTTGACCCTCAACAGATATGGGACAAAGCCTTGGACTCGTCGAGTCCCAGGAACAGACTCGCCGAGTCAGTAACGTCCACCATTACCGTTGCCACCGACCACCACCACCACCACTACCGCTACCACCACCACTACCAATGCCATTACCCACCAACACCGCCATCGCCACCACCACCACCACCATTACCAACGCTGCCAGCATCGCTACTACCACTACCGCCACCGCCACCGCCAGCAGCCGTCACTGCCACCACCAGCACTGTCACACCCCAAAACCAAGAACGGCGGAAACGTTCTGGGGCGGAGGACATCATGTAAAGTATCACAACACAGTAAAAGTAAATAAGCAAACAACATCATCCATTGCATTAAATATATAACTTTAATACAAGCGTGTTCTGTACAGTTATAGACACCAAAAATATAATGTAAATCAAAATAATAAGATGAGTCTTGGATGCGCTCCATCTTCTCAAAAGCTGGCCTCGGTACCTGTCTACTGATGACCTGAGAATACAAGTTATTTTGAAAGAGTTTATCCGCATTAAGCTGGCGAGTTCATAAGTATTTTAGTGTCGGTGTTTGTTATCAAAACGTTTGAACATGTCTCAAGTGTAAGTTTGTAAAATGTATGTGAATGTTTGTAAGTGTTTGTAAAAGTTTGAATCTCTCAGAAAAACCTATATTTTCTATTAAAGTAGCCTTTTACCAAGGCTTAACTGTTTTGTATGCTCGTTTGTTGTAAAAGTGTGTAATTTCCCAAGAGTAACTATCATTTAACAAAATATAGTTTGTACATTAGCGTTTAAGTGAAATAATCACTAAATATATGTAATGGGTAAATTATTGTAATACTGTAGTGTTGTATTACAGGAACTACTGCTGTACTAACTATCTTAAACCGGATTTATATTAAGGTATCATGTGATAAATTGCACCATACTATAGACTGGTAATAACGACAACGTATAGTCGAAAAATAAGGTATGACGTTTGGCACCCGCAGACCTGCCGGTCCGGCTGTAGCTAGCAAGAAGGTGTAGGATAGTCAATCCAGTATGTATCTATACGCAAACTCACGCTCTCCCTTCAAGAGACTTTGGCTACAACTCGGGTCATGACAATTAAGGCATGCTCCCATATAGTGGATCACAATTGTTAACGTATTCATGTATATGTAATGTAATGTTACTTGTCCTAGTATCGTTGTATATGTTCTCGTCCAAGTATAGCTGTATATGTACTCTTAGTAATAAGTATTGACTCATGAATGAACTGACTCATTGATCTAGAAATTGTAGTAGTATGATCCTGTGTTACCCCGATTGTAACTTACTAATGATGTGACTAATACGCATGAATATGGAAGTACTTTTATGTCTATATATGTACATTTGATATATAATTAATATTGAAACGACCTTCGGACAGCCACCCGAAATCCCACCAGACCACATCAAAATCGAGAAAAAGGAAATAGGGCGGATGGCCTTCCGTAGCCCTTTAAACATTGCTTATATATCTATACATATATGGGCATGCAATTTATAAGAAGTATAACAAAGTTTAAATAAAATTATTTGATAAGTAAAAGAGTTTGTAAAACATTTTGAAGTAAAGTAGTTTGATAAACAGTTTGAACATTGATAAAATCATTGGTTCTTATCGTACTTTGTCTAGAGTCTATTTGAAACATGATCTAGTCAAGTTCCCCAGAAAAAGAGAGAATATAGTGCATGCTGCATCATCACGCCTTGACTTTTCCCTTTGGGCTCCAATGTATCTGAAACAAATCCACAAACGGTAAGCTGAAAGCTTAGTGAGTTCCCCAGAGCATACCCCACACAACATCCACATTTCATATGAACTATAATAGCAATCTCTACCACTAGCCATAAAGCCTAAAGGCTATCTCTACCATCAGCCATAACCGCTATATCTACCATTAGCCACGAAGGCTATCTCTACTGCATATCGCTACAATTAAAAATATCACACACCTCAACACAACAAGTATACCAACTATCATAAAATGGGCCGACCTTGGTGCCTTAGAACCATTGGTATGATGAGAAGACTCACCTCTCAAAGGCTGAACTAGCAAATTGAAGTTAGATATATCCCACGCGGCTCCTCCCAAACTGCCTATAATCAATGAGTAAATAACTCAGCATAATCCCATAAATACCCCCAGGGTTAACCTTGGTCAAAGTCAAGGTCTATAATCCATGTTGACCTTGACTCATTGAGTGCCACCTGACACTCGTCTAGGTCCTTGTTTAACTCACCAACTCACTGAGTCACCCCAGTGACTCGTCGAGTTCCTTGATGTTCACGGCCGTGAACTCCCAACCGGAAGCCCATGTCCGTGAACCCTTGACTGTGAAACCTTAACCGTGAATGCGAAAACCCTTCGCAACTCGCCAAGTTCCCCTAGTCCAACATGTTTACGGTCCTTTCCAGTGGGATTTAAGGTCCCAAACTTCAAATCTATCTTCTTCTAGGGCAGATGTCATGTAAAGTTGCAAACTTTACGTTCATGCATTGCCTCACATGGCCATGCACCAAAACTAACCTTCAAATAAGGTTTTCATGCATGGGGAGGGCATAAGCTTATAAAAAAAGATGCAACTTTATGCTATTTGGGACCTAAGAAGGTCCAGATCTGGAACCATATCACTGTGATAGGTCCAGATCTAAGCTTGATTCCATTTTCCCCCAATAATGACCATAATCATCCAAATGGACATCTAAAACTTCATGGCTTAAGATGACGAATTAATACCTCAGTTAAGTGCCCAAAACGAAGTAGATGTTGGATCTGATGTTTCTCCCTTGATCCTTCTTCCACCAACATGAAATCCTTCCAAAAGTTCACCAATTTATCTCACCAAGGATCTCACTTCTCTCACAATACAGTTTGCGTCCGTGAACAGTTTGCATGGTGAAAATGGGAGGCCATATCTGAGTTTTAGAGCGCTTGGGATCGAATGAAACAACTTTATCATGCCAGTGAGTAGGGTTTTAGTCGACGATGTGATTCAAGTGAGTATTCTCACTATACTCAGGGGTCGAAGGCACCAATGCCATCCCACTGGATTGTGTTGTGTAGATTAGGTTGAAATATACCCTAAGGTTGGGCCATCATCGCATGTTTGGATTAAAATACACCATTGGAGCATCTTTTGTTAGTTAGCTCATCTTTTTGTTAGTGATACTTGTATTTTGGACCATCTTTTGATGTTTAGCTATGGTTGGATAAACTTTGTCAGTGGAACTTGTATTTTGTAGCATATTTTGATGTTTAACTGTGGTTGGATCAAAATTTTATGTAATATCCTTGTGATGGTAATGTTAGTTTAATAGCAATGTATTTGGTCTATTTGTTCAATGTTAATGTTTTTTAATAGCAATGTACTTATATCAAAATAAGTACATTGCCATTAAGGGTAATGGTTGTAATGGTAATGCTTGTTTAATAGCAATGACTTTATATCAAACATAACTACATTTTCATTAAGGGTAATGGTTGTAATGGTAATGTTTTCTTAATAGCAGTGCACTTATATTAAACATAAGTACATTTATATTCAGGGCAATGTTACTCATATCTAACATAATTATATCTTAATTTCCATTCATTACAAAACAAAATGACATCAAAGTTCAACATCTTCCTTTATAAATACATTTGAAAATACATTGCCATTAATTATACTACTACTTGCTATGCAACATAAGAAAGTTACATCCAACGTTAACATATTTAAAATACAATCTTAACAATGTACAACACAAACAAGACAATCAACATAACTTTGTTACTCTTTAGTTTGTTGTTCATTTGATCTAGCTTTTTCTTCATTTGATCAAAATCTTTTTTAAGTCCCCAACACTCTTTCTTAATTGCTCCAATCTCATTGACAAGTTTTTTTTATCATCTACCCCATTCCCAAAATTTGCATTCTTCACATGAAAAAGAACAAAAACATGTTAGATATGCTATAAATTATACAAAATCTTACACTCACAATCGGTAATAGTGAAACCGATAAAAAAAATTCAAAATTGATTGTCACAATTGAATTAGGGAAAACCATAAAGTATCTTCCAGGTTCCCTCTTGTGGTTTAAATCTGAGTTGGGAGCTCACAAACTTAAAGATTTTCATTTGATATTGGATATGGAGAATACTTGGACATGTTAGAAGCAGTTGAAATTTTGATATTGGAGATGGAGAAGCTGCGATGCAATCTAGGGCGATTTCAATTATCTTCGATGTCCTTATATACTGAGCATGCCACATATGATGCTAACTGGTTAGTGAGTATGCCACATATGATTCCAAGTCAACGAAACAAACCACAACCGGTCATAAGGACCTTTTGTTGATATTCAAAACAAGTTGAATGGTCAACTTTAAAACAAAAAAAAATATAGTGACCAACTGTGTACAAGATATTAACTATGTTACCCTTTTAGGTCGTTATCCTTAAAAACTAATATGAATGAAAGGAAATTTTTAGACATCCATAAGATTACCCTCATAGCATATGAAGATAAATTTTACTAAGAGGGACAAAAGCAAACAATATGACAATAAATAAATGAGAATAGTCTAATAAGGAGTATACTGAATTATCGATGATAACGGTGTATAATGAAATTAATATTAATTAGAAAAATATAACCTCTTATTAATTATAGATATAATAGATGCTTCACAAATCTTATTATCTACCTTAATGTTTTCCATAGTTTTTAATGGAAGGCAGGACTTTTCCCGCCAATGATTTCATCATCGTTAATCCAATATATATACATGATATATACCAAACCTTACCTACTCCCACTCTATACAATTGAACTACATAATTATGTTATAGACAAACACCCATTTGGTTCTTAATAGAGAAAACAGGATAATGAAAAAAAGGAGAGACATGGATGAGAGACCAATAGCGGGAAAAAAGTGTCGTCGTCGGCTCTCCTGGTACTCGTTTAGTGTTATTGCATCTATCGAAGTGTGAAGGATAGAAGGAATGCAGAATGATCTTGAATCTTACATTGATTTGAGGTAATAGTTCATAAGGTCTCGTGTTTTAGTTAACTAAAATCAAGTTTATTGAAACCAAATTTAGGTTTATGGTATTTTGTCAAAACAATTTGGGTTTTCAATATCAACACCATTTCAGATTTTTAGTTCCACTTACATATAAAGAATTTTTTTTCTTATTTGGAAGTTACCTTTGAATGTTTTGTTGTTTGTTCGTGCCAAAGATGAAAGGGAAAGGGTTTACGATATCTTTAATTTTGAGGGTATATTCTGAAGGCTACAGCGAGACTAGAGATAGTTTTCAAATTTAAAACATCAACCATGTGAAAATTTGAGCACAAACAACGAGGGTTAAAAAACGAATACATAGAAATTAAGTACATAATCAATGAAATAAATGGTAATTATCTGACATTTTTTTATCAATATATATTAAGCTTTAAAATTTTAAATTTTATTCATGATAAGTTTTTGAGTGTATCTTACCTGTTTTTTGCACAGTGCATGAATTTCGAAAGTGATAAGGATATTAAATAGTGAAATACGCAGGCCTCATCTATCCCAACCCAATTTTTTGTTTAGTACATGGCGTAGATTTTAAAACTCATTTTTGGTTTGGCGTGGATTTTAAAATTCATTTATGGTTTGGCTACTACATACATTATGTGTATGGAATGCTATCTGTATATTCATAGATCGAAAATAAAAATTTTAGACTAGTCTTGCTGGTGTATGTTTTTCTTTCTCGTGTTCAGTTTTTTTGATATGTAAGTTTTTTTCAATAATGTGTGAATTCAGCTTTTGGTTGTTTCTTAATTGGATCTTCATTTCTGGTATTCATATGGGTCTATTTATACATTGAGGGCTTTGATGCAATTGTGATTAGACCGGTTGTTTAAGGTGCTATCATGATTTAGATAGGTTGCTTTCTTTTTTTGGATCCTGGATCAGAATGTTGTGTAATGCTGAGATAAGTTCATCCCTTTGACAACTTTTTCCCTAGTTTTGTCTTGCATCTCTGTGGTGGTTTCTTGATCCGTTTCTCTCGTGTTCTTTAGAGTTACAGGCATACTTTCTTGATCTTCTCTTGTTCTATTTGTGCTCCTGGTTGCTGATTACTTTCTAGATGTTGGTGGGTTTTATTGATTTCTTGACCATTTTTCCCCTGCTTGGCATTTTTTGGAGTGGTGCTTGTTGATTGCGGTTTTCTCCCTCTATTCATCTGATTGCTTTTGTTGTGGTCTGCTATGCTCTCTATGTTGCTGGTGGGATAGATCTTTGCTATTTGGACCTTTTTACCCTTATAAGGCGTTTTCCTTATTGTTTTTAGTTCTATGTATGTTTTGATTTTGTTTGTTTGATTTCTCTTGTTGCTCATTATTTTACTTTGTTCCAGCTTCATTCTTGTGTGTTGTTTGCTAAAGTGATAGTTGAAAAAAAAAAGTCATCAATCCACATTTATATTTGCTAAAAGAAGTCAAAACACCCGGTTGTAGAAAATGGGTCATATAAATTCCCAGTAAGCGTGTTCTGTAGTAATATTAATAGAACCCGGTTGTTTTTCTCGAGACCGGGTCATATACCTATACGACTAAAAGTCCCGGTTGTTATGCTGGGAACCAGTTTCCTTAAATGAGCATATATCCCGGTTTTTAGAATGAATTGGGTCATATTGGTTGTTCCCTTTTAAGCCCCGGTTTTTTAAAAATATATCCCGGTTTTTCTAGAAACCGGGTCCTAATTGGCGAGTCCTATAACGCCTTTTGTAATAGTGAATAAATTAAGTAAAATATGTTAAAAATTGAAGAAATAACTTTATAAGTATAAGTAAAAATATAATTTTAAAATTGAAATTTAGTATATTTATGATTATACTTTAGGTTTGATATTTGTTTAACCTTATTAACCAACTTATAATCATTATTAGAAAGACACTACAACTAATCATTTTTAACTATTTACAAAATATTCTTTGGGTTGTTTAAGTTAAACTAAAATTTATATTTAAGTTGACCTTGTAATGTTGTTTTTAAAATTAATAATTTTAGTATTTTACACAAATTGTTCCAAAATTGTATCTTTAAAATGATAATGGTTTACATCCAACAATATATTAAAACTAATAAAATAAGTATAATATGTTAAAAGTTAAAAAACATAACTTTATAAGTAGAATTAAATACATTATTTTAATATTGAAATTTAGTTTATATATGATTACACTTTAGGTTTAATATTTATTTAACCTCATTAATCAAATTATAGTTATTATTAGAAAGAAATAGAAAAGTCATGAGAGTTTCAAATGAATGTGGTGAAATGAAAAATGTTTCCTTTATAATATAGTGTGGCTAGGCAAATTGTCATGCGTTGCGCAGAAACACATAAATAGTCGAAATCTTTACAAATATGCGTTTTATGAAATACAAAAATAACGTTGTTGTTAAATTTGATATACTAATTCATATACTAAGTTGATAAAATATATTGATTATTTTGAATTAATTATATGATAATATTTACATTTCTTAAAACTGCATAATCTAAATCGTTTAAATGACCTTTACCCATGGGTTAGTCATGAAAAAAATTAAATATAATATATGGTTTAATGTTATTTATCGTTATTATCGTTAATTAGTTTTTTAAAATTTATTTTCTTAACTTTTTAATTTCAGTCATTGAAATTATATATAAAAAAAAATCGTATTTATAGGTAACAATATAATCATTTATATTGATTTATTTTTAACTATATATATTGTAAGTAATTTTAAGCAACTTATTTGAAAACCTTTAATGATTATAAAAATACATTAGATAAATTGAGATCACAATTTAGTTTTTGCATTTAGCACTACAATTTATCACTTTTAATTATTCACAAAATATTCTTTGGGTTTTATTAAGTGACACTGAAATTTATATTTAAGTTGATCATGTAATATTCTAAATTAAAAATTTAAGTATTTTATCCAAACTGTTCAAAAGTTGTAGCTTTAAGCCGACAATCGTTTACATACAACACCATATTAAATCTAATAAATGAAGTATAATATGTTGAAAGTTAAAAACATAACTTTGTAAATAGAAGTAGATATATTATTTTAATATTGAAATTTAGTTTATTTATGATTACACTTTAGGTTTGATATTTATTTAACCTTATTAACCAACTTATAATCATTATTAGAAATACACTAGAATGTATCACTTTTAACTATTTACAAATTATATTTAAATTGACTCTGTATTTAAATTAGCAATTTAAGTATATATCCAAACTGATCTAAGTTGTAGCTTTAAAATGATAATGGTTTACATTTAACAAAATATTAAAACTAATAAATTATGTATAATATGTTAAAAGTTAAAGACATAACTTTATAAGTAAAAGTAAATATACTATTTTAACCAATTTATAATCATTATTAGAAAGAAATTGAAAAGTCATGAGAGTTTCAAATGAATGTGATGAAAGAAAAAATGTATGGTAGTTTCAAATGAATGTGGTGGAAGAAAAATGCTTATTTTATAAGTATAATAGGCGAATGTCCGTGCGTTATGTAGAAACACCTATATAGTTGAAATCTTTACAAATATATGTTTTTTAAATATAACAATAACTTTTTTGTTAAATTTAATATGATAATTCTTATACTAAATTCATATAATATATTGATTATTTTGAATTATATGATAATATAAACATCTATTATAACTGCATAATCCAATCGTTTGAATGACTTATATCCGCGAGTTACTCATGAATAAAGTTAAATATAAATTATTGTTTAATGTTATTTATAGTTGTTGTTATTATTAATTAATTTTTTTTAATTTATTTGCTTAACGTTTTAATTTCTATCATTATAATTATTTAAAACATCAAACAATTTTTTTTTTATTTTAAAGGTAACAATATATTATTTATATAGAGTTATTTTTAACTATTGTTATTGCAAGTTATATTAAACTACTTATTTGAAAACTTTTAACGATTATACAAATACCTTTAGGAAATATTTTAGTTAAATTGAGATTGTAGTTTAGTTTTTCCATTTAGCACTACAATTTATTACTTTTAACTATTCAAAAAATATTTTTTGGGTTTTTAAGTGGAACTAAAATTTATATTTAAGTTGACACTATAATGTTATATTTAAATTAACAATTTAAGTATTTTTTCGAAACAGTTCAAAAGTTGTAGCTTCAAAATGATAATGGTTTACATACAACAACATATTAAATCTAATAAATTTAGTATAATATGTTAAAAGTTAAAGACATAACTTTATAAGTAGAAGTAAATATATTATTTTAATTATGAAATTTAGTTTACTTATGATTATACTTTAGGTTTGATATTTATTTAACCTTATTAACCAACTTATAATCATTATTAAAAAGACACTACAATTTATCACTTTTAACTATTTACAAAATATTATTTGGTTTGTTTAAGTTAAACTAAAATTTAAATTTATGTTGATCCTGTAATGTTATCTTTAAATTTATAATTGAAGTATTTTTATATAAATTTTTGAAAAGTTGTAGCTTTAAAATGATAATGGTCTACATCCAACAATATATTAAACTAATAAATTAAGTACAATATGATAAATGTTAAAAAACATAACTTTATAAGTAGAAGTAAATATATTTTTTTTAATATTAAAATTTAGTTTATATATGATTACATTTTACTTTTGATATTTATTTAATCTTATTAATCAATTCATAATCATTATAAAAAAGAAATTGAAAAATAATAAGAGTTTCAAATGAATATGGTGAAAACAAAAATGAATGAGATTTTTCAAATGAATGTAATGAAAGAAAAATATTTCCAAAAATGAATGATATAAATATTCTGTAGTGAATATCATTCTACAATTATTCTTGAACGTAAAGATCTTTGGCTTATATGCATAAAAAAATAAATATTTTTAAGACCTTAAATAATTGACCGCTAATTTTTTTTTTTATCTAAATATAGATTATTCATTTTAAAATATATTATTTAAAAATCAATTTGAAATACAACACTCCATAGGTGTCATATCAATATTTGAGTGGGTCATCTAATACTATTATAAATTTTCTCTTTTTTTTTCTTTAGCGTTAATAGAGTTAATGTTCTTATTTAAAAGTGAAAAAGAAAAGTAATTAATTTTAATAATTTTAGTTTTGAGGTTTTACATTTTTAAATTAATTTAAAATTTATGTATACTTTCAAAAATTATTACAAAAATACAATGTTAGATAAATGACTTCTACCAAAGGTTTAGCCTAATTGTATTAGATATTGTTATTTATTTTTGATGTAGAAGATTCAAGTCTTATATAAACAATAGGTTGAATGAAGAGTAGTTTAGAAATAAATAAGATTTTTCGTTAAAAAAAAAAAAAAAAAAAAAAAAAAAAAAAAAAAAAAAAAAAAAAACTACATCTAACATTTATAGCTACAGAATAAGATTGTATGCTTCTACATTGATATGTACAAGATTTATAACCGAGATTTTCATTTTCATTTTTATATGCACATGTTTTGACTTATTTGAAAATATGAACTCAAAATTGTCAAATGTGATTTATAACTGTGTTTTCAACCAACTGATCTCACATACTTCAAAATGTGATACATGAAATGGTTTTCCGTCTTAAAATATTTTGTTATCAAATGAATTACTTTTGAAATGTTTTATCAAATGACATCAAGTCATTGTTATTTATTGTTCAAAACTCTTAAATGTTTTACAAAACCTCTTTCATGTCCTGGATCAAATCTATATGTATACACTTATGTTCATATATATATATATATATATATATATATATATATATATATATATATATATATATATATATATATGTATTGATATGACATCTTTCATTCTTCTTTCAGTTCCCACACTCTTGAGTAGCAACGGTGTATAAACCTTCTTAGACAACAAATACATTCCAGTAAACTATTATAGGGATGGTTTAGGGGATACAAAACATTACTCGTATTATAAGGAATCACACCAGAGTCAGTTCATTCATGAATCTATACTAAATGCTATATGAAGAGATACACTTACCTGGATCCTCTTACATGGATACTCGTACTTAGATACTATATGATGAGATACTAGTACATTATATACATGTAGATTAGTTCTGTCTATCCTAGTACAAAAGGATACTATACGGGACTAACCATTCCGACACCCAACTGTTAGCAACAGAGGTAATGAACATCTACGGATGCCTACGGTTAATACTTATACTAGGGGTAACTTTATGGGACTAACCATTCCTTCAACATGCTGTTAGCTACAGAGGAAAATGAACATCTACGGAGGTTCAAGGTTAATACTTTTCGGCAGTCGCAATGTCGTGTTTATCCTAATACAAAAGGATAATACTTATATGGCTATATTTTCCCTATTACTTTTATTTTGTGATACGTTCACATAAAAGATGAGTTAGACTATATATTGTTAATAGTAGTCTTATAGGGGAAAAACCATCTTTGTTATAGGAAAACATTCAAGTCTTGGTAGAAGACTACTTTCAAAACATTCGGGTCTTGGTAGAAGACTACTTTTATACTGTTAGGAAATATGGTATTTTTTAGGGTTTTCACACTTATATCAAATGTTTCATTCAAAGGTTTACATGGCATTCATAACAGCTTTCCAAAACAGAGTAATGACACTTAAATACTTTTGAATTCACCAGCTTTATGCTGATCTACTCTTTCAAAATAATTTGTATTCTCAGGTCACCAGTAGACAGGTATGATGACCATGTTTTGAGTGGACGGAGCACAGACAAGACTCGTCTTTTATTTTGATTACATATTTTGGTGTCTTATTACAATGAAAGAAAACACATGTATTAAAACTTTACTTTTTAATGCAATGGATGATGTTGTTGTTTGTTTACTACTTTACATTGTTATGATACTTCACATGACGTCCTCCACCCCTGAACGTTTCCGCCGTTCTTGGTTTTGGGGTGTGGCAGATTGGTATCAGAGCCTTGTGTATAGTGAATATAGGATATCAACCCATAAAAGATATACTAACTATAAATACATTGGGATTAAAACACTCAGACTAAGAGTTTATACTTTTAAATAATAAAATATTGAAGTAAGTATACGTGCCTGCATTTATACTAAAATCGGTGTCACAACGACAAGAAGAAAAGTATTGCGATTGTTGAATATCACAAGTGAACCTGGGGATATATGGTCAGTCTTGGGAGTGGCATAGCCTGATCAACTATGCTGGTTCGAGGAGTGATTAGCATATGCCCAAGAATGGTTGTGATGTGGCAACAAGTCTAAAAACTTACCAACATAACCCCAAATAAAATACCATAGGGGTATTTAGTCTTACTGTAATTACTTATCTGAGAACTAAATAGATTTTTATTATTATGTCAATAGTCGTTTAGTGGGTACACTAAAGTTATATGTACTAGGATGTTATAGACTTAGAATCTGTGAAATCTTTCCCTTATGTCTTGTCCTCGTTGGGTTGGGGGCTTAGGGTTAGGGTCACTCATTCGAAGGTCTATCCTGTCCTAACTACATATAACTGGTATGCACTAAACAAGTATTGAAGCAACTGATAAAGATCATCTTATAATTATCTTAGTTAGTTCTAGTATTTAGTTATTTCTTATATCCCTTTTCTCATGTAGATTTT
Organism: Lactuca sativa; assembly: GCF_002870075.4. NCBI lineage: Eukaryota > Viridiplantae > Streptophyta > Magnoliopsida > Asterales > Asteraceae > Lactuca > Lactuca sativa. Next base: position 111,212,375 of record NC_056627.2, on the reverse strand, counting down.
AATGGCTGGATTTCACCACGGCGACCTATACTTCCCAAACCAAGGCAACGCTGGATGGCTAGAGGAAGAACCAGAAGATGATCACCTAATCCCTTTGGATGATCACCATGCTGAGGGTTTTTTTGATAGTTCTGACTCGGAGCCTGAAGTCAACAACCAACCTCCAGCTGCTCAAAACCCAAACCTGAACCCCCATCCTGCATTTCAAGGACCCACACCTCTGTAGGCCACAAACTTGAATAGGTGGAGTCAGGAACAGGATCAACATATCCCCTACAACGGAGACAGAAGCTTCTACAACCTCACTGAGGGAGGCTCTACTGACAAGGTCCTACCCATCATGGTTGAAAGGATTTCTCGGAACATGATACTGGGTCAATCAACTATCAATCGAGTCTTGGAGATTAACACCAACTCTGGCGTTAACAAAGTCCACATTCGCCAACTAGAGTCTACTCATGAAAGAACTCTGGTCCGCAATGCAGCTCTGCAGAGAGAACTTGCTGAAACCCAAGCTGAAGTTAGGGAACTTCGAGCTCAGCAAGTGAGAGCTGACAGGCATATAAGGGACATAGAATGCCTACTGTCGGGATCAAGAACTCATGCTAGCAGTTCTCGTCGCCGATAGAATCTCATCGACTCATCTTTTGGATATAACCTAGTTTATGTAAAAACTTTGGTCTAATTTCGTATCCTTGTAAATCTTAGACTCGTTAGGTCTTGATCTAATCATAGTTCTGTCAAAATTTTCCTATCTTGGTTGATGTAAGGCCTACTTCTAGGGCACTTTTCCCAAACTTGTTACATCTGTAATTCCAGTATTATTGACAGATATCTAATCATATGGAAATTATTATCCAAATGCTATCATCTTCATTCAAACATACTATTCATTGTGCTGTTGGACTATGGAGAGTTAGTCCATGAGTCACTCTCATTATTCATTTATTCTTATCTATGTTGCCATCTTTTTAAACGTATAGTTAAAAGATGCCGCCACGCAGAAACCCAATGCATAACCCTAATAACGAAACGCCGATACCGCCACCTCCTCCACCACCGCAACCTCCTCAACCACATCCTCCTTTCGACGCCACTATGTTCCAGGAAGCCTTCACAGTAGCCGTAGCAGCTGCTGTGTGAGCCATCAATACTCCTGCCCCTAGTGGATCAGGAACAGGTGCACATCCTTCCAACCACGGCGAGAGCCATGGGCATCCTAGGGAATGCACCTACAAGGACTTTACAAATGCTAAACCTTGAAACTTCAATGGAACTGGTAGGGTTATGGGCTTAAGGCAATGGATTGAAAAGACGGAAGCGGTCTTTGAAATTTGTGCCTGCCCGGAGGGCAACAAGGTCAAGTTTCCTACTCATACTTTTTCTGACAGAGCACTAACTTGGTGGAATGGCCATGTTAAGTCTTTGACTATAGTGGTGGCAAATTCTATCAGCTGGGAAAACTTGAAAGCCATGCTGATGAGAGAGTACTGTCCTCGAGGGGAAATACAAAAACTTGAATAGGAACTCTGGGGTCTAGATGTTGGAATAATGTCTAAGTCCATAACTATATTTGGTATGTACTTGACCCGACCCGGCATGGTCCATTTGGGTTGCACTTCACCGGCACAATTTATATGGATAGTATTTTGAGAATAGTATATTTATGATTTATATTAATATATTATAAGTTCTAATATATTAATATAATCATATTATTTAATTAGTATTGATCAAGAATTAATTTATAATTAATTAAGTGATCAAAATGAACTAATTAAATATGGACTCTTAGATATATATATATATATATATATATATATATATATATATATATATATATATATATATATATATATATATATATATGTGTGTGTGTGTAGTGGGCAAGGTTCATTTAGGTTGGGCTAAGTCTTCATGGATAGTCCATGGAGCTTTAACCCATGGATCCTAAGAAATGAAAGGTCATGGGTATTAGGGTTTAACCCTAATCCTCCACACTATATAAAGATGTCCTTGGTTGGTGAAATGGGCACTAGTGTGGGTACACTAAGAGGGCTAGCCAATTTCACTAGAGAGAACCAAGTATCCATATTCTCTAAAGTCTTCCAAGGTGTTTTGGTGATTTGTGATTCCACTTGACGCTTCCACACTATTGGGGCTAAGCTCTTAAAGCTTGAAGACATCAAGCTACATCAAAAGGTATGTCATCTAACTAGTACTTTGTAGTATAAGAACTTCATAATATGCTAGTTAGGATTAAAGCCTTGGAAAGTTCTTATTTGCATGTATAATAGAGAAAACATAGATCCAAGGTTTATAGGGTTGCATGTACACCATAGGAGTGTTAGAATGCTCAAAACCCAACAGTGGTATCAGAGCAATGGGTTGTTTTCTGTTATATTGATGAAAATGTTTTATTTTCAATGTTGAAAAAAAGGAAAAAAACATGACGTTTGTCAAATTTTAAGGTAATTACTTTTTTTTGTGAAAAACTAATTATTTGTAAAATTTGAATCATTTGTTATATGAGTTGAATTAGGTCAAATTTAGTAAAGGATAAAATGATATGATTATTTTATTAATTTTAAAAGTTTGATCTAAAGAGTTTTTTGAAACCTCCATAAGTTATGGATATGAAAAGGTTTAAAAAAAATTGATTCAAGGTTTTATGGAGTTAAAAAATTTGGTGTTAATGTTTTAAAGAATTCCATAACTTATTCTTAAGTTATGGAACATGAAATGTTTCATCATAAAACAAACATTTAACTCCATAAGTTATGGATTAACAAAAAGTTTTATGTTTCCTTGTTTTATGAGTTATTTTTAGATTAATGAAAAATATGTGTTAGATGTTTTCAATCCAAATTAATCTAAAAGTTGTTCATAAAATGTGTTTTTGTAATTTGTCCTCAAGTTATAAGAAAATTCACATTTATGAATCTTAAAAACTCATAAAAATGCCTTAGGTTATAAAAAAATGAAGAGCCTTTTCTTATAAATAGTTTTTATGGCTCCATAACTTGTCCTCAAGTTATGGATGTCCAAGAGTCTCTTCATTAAAAGTTTTAATACTTTAATTAAAACTCATAAGTTATGAAAATCCAAGAGTTTTGAATAGTTTCAAAACTTGCCCTCAAGTTTTGGAATTTGAAAAGTTTTCTTTTATGAATACTTTAATTCCAAGTTAAGCCCTTAGAATTTTAAAGAGTTAAAATTCAACCCTTATAACTTATAATATTATAAGTTAATAATATATATATATATATATATATATATATATATATATATATATATATATATATATATATATATATATATATATGTATAAGAGTAAAGTCAGTCTTACCGTTAGTAGGCCTCATTCACGAAGCCGGTCTATAAGGGGGGTATAAGGTTACTGCCTATAAAATGGCAGTTTAATGAGTGTCCACTCTCACCCACCGCTTCCTTGACTGGTGGAGGGTCGTTAGCCGAACGGGTTTGACAGGACTATAAATCTCCTGTCATTAAAAGTATTAATGATAAATACTAAGTAACTAAACTCTTAATAATACCCAATCTTAGTTACTTAGGAAAATGTGAATAAGGTGCTAATCCATGAAGTTACACTTTGCACTTTGTTTAAGTCGGTTAGTGGAGCGTGTGTGGTTAACCGGCACACTAACTCGTATTTAACAAGGTAGGCAAAGGGTAACTTAATGTTTATCATAGTATCGATGGAGCGTGTGTGGTTAACCGGCACATCGATTGAGGGGTAAACACTTAAGGGTACCCAGTAATTTGCATGGTTACTTCACACCTTGTTTTGTGATCCTCGGCATCCCAGTCACAAAACCTGAAGGGCAGACTCGAGATTGAAACATGCCATTGAACAGTTCAATGAATCTCAAAGATCTAGGAATTTCAAATCCAATTAAAACCTAATTAATTATTTCGTTTTCATGGTGGAAATTGGTGAATCGTCATTCACCTACCTTCAAATATTCTATAGCTTGGATTACGGCATCCCTCTTCCAAGTTATAAAATAGTTTGTTGGGTCCTAGCCTTAATATTTCATATTGGGTGTTACATTAAGGACTTAAAATCAACTATCTTGAATATCTCCCAAAAGATGTCCGGTTTAGACATCTATGATCTTCCCAAATATCTTGGAACTTCACTTCTTTCACCTCCTCCAATTATTCTCCCTAATCCACAAGTTCTTGAAAATTTTAAGGTCACTCAAGCCCTATTGGCAAGTAAAGGTCTATGTGTGGTCACATCTTGGAGATGTAGTCACATATTGACAAGCCGGGAGAGTTGGGTGTCAAAGTCTTGAGAAAGTTAGTGGTTCAATCACTTTCTAATTCACATAGTGAGTTCCTTTGGGACTCCTATGAGATAGACTATGACAAGACCCTTAATGATCTTATCTATTTGCTTGGTTCTGCTAAATCAGAAATGATTTAGTGTACTAGTAAAGTAAATTTGATTAGGAGATCAACTTCCCAAAACTTTATGGACAGGGACAATAGTGACACAGGAAATCCAGAAATGCATTCTCTTCCCAATGGAAAGGGATTGGCCATAGTCAACTTGGTTGACCAAATGGTAAAGAGATAGACTAAGTCTGAGATAGTCCCATGTACTATTACCTAAAGGTCCATATGTTTCTATTGCCAAAGGAAGGGGCTTTGGTTATGAAGCTGCCAAACTTACCTAAGGATGATAAAGTCAATAAGTTTGACTTTATTTCAGGTAAAGTCCATTGTCTAACTCTATTAATTTCCTACTTGGAGATTCTTATTACATGATGTGGCTGGGTCACATGTTGATGTTTTAAGAATCAAAGAAAAGTAAAGAAACTTAAAGGAAGTATATGTTGATTCTGATCGCGAAGATGGATTTCGATCGCATGGTTCGGTGATCAGAATTTTTAGTACGTGCTTAAGAGTTATGATAGATTGCTTAGGAATAGATGACAACAAGTTTTCATATACATTTGCATTGTAAGGATTAGTTTTTCCGCAAAGTTTTAAAAATAAAAGAAAAAAGTTTTATTTTGTTTATTTTAAAATATCCTTACAATGGAATTTGTAGAAAAAGGAAAAGATGTTGCTTATATGATTCCATTGATAGCAATATTGGAAATATGAATTTGATTCTTTCATTTGTGGTAGTGTCTAAATTTACCAAATAAGTAAAGATTCTCATCACCCAAGCTTCAATTGGACCGGAACTTGGAATCATGCAAGTTGTATAGCATGATGAATGAGAACTTTCAAGTATTGGAAAATTAAGACTAATTACTTGTTCACATGGATGTGTGAGTCAAGTGAAGGACTAAGGGATCGAGTACACATTCTGGTGCACTGGTCAAGTCCACCACAAAAGATCGATAAGATTATTCATCATGATTTACTTAAGTTCAGTAAATATGGTTATACATACAAGCTTAAGTGTAACTCTGAGACATTGGAAAAGGTTCCAATGTAAGGCAGAACGAATAAGAAGAATCAACTTAGGCAGAAAGATAAAAGTTTGTCAAATCTGAAAAGATGGGAGAGTACTTTAGTATCATGTTTGTGATCATCTTAATGATTAAGAAACCATATCAAAATTAGTTTTCTAAGGAAAAACTTAGTGCATTCTTATGACTAAGAAGATGAACTTGAATTGTTGAAATGGTTAAATCAAGAACAGGACTCATACTTCATTCCAAAACAATTCTTAGAGTCATACTCCAAGATTGTAACTTGAGTGACATGTCTTAAAGAAGGTTTAAAACACTTGTCAAATGTAAGAGTAAAAGTTTCTTACTCTTGTACATTTGAAATTGGTAAGTTGTGATGTTTTAGATAAAACAAAGACCAACTTAGGCCAATTTTGTGAAAGTGTTTGTCCTGATCAGAATCCACACTATCTCTTGAATATTTGACAAGAAAGTCTTATAGGTCAAGGAGACAGTGGGAGTCTAAAAGATCCTAAAAGGGTTCAAGAAGTAATCAAGAACAAAAACCTCTATTTCATCACCAACACACAACTTGAGGTTTATAACCTATCATGATGACATATTCTGTGCCCATTCCATTTAAAGTTGGCTTTGCATATGAGTTCTTAGAGTTCTCAATTGGTTGCACAACAACTTGGAAGCAATGGCAGGCCCTTGAGCTGCCAGGTGGCAAGAAGATAAGATTGCACAAGTTCAATCCATATGAGTTAGGATTTGTCACTAACCTAGTCATGTGATTATGGTGTTGACAAATTCACATGGATGGGAACACATATACCATAACATTGACTTATGAGAAATGGAAAAAGGTCTAAACAATTTAGACTATGATTACGACATCCATTTTCATAGTTCTGAAATTGTTTAGACACACATGTGAGCTATCTAAGAGAGGTGTATGATATTGATAAAGTCTTATCAAGGCAATCTAGTATCAGAAATCTGAACTTTGGTAAGAAAGTCAATAAAGTATTGATTTCTAGAAGTCCAGTTGATTTTTGGGTACATGTCGAAGCTAGTGGGAGCATAAGTCTTATGATATTAATCATCATGTTAGTGGGAGCATGATAAAGGTTGCAAGTTAGCAATGTTAATTATAGAAAACAAAAGGTCTCAATTGGGAAAAGTTTTTTTGCTATAATTAAGGGAGAGGAAATTATACTTCATCTCAAATCTAAAAGCTTAGATTGAGGTCTTAATCGTATTTAGTCAAGAATATATATATGAATTTCATGTTGGAATGGCTCAACATAAGGAAATTCTATGTATGGGTTCATTATTGGCGTTCTAAAATATGATTATTATTACGGCATCCCTTTTCATAATCTGAATTATGAGAACTTGGCAAATATAAATGGAAATATTATAGCAAAAGACTGGTTTAGTCTTTATGTGAGACATCATGAATCGTGTCCCGTATGCTTCGGATATAGGATCAATTACATGTGCTATATTCATCCTTTCTAAAATTTTCCAAATGCCTGGGGCATTAAGAAGGGAAATGGTCTTGTAACAGCCCGGAATCTCAGGTATTGTTAAAATTATGTTTTTGGAGTGTTTTAAGAGGGGACTCGGCGAGTTGGAGCCTAGACTCGCCGAGTAGGATCGCAGACATGGTCGCGGGTTCGCGACTGGACTCGACGAGTCCAAATATGGACTCGGCGAGTCTACGCTGTTTAGCGAAAACCCTAACCGTTCAGGTTTGGGACGTATAAAAGGGACTTATTGGCCGTCATTGTTCATTTTAGCCTTCTGAGAAGAACCCTAGATCGATTGTGTGCATCTGGAGCAAGGATTATAGGCCATTGTTGATTATAGAAGAATTGTTGTGCAAGGAAGAGAAGGGATTGGCTAAAGGAACAACAAGGGAGTCACATTCTGAGGATTGGGGACACAGAGAATACATCATCCAGGTAAGAATTCGAGTATACTCTGCTATTTTGATGTGATTATGGAATTAGGGTTTATGGAACCCTTTTTGTGAATAGATTGAATGTTACCCTAGTTCCCTAAACGATTGTAACCCTGTATTAAGACCTTTGGAGGTCCAGAATGTCCCATGTCTGTGCATTTCGGGAATTGATGAAGGTTTTGGATTGGAATCCTTATGCCTTAGGTCAAAATGGAAATTATGAATCATCAGGTGTATCATGAGCACTGAAATGAGGACTTTACGTGATGGATCAGCCTAGGAAGGCCAGACCTAGGAATGGTCGGAGCAGTTCTGACCTTAGGATGCAGTTTGAGCGGTTGCATGGCATGAACTCGCCGAGTCCGATGAGTAGACTCGGCGAGTAGCTTGAAGAATAACTGGGACTCGTCGAGTTGTTCTTCAGACTCGGCGAGTTGAGTCGGGGTGGCCCCGCGATTCTTCCAGGAGTAACTCGTCGGGTCAAGGAGGATACTCGACGAGTAGAAAGGGAATCTCAGAGAGTTGGAGGAAGTCTAGACTCGCCGAGTCGCCATGGCACTCGCCGAGTCCGGCGAGTTGACCGTGGACCGTTGACCAGAGTTGACCTAAGTCTGACTTTTAGGGATAGTCACACTTAGAAGATATAAGTGTTAATGAGATATATGTGATGCTATAGGGAGATTGTAGCTCGACGGATTGTGCACGAGTGATTTCAGGATTTGCTAGCTTTCAGCATTCACGAGGTGAGTCTTCTCACTATACTGTACCTGGAAGGGTTTGACTGTGTGACCGGAAGGTCAGATATGATATGTGATATGTATGCTATATGTGGTAAGTTATTTTTTATATGTGCTATGTATGTCATGGGCCGGAAGGCGAATATGTTATGGGCCGGAAGGCGAATATGTTATGGGCCGGAAGGCGATATGTTATGGGCCAGAAGGCAATATGATGTGTGATGGACCGGAAGGTCGGCGTGGGTAGGACCGGAAGGTTTACCCAGTAGGGACGGAAGTCCCCTGAGACACATGGACCGGAAGGTCAGGGCCTGGAAAGGCGTATGTGCGTAAGTTGTATATTGGGGAACTCACTAAGCATTTATGCTTACAGTTGTTACGTATGTGTTTCAGGTACTAGCGAGGACCGTGGGAAGGCGCCGGCGTGATCGGTACACACTGAAGGATGTTTTTATGATCTTGGGATTTAGACAAATTTGCATTTGACATAACACTTGAATTATTTATGCCTTGTTTTGTATTGAAATACTTTATTTTTAAAATGAAAAATTTGTTTGAAAATTTGCGTTGTTACAATTGGTATCAAAGCCTAGGTTTGAGGGATTCGGGTGCACCTTCGGGAGTAACTGAACTCAAACCGAGGATTTGAGGAAAACTTTTTTTTTAAATAAAGGCATAAACTTTTGTAAATGGTTTTGTGGTAAGCAAGAAAGAAGCAGTGTGTACGATCAGTCAGCGCCCGAACGGTAAAGATCCCCAAAATACCTTACAATATTATATGATATGAATTGTTATGCATGCTAGAAGACTAGGTATTCATGATAGGACTAGAGTGGCCTGATTTGTGATGCCTTAGTCTATGGGAGTTTGCCGATATGAGATGCTTTGCTAGTGTGCGGGTAGATAGTGCATAACAGGAGTAGAGTACTCACTATCCGGGGTTTGGGGAGGAAGATTTGGGATGAATGCTGATGCGGTGTGGTCGGTAGTATTGGGCCCGTACTACCGAAGACACCGGGTCAGTGGGAGACCCAAGTAAGAATCCCTGGATATCGGAGACTGAGTAGGGTTGCGTTATCGAGTGCGATTATACTCGATGGGGTCTCTGATAGTTTTATGTTGTATTTCAGAGACATCATGGTTAGACCACGCCATGGAGCGAGTTCGAGCGGTGTGAGTGACGAGGAGATTCGTCAGATGATTCACGAAGAGGTAGCTGCGGCGATCCGGGGCGAGATCCCGGAGATGTTTGGGTCTATTAAGACCACCCTAATGGAGACGTTCGAGGAGCGGTACGCCGCATTGACTGAAGCTGCAGCCGCTGCAGCTACCGCAGCTGTGGCCGCTGCCAGGCCACAGGGGGGTGACTCGTTTCTGTTCCGGGAGTTCAGCAACACGAAGCCACCAGAGTTCGATGGGACGCAGGATCCGATTGCTGCGATGAGGTGGATCGCGGATATAGAAGGGTGCTTCTACACTTGTTCATGCCCGGAGCACCTGAAAGTACGATTCGCTTTGAACCAGCTCCGTCTGGGAGCAAAAGACTGGTGGAAGTTCGTGACGGCGAACTTCACTTTGGCAGAGATTACAGCAGTGACATGGGAGGGGTTTACTGCTATGTTCAGGGACGAGTACGTTCCCCCGGTGGAGAGGGAACGATTGGTTCAGGATTTCTTAACCCTCAAGCAGGGTACTGATTCTGTTGCGGTGATCACGCGGAAGTTTCATGAGAGGGCGATGTTCTGCCCCGAGCTGGTGTCCACTGATCAGGCTCGGATGATCCGGTACTTGGGAGTATTGAGGAGGGATATCCGGGAGTTTGTGTCAAACTCCACCTACCATACTTTTGCTGAGCTTCAGGCGAATGCCAGGAAGCGCGAGATCGAGTTGGAGACCCAGGCCAGGGAGGAGGCCGAGTCTTAGCGGGTGGACCGGCGACCGACTCAGTCCCAGCCAGCAGCCAAGCGGATAAAGTCCGCCGATTCGAGGACAGGAGGTTCGAAGGGCCGCACTTGCGGGAAGTGCGGCAAGAGTCATGATGGGGTATGTTGATCTGGTGCTTGCTACAAGTGTGGCAAGGAGGGGCACATTGCTAGGGAGTGCCCCAAGGGGTTTACGGTTTGCTTTCCTTGTAACCAGACAGGCCATAGGAAGGCCGAGTGCCCTCAGCTTCTTCAAGGATCTGCAACTGCTGCCAGAGCTGCTGCGACTCGACCGGTGAAGGCCGAGGCCCCGAGGGCTCGGGGGAGAGCCTTTCAGCTGACTGCGGAGGAGGTCCGCGCTGCGCCCGATGTTGTGGCAGGTATGCGGTAATTCATGTATTTATTTTAATGTCGAGATGTTATGCTTATGTTATTATATGCGTAGGTACTTTCCTTATGAACTTTGTGCCTGCCTTAGTGTTATTTGACTCGGGTAGGAGTAGATCCTTTGTATCTTTAGCTTTTACTCAGCATATCAGCGTTAGTCGTGAGTCGTTGAGTCGACCTTTGAGAATTTCTATAGCTGACGAGAGAATGATTTGTGCCACGGAGGTTCTTCGGGGATGCGTGCTAGAGATTTTTGGGGTTGAGTTCTCGATTGACTTGATTCCTATTGCGATGGGTGACGTCTATGTCATAGTGGGCATGGACTGGTTGAGCCGATTCGGCGCTGTCATCGACTGTGAGCGTCAGCTGGTGACTATACGAGACCATAGTGGGGGAGTTC